>NC_086385.1:49089369-49405619 GCF_036588685.1 Mytilus trossulus | reverse complement strand
GATGCCTTGATTTGTATTTCAGTACAACAAATAACAAACACTGATTTTGTTTGGATATTGAATTGTCATGGCAACATTTAATCAAAATTCATTCATAAAACAACAACAACTGTTACAACAACAGTACACAACCAAAATATTTGTCAATCAATAAAATGTTGATGACGATTGAACTAATCATTATATCACAGCTGGGCGATCCAAAGCTGGTGTACTGAAGGGCGGTCCATTCAGCAATATTTCAGAATTAGCAGCTGGGCTTTCCATAGTCTGCATAAAATGAAGTAAATTTCGCCAAAATTATCAATCGGACTTTAGTACAGAATGATAATCCGCCACAAAATTTACCCATGACAATTCAGTTATCTCCAATTCTACGATCAACTTACAACTGATTTAAACAATCAAAATGATAAAAGATATTACGAATTCAACATTTATGTAACAACCAAATTTCATAAAATACATGTATTTAATCCATTAGATTATGAACTGTTTATTTTAAATTAAAGATGATCGTGGGGAAATACAACACAATGTGGATACTTTATGAATGTTTCTAGTGCTGACTGAATTTGATTCAAGAAAATATCATTTCCAATAAAAGATAAATGTACTCCATCGTCAGAATATAGCGCTGGATGACGATCGTCAAAATCTGGATATTTGATAACGTATCCTCCATGTTTGAGTATATAAGATCTCACTCCCCTATTTATTCTCTTTCTTGTAACTTCCATGGCATGGTCATCACTTGAGTAACGCCATGATCGCCTGGGAAGAATGTTTGACCATATAAGAGAACAATTTGGGAGCATGCGAGACAGAATTGCTATTGTGAATTTAACATGATATAGCAGAGCACCACATGGTACATTTCCTATGTCATTCCCACCACAATGCAATATCAACGCATGTGGAATTTTGTTGCATAAATTAATGATGCTGTTAACTGTGCCAACAACATCGTCCCATTTCATACCAGATTTGCCTGCCCATCGCAAAAAACAATTATTATTTTTTAAAAGACCTAAATTACTACCTGAAGGTCTGTTCTCCGAGTGATCACGAGCACTGCATATTAATGAAGAACCAATAATCCATATTTCATTACTAAGACAAGGTGAAATTATAAGTTATTTGGTTAGCTCAATTCTTATATAACGTTTAAAGGATGCAGATTTCCAACGACCTAAAGTCATAATTTCTTCATCAGTATGACCGTTCATAGCAAAATGTGTAGCTGCTCCTATTCGAAATGAATGTGTGTTGTACTCATTTGGATTACAATCAATAAATTTCATGGTTTTGCATAGTACACTAGAAAATTGATATCGTGTTACACCAGTTTTGTTAAAATGACAAAAAAATGGTCCATTGTTTTGGTGTCTGATTGAAATAAAGTTTAATAACAATCTCACCGGGCAAATATCTACTTGATTAAAACTTTCAACTGTTAATGTTGTAGATAAACCTTTTTGGTCTGTTTTCGAAAAGGGAATTGTGATATATGCAGATTGTGAATGATGTGAAACATTGACATCATCATTGTTAATGACATGTTGCGTATTTCTATTAATTTTAATTTCACCGATTCTCAAAAATGCAAAAAATGCTAATGAAAACATGGATCTAAATAAAGTACATTCATATACTGAAGAGCAGACAAATTGCAACGAGTTTATTAATCGAGCTAATATTTCTACAGTTATAGGTTTGCGACTATCCACTACGCCATATAATTTGTCCATTCCTTTCAACATTTTTTGTATAATGAACGATGAAGTCAAATCAGTGAGCTCATTTATTCGTAAATAATAGCTTAAGCCTGACAAGTACACCTTAACCGTTGCAGGGGCATATCCTAATTTTGATAAATAAGCAACATAGTTAACTAAATGCGAAATACTGGGTGGCCATGTATTTCCTAAACCCTCTTTTAATCTAAATGAAACAAATGAAGTCAGTCCATTATTATACGTTTTCCATGTATTCTGAGAATTCGAGGCGTCCAATAACTTTGCTATTTCTGGTCTAAAATGTTCCAAAATTCCTCAGGAATTGTATCTGGATGTGTATCTGCGGTTAGAGCCAGACTTTTGAATTTCTGAAATTTTTTACGAGAAATACAATCTGCAATTATATTTGTATAACCAGGAATGAACTGTGCCTTAATGTTAAAGTTGCCTAATAATGACCAATATACTATGTGTCTAACAAGGTTCATAATTCGTATAGATTTTGACGTCTTCTTATTTAAAATTTCAACTACGGCATTATTATCCGAATTAAATAAAATTTTCTTTTTTTGAAAAAGATTACCCCGTAAGTAAACAGATAGTGCAATAGGTATCATTTCTAAATATGATATATCCCTGAGAACTTCAGTACCAGACCACTCTACAGGCCATTTAAGAAAAGCCCATTTACCTTGGAAATAGCAGCCACACCCTTTTGTTGAACCACCAGCGCTGTCAGTAAATAGTTGTAAAACTGAATTTGAAGTCCAATCAATGTCGAGCATGTAACTAATACCGTTAAATTTGTCTAAAAACAATTCCCATACCAATAAGTCTTGATACATGCCTTCTGTGATTCTAACATAATGATGTGGTTTCTTTGCGTGACTACTTGCCAAATAAATTCGTCTGCTAAATGCTCTGCCTGCAGGTAGAGCTTTTGCACAAAAAGCTAATGACCCACACAAAGATTGTAGGTCCCTTAAAGTTATCTTTTTCCTACCTAATACCCACTTAATTTTTGACTTTAACTCCAATACTTTGTCCTCCGGAATTTGTATAAGCATTTTTTCTGTGTCTATAAGCAAACATAAATAACTAAGTTTTGTTGTTGGGCCTTCTGTTTTTTCATGAGCAATTGGGACTCCAAGACGACAACATACCCTATCAAAACTATTCATCAAATTTTTACAATCCTCAGTATTGCTTTTACCAGCAAATAAAAAATCATCCAAATAATGATCAAGATTATCTGAATTGGACTCAGTCATGACAGCCCATTGAATAAAAGTTGAAAGTTTTTCGAATAAGCAATTTGATTCTGAATACCTCATAGGCAATGATTTATCTATGAAATAATATTCATTAAGTTTAAACCCTAATAGATCAAAGTCCCCCGGATAGATTTTTAACAATCTGAAGGCGGATTTAATGTCCTTTTTTCCAATTTCAACATTTGAACCCAACCTTTTAATCATATCAATAGCATTATCAAAAGACGAATACTTTACTGTAGTAAATTTTTTATCAATAAAGTCGTTTACACTCAAATTCGGCGGAAAAGATAAGTGCGTAATCAATCTACATCCACCCGTTTTTTAGGAATTACACCTATAGGCGAACACCTTAGATTAGATATAGGTCTAGTCAAAAAAGGACCAGCTATGCGACCATTTTACTTCACTCATGACTTTTTCCCATGCCACCCCAGGATTTTGGATGACTGAATGTAAATTTTTTGATTCAATCCTACATCGGGGTCCAAAATAATTTAACCTAAAACCTTCAGAAAATCCCTTGCATAATATCATTGCATCATATTGATTTGGGTAATTGAAAAGAAGTTTATTTAATTCTGTGATATTGATCGGAGTAAAGCCAAGACACCATATGTCCAACGGATTAATTACAGATTCTGAAAAATATAAAATTTAATTGTTAAATGTATGTGGTGCGACCATTCGAATGGCAGGGAATCTGCTTCCTAGAGGTCTAAATCCTTGATTCAAATTCGCTCCTCTTTGAAAATTTGTTTGACTTCTAGGTGCAAAATTTCTAGCACCTCTATTTTGATATGTGCCTCGGGCTGCATTTTGAGAACGAGCATATGCCTGGTTGCTATTTACTTGTTGACAGCCAGCGAAAGGGTGGGCCATTCCGCATTTCATACATAAATGGGTGTAAAAACAATTTTGACGATTACAAGCTCCCTAGAAATTATAATCATAGCATGGTCGATTACCTACACTTGTCTGTTGAATTGTATTACCCTCCGGTTCCCCATTAGCTATGACGGTGTACCATAAAATGCCATCAATGGAAGACCAAGATCTTGTTGGATTATTTGCCATTCTTAATCTAAATTGCTGGTCATAACAATAAATCTTCTCAAAAGACACTTGTGTACCTTTAATGATTGACATATAAGTGGTCAATTCACTAGCTAAATTTGGAAAACGTTGAATAAATATTTTCATATAATTTATAAATGCATCAGTCCATGACTCAATGTTTTGAATAGATTTAACTTTGCTGTTTTTGTTTGATGTAATTACAAGTGAACCAGCTGCATTATCATAACTTATAACATTTTGAGGTCTGTCAACTTGGCTAATAAAATTTTGATAAAGAAGTAATGACAAATCTATAAATTCTCTTTTCCAAATTTTTTCTTTCAAATTTTGGGATACGTAAACATCACATTCTGATTGATTAGGTATAAGCATAGGATCATTATTTATCTCACCATTTTGATTAGGCATTGGCACAGGAGCTGGTATTTCAACTTGCGCAAATGGCGCTTGTACGTTCATTGCTGGTGCTACAGGACCTTGCAAGGCAGGTTGTCTTTCAATTGGCAAAGGAGGAGCCTGGATTTGTAGAGGAAGAGGTGCTTGTACCTGTACTTCACCAATAATTGCCCCCACATCTTGATTTCTTGGTGCAGCAACTGCACGGTTTCTCCTTCCGCGTCGTCTCTCTGGTGGTTGCGCTTCAACAACGGGCACTCGTACGCGCCCATTCCCATTTCTTCGTCGACCAATTCTAGGCATTTGTATAAACAAAATAGGTTAAAAAATTGAAGTACTTACTAACATCACATAGCTAGTATTCTGTCTTTTAATTTGATTTATTTTTGTAACAGTTTCAATGCATCAGTATTCATTTTATTCATATATTTCAACTCTGTCATTTGAGCTTAATAAATTAATTCCTTAGATTGTCTCTTATCTAAACATATTTTTATTTATTTATTTTTTTGTACATCACGAATTGTGATATGTAAAATATATAAATTATTTATGATCAACTTAACCTGTAAACATGCACCTACCTGTCTCTACGCATTATAACAGGTGTACTTTAACATTCTGCATCAAGGATAAATAAACTGTGAGATTAAACATGTCTAGGCAATGCATATACTAATAAAAAAATATTCATTTAGAATTTCAATGCCACGTGGCTCAACCGCATATTTAATTCGACGAAGTAATAAGTTAATTTAAATATTAAAATAAAAACAAACATAAATAAAATCATTAAATCCGAATCAGATTTAAAATATGAATTCTTAAATAAACTTATTAAAACAATACTTATCTTGATAGTGTATGTAAAATCTTTCTCTTAATTTTTTAACGTCCTCTCCGTTCAGTTTTCAAGGTAAAAGAGACCGTTAAATTGCACGGACTTTTACTACTCGGCTGTCACATGCTCAAATTAGCATAATAAGAGTAAAGGACGACTCGATTTGTCGAGTCTCAATACATGTATATATGTTAATTCAATAAATTAATTTAATTTTCATTTAATTAAATTCTATTATTTAAAACTGTGGCGTACATTGTAGGTGCATTTACAAAGTGATTTAACAATCTTCAAAGTGATATTCTTGTATCCCTGAAATGTACAATACACAAATAAGGGATAAAACTACGTTTATTACGATGAGCACATATCAGAAGGCACATGTTTCAGTGTTAGTTTTATATTACTTGAAAATCTATTAAAACTACTTGTGGGCGTTATAATATTTTCGTTTTTAAACACGACTGATATACGGTTTTATAAGCAGGACACACTATTTAAGACGTGAGATGAAATATGGTAACGTTGAAGATATACATAAAAGTATTAAGACGATCGATATTTTGTTTTCATATTTAACTATTATCAGTCACTATTTCGAGATGGTGAGTAAATAATCTAGGATTTTCCAATTTGATAATTCAAAAAACTGAGATACATAAAACATCATTTACAATGTTTTTTGAAAGACATGTCAATATTTTAGGATAAAACTGAATTAATTCGTTTAGGGATTTATCTTGTTTGCGACATAACCAATCTTTCTCTTTCGTTCTCCGATCGTCAAAGAAGAAAAGTATACTTAGCATTGCAATTAAATAAATTTCAGTTTATAAGATGCAACCTTTAAGCAAATATTTTAAGCATGACAACAATAAAGCATAATTCTTAGATGTGTATTAATGAAGGTGGTATGGGTGTCTAAACTAAAATGATAGAATTTGTTCATTATTTGCCAACACGTAGAATGTATTGATATATGTAACCTCCCGTTAAAATTCGAATTTAAAAAAAGATCAACAAAAAATTATCTACATTTGTGAAAATATAATATTCATAAGTTGTTATGTCACAAATGTGTTCTTGCTTATAAAAGGAGTAGGTCCGGTAAGGCCCCTTTTTGGCCCCAAAATATAGCCGTTTTCCAAATTGTTAAAATGTAAGCTTTGAGTTATTTATTGGACAGCAGAATGCTTCTGCTACATAAATATGGGTTGTTGTTTGCAATACAATGCACATATATCGAGTACTAGCACCGTTAAGTCACGCTAAATTGCTGAAATCTTCACAATTCTATCATTTTAGTTTAATTTTAGACGGTTTTCATGTAAAACGAAAGTGGCCGCATTCGTGTTCATCCTTGATATTGAATTGTGAGTTGTATTTTATGATAATACATAACATATATAAAGGTTTTGGATGAACACGGATGCGGCCACTTTCATTTTGGACAGAAACAATCTGAAAAGTGACATCGGATTGTTTTTAATGACTAAATCAGTTTAAATCTTTCACATAAACTAATTGATTCAAATAAAATAGACACTAAAGTGTTTAAAAAGAGGTCAAAATCTTTCGTCAGATGAACCTGAAATTTGAGGCCAAAAACGGTCATTACCGGACCTACTCCTTTCACATTAGTTATTTTCTCTCTTGCATCAAATCTTGCTTACTTGAATGAAAATCTTGACATAAGGTTCCCTTTTTTACAAACCAAGATGGCGAAAGACACCAATACCCCTTAAAACAAATGATGTCAAGTTATGTATGAATAATTTATTATCTTTATTATTTACATCAACTAATATATTCTTATCATTTTTCAGATGATAACTGATGTAGTACTAATTGAGAAAAGGCACGACCAATACTTTTTTTTATATTTTATTCCTGCTTCATTGTATACATCTGCTTCCACTTTCGTTTGATTAAATCTGTTCTCCATGTTTCCTGTGTGTGAAGAATTGTGATCTCTTGACGATCCATAACTGTGTTGTTTGATGCTTAGTTGTTTTTCGTTAGACAAGAATTTAGTTTTGGAAAATTAATTGCGCTGATGATTCGATACATTTACAGAGTGCTTACAAAAACTGGGCTTGTACCAGTCTTTTTGACTTATTATTTTAACGACGGGAAAAGTAGTTGTTTAGTATATCTCAAAACACAAGTAATCAAAATACATTAAAAAACAATCATGATTAAAAACGCCTAAAAAGTGTACACAATAACACCAATAACAAAAAAGGAACTATAAATGTAATTATTTATAAATATTTCGGATAACAGATATCCTTCAACGGTATATATGATTGTGATGTTGAATGAATCATTTATCAGACTACTTAGATTAAACTATACCAATCTTGAAATTTATGCAATAAAAAAATGTCAAACCGAATATCACGTAAGACGCTGACAGAATTCTAAAAATTTGTTAAATACGACATAGGTTACATGACTTACAACAGAGAGTTGGAATATATGCTTTAAAAAATAAAATTGGCGATATGAACTAGCACAATTCTGAAGCTTCATGCGGTCTTTTCTAATTCATGAATCGTTGTCATTTTTATGCCCTATTTATGGTCCTTATGTTTTCTGATCTGTGCATCCGTTCGTTTGTTCGTTCGTCCGTCCCGCTTCAGTTTAATGTTTTTTGTCGAGGAAGTTTTGGATGAAGTTGAAGTCCAATCAACTTGAAACCTAGTATGCATATTCCTTATGTTATGATCTTTCTAATTGTAATGCCATTTTTTACGGTCCACTGAAAATAGAACATGATATGCGGATGGAGCATCCGTGTACTAGAGACACATTCTTGTTTTTAGTTTGTTTTGATACCTATTCTGACATCCGATTAGGACTTCTTTTAAAATTATTTTTACTGTGCACTCTTTCTGGGTTTTTCTACATTCGATAGAGGTATAGAGGAAGTGTTGTAATATCATTAAACATGTGTAACCCTTCTGCCTTTTTACCCCTGTACTAAGTGCCCCTGGTCTTTGGTATTCCTGTATGTTTTTAGTTTCAGTTCATTTAAATGTTTTTTTCGGAATTAAGTAGAACGTCCATTATCACTAGACTAGTACACATTTTTGTTAAGGGCCCAGCTGAAGCACTCTTCCGGGTGTGGGATTTTCTCGTTGTGTTGAAGACCCATTTGTGGCCTTTAGCCGTTTTCATCTGTTTGTCGGGTTGCTGTCCCTTTGGCACATCCCCCATTTCCATTCTCAATTTTATTTAAAAAAGACAATTAGAAAGAGAATGGAAATGAGAAATGTGTTAAAGAGACAATAATTCTAACTTAGAAGGGGAACAGTCGAAAGCCACCAATGGGTCTTACAAAAATTGAGAAAATCCCGAATGCTGCAGAAGCTGGTTTCAGTTGGCCTCTTAAAAAATGCATATTAGTTTAGTTTAATGTATTATATGAATACCTGTAGCTTCAATGCGCATCTAACTAGAATAGTACACTGAATAAACTTATAGACTGCATACCTGCATATAACCATGTGATAATGTAAGTAACATAAAAAAAAAATTCAGTGATGTAAGACTTTTAATTTAAACGATTCATATCTTCAGAAACAACGCATGAACTTTGCATTAATTTCCCTGGACATACATCTTGACATTTCTTTTGTTAGCCCTTTTTACTCGTTTAAAACATATATTTCTTGTACTGGTTGGATGCTGAACATTAAATTCCTAGTTTATTGGTTTTTATAGTATTCTAGTGTTTAGCTTGTGAGTGCTCTTTTAATTAGTACATTTCATATATTATGTTAACGAACCATGTATTATCCTATTAATCCCTAGCATGGTGAGGATGGCTTTCAGAGTAATAATTATAATTTCTGTAGTTTTTTTTCATTTATATAAATGTTGTACTGCACCTTTTTAATTCAATATTGTGTGAAACAATGTATACTCTGCAGCTGGACCAACAATAAATTATTCAAATGAACTCATTATCTTTATCTAAATGGTCTTTCATATGACGTATGATTTGAACGTTACTTAGACAAACATATCTAACAGAATGGTTTATGAAGTGCGAAAGCAATAAAGGAAAAGGAATGTAATTATGATCTCTACAATAATTACAGGGTTTTTTTTAAACAAAAGGAATAGGCTCAGCAGGCTCCCTTTTTGGCGCCAAAATATAGCAGTTTTACAGAATTGTTACAATGTATGCGTTTACCTATTTATTAGACAGTAAAGTACTTCTGTATATAAATATGGGCTCTTTTTGACAAAAAATGAACATAAATTGGGTATTAGCATCATTTAGTCGAACTAAATGACTTAAATTTTTCACAATTTCAACATTGTTTGAGTTCTTTCTTATTATTAAAAAGTAAGTTGTTTTTAATGATAATACATAACATATATAAAGGTTGAGACTAAACGCGGATACGGCCACTTTCATTTTTGACAAAAAATAGCATCTGAAAAGTGACATATGATGGCACATTAGATAGATTAAGCCTGAATTTTAGCGTCTGTAAAATCTAGATCAGTTCAAATCTTTCACATAAACTTATAAAATCGACTGGAGTAGACACGTACCTAAAGTTTAGGCTACAAGACCTATTTTTTGTCTAAACCAGTTCGCATTGGAAAAGATGAAAATGAGAAAAGATCTATTCTTAATCTGTCCTTTTGCCAACAAAGGTATCGATGGCGTCGACTTGGGCGAGCTCCTTCATCATAAATTAGTTCTGTCGAAAATACCTCCTTATTTCAAAGATAAGTCTGTACCTGTACCAATCATTTCTAATATATATACCAAACCAATTGCGACAAAAATATTCAATTACAAACATGTTTTGCAGGATCTTAATATTGATGACGTCAAGTCTTAACCTCCCGATTGCACTTGTGCTAAAACTTATTCATATATAATCCGGCTGGCCACGTTATTATCGGTGACATCAAAATTGTCAATAACACTTTCCTATGAAATGTGTTATTCAAAGGTCCAAAATGTCGCGAGCCTAAATCCAATAAAAGGAAATACAGCTTCAAAATACTTATAGATTCAGTCACGGATTGTGCCAGGCAATGGCCTAATGGCAAAAAGCAAGACGTACATATTCTTTCCAAATGGATTAAGACTGTGAGGTCGATGATACAAATTAGAATTAAAAACTGAATGGGTCTATCTACGTCCATCTTCAAAGACCGAAATGTTGCAAAACACTTGTTCTACCTCCATAAAAAATATGTTGTTTTCACCGCAGATAAATCCCCAAACAACATCGTTTTTGTTTAAAATTTATTTCATTTACTGCTTGATGAATGATTGAGGTATTGGCATTTCACTCGGAAATTCAACATATACCCTCACGACACTTACCAAAGAGAAAATCCAGGACAATCATGGTTCTGTTCTATGCTTCAATAGAATTTCAACCAAAGATGAAGAACCGGATCCTCCATCACTGTATTGCATACCTTACCTACATAACATCAGTATATTGCAGGATCTTCCAAGTTCTCCACGAAACCTCTTTCTCAATTATTAACGACTTTTTTATCAGCAATCGAAGACGGGCTTCAAAGTTGTTGTGAAACTGCCGTCAACTGGCGTCAATGATCAGATGTGGATAAAAAAAAAAACTCCAAAGATCTTTTAGCGTACGTACAATCTAAATAAACTCACAATAGATACCAGGACTAAATTTTGTATATACCCGAGACGCGCGTTTCGTCTACAAAAGACTCACCAGTGACGCTAAAATCCAAAAAAGTTAAAAAGGCCAAATGAAGTACGAATTTGAAAAGCATTGAGGACCAAAATTCCTAAAAGTGTTGCCAAATACAGCTAAGGTAATATATACCTGGGGTAGAAAAGCCTTAGTATTTCAAAACATTCTAAAATTTAGACTCTTACACAGTATTAGAATATTTGACCTTTCTACACTTTACACAAGTATTCCATATTCCAAACTGAAATACTAATGGAGGAAGTTCGTATTGCTCTGTTTCATAAAAAAGAATGGTCAACGTAGATACAAGTATCTTGTCTTACGGAGGGATACATCCTACCTTGTAAAGGATTATTCTCTCAAATTGACATTATCAAGATGCCTGATTTCTCAATTGACAACAAATTTGTTTCGTTTAGAGGACTCATATCGATTGAAAACAAAACTCTACGACATGACTTCAGCTTCCCAATTGTGAACTTTCCATTTCTAAGTACCAACATTCCAGTAGCGCCTGCATACAGGTTATATATTTTCCAATTGATACGATATTCATGTGCTTGTATCTCCTATCAAGATTTCCTTGATAGAGGGGAGCTTCCCACAGGGATGCTATTAAACAAAAAGTTCCAAATAGTGAAGTTGAAATTAACCTTACATTTTACTGACGCCATCACGAGTTGGTTGACCGTTATGGAATGTGACCTTCCGAATTATATTATATACCGGGTTTGTAATAACATGAGAAGCACGACGGGGATGTCACATGTGGAGCAGGACCTGCTTATACCTCCGGAGCACCTGTGTACCTTTTTTTTCTTTTTATTTTTCATTTTCAAATTCTAACATTGGCGTTGTCGTTTGGGTTGGGTTTTTTTCTCGATTTATGAGTTTTCTGGTATCTTTTGCCCCTCTTAATTTTTTTTCGTTATTTTTTTGTTGCACGTCATTATTCCTATGTTTTGTTGTTTATCTCTTAAAGTAGATGTTTTTAACCCTGATTTTTTATCTCAGCGATTTAAGACTTTTGAACAGCGTTATACTAATGTTATCTTTATTTTCCTATTCCCGGTGCACATGTTTTTCGTTGGTAGTATATAAGAACCTTGTTCAACCGGCATCTTGTTCAATCATCCTGTTCATAAGGAGGATATAAATATAATGAAGAATTTGTACAATCCATCTTCATGAACTTGGTATTGCCGTTTATCAATTGGGCTGCTATTTTATACCTGACTCTTTTACTTTGACTTTTATTTTCTGCTAATGAACACGGAAATATATTCAAATACTTTTGCTCCTTTAGTCTTAGAGTAGTAAGGAAAACGCTCTTTGACCAGGTCTGTCTAATGAAATGAAAAATCAACAGATGCCATTAATGAAAAAGTAAACAAAACTGGTACATCGTATTTTGCATCTTAAACAATGTAATGTCATCGGTATATTCTCAATATCAAATATAAACACTAGACGTATTTACACTTTACCTACGCTTCTTAATGGATTCAGTATCACGGTGAGTATTACTATTGTCCAGTTAGATAACGTTGTGTGCTGGTGATTTGGTCCTGGTGATCATTGAAAATATGTAAACAAAGACAAGCATGATGTTTTTGATGTTTCTCCAATAACAAATGGAATCAATTGAGATGTTTAAGTTTTGTTTCTTATAGGTTCATATATATGCAACATGTAAAAAATGTGACCCTCTAAACTGTTTCGGTAAGCGTTATACAATAGTGCTCATTTTTAGAAAATCTAGAATTGAAAAAATAAAAAATAAATGTTCCTGGAGTCTACTGTCTATACCCGAATCAACACTATACAGTTAGTTTTTAAAAACCTGTACAATGTTCTCAGCTTATAGACATGTGTTGATGTTGTGCTGGTTGGACCTAGCATTGTGCTGATAATAAACTCACCATAGATACCATAGATACCAGGATTAAAATTGTAGTATACGTCAGACGCGCGTTTCGTCTATAAAAGACTAACCAGTGACGCTCGAATAAAAAAATCTAACAGGACAAATAATGTACGAAGTTGAAGAGCATTAATGACCCAAAATTCCTAAAAGCTTTGCCAAATGAAACTTATGTCATCTATTCCTGATGTCGAAAAGCCTCAGTATTTAAAAATTTAAAAGTTTTGTCGACAGTTAATTTAATATTCTCAACATACAATGTATAATGAAAACTCAAGTCAACACTATTAAAAGCTTTCTGGATATCATAATTTTATATGTCGCCGTGATATAGCCTTTTTGTGCTAATGAGGCGTAAAGCAACCAACAATCAATCAATCATTTATAATTTTATACATAACTTTCTCAAGTTCTCCGTTGATTAAATCAAAATTATTAGTGAAACTAAGAAATACACTTAAAACTCAACGTAGTTATTTTATCAACAACTAAAATACAAAAAGTGTATTTCCCATATGTCCTGCAAGTAAATATGAGTTGTAAATATAAATATAATGTATTCCAATGTTGAACTATGATTTTATTGAACAAATATTTTGAAGTTTGATTTGTTATTCTCATCGGATTTTGTCTAATGCTTAGTCCGTTTCTGTGTGTGTTACATTTTAATGTTGTGTCGTTGTTCTCCTGTTATATTAAATGCGTTCCCCTCAGTTTTAGTTTGTTCACTCGATTTTGTTTTTTGTCCATCGAGTAGAGAGTTTTGAACATCGGTAAACTACTGAAAAAAGAAACTGGTGCTGAATATGTCTCAATTTAAAAAACAAACAATCAAACAAACCTTGCGACAAAAGAATATTAAAAAAGTGCCATTTTATTGTTATATTTTAGTTAAGTAATTTGACTTCAACGATTAATTTTCAAATATCCATGCTTATATCAAACTAGGATGATCCCTTGGCCAATGGCATTCGTAAAGGAATTAGTACTGTTTAGTCAAGCTTTCATCAAACCCTAGTTCAGACATGTTTGATCGATCATCAGGTCCAATCGCATGGTTGAAAACTGTACTTCTGCCCATTTGTTTTTCGATATGGTAGGTGCCAATAGTTAAATGAGGACTATGAATACCCATAAATGACAAAAATGCAAAGGTTACCGATGTATTATACAGCTGATATTTAAACAACCTGTTTGGGTAGACAAACATGGTATCCAGAAAATTTGACAAAGAACAAACTAAATCTTACTACGTCTTTCTAAATGTTTTTTGCAAAAACATCCGCTGAAGCCAGTAATATTGGCCGTCTTAAACTTGCAGTGATGTGAGAGTTTGGGATGACAAACAGCAATAAAAACACAGTTCCTTTTCATTTTTGTGTTTTTGCTGTTCATTTCCTGATTTTGTTTCATGGATGAATACCCAATATCCTTTGTTTTTCTATTATATTAATCGATATATGATGCGGGTGGGAATAGTTGTCAATATTCGAGAGCTGATAAAACAGTTTGGACTTAGCTGGAAGCAATATAAGCAGTATGTCGTCTTTTCTTCTCCTTACTACACCAATGTTATTTAAGTAACGGCAATCCATTTAAATGAGTGTTTCATATCTATTTTTATCTGTAAATGTAATTATTTATTCACGATGGGCCTTGCAGTGAGGTGAGAGGGGTTTTTTTTGTTGATCTGTGCTGAAGGTCTCATATACTTTAAGATAAAGACCATAAATTTAAGCGCTGTTCCTTAATTGCTTTGTATGCTCTTTTTTGCTGTGCATATACGTATTTGTGCTGTTTTTTACTGATATGTTTAAAAAAAAACAAATACAGTTAAAATACATATTGAAATACATTTAATGTGAATATTTAGTATTAGGCTAGTAGCAAAAAAAAATAAAGATTAGGAAAAACTTTATACAATGATTGATTAATTGGAACTCGATTTATCATTGTTACGAACATGTTCTCCCAATTCATATCATGTTCTCAATATTATGTTTTCAATTTAATATTGTGAAAAATATTGCAAATCGACAAGTTCCAAAACCATGAAAACGTCTGTAAACAACTGTAATGATTGTTAGTAAGTTTATGATAAATGAAATAAATATACACATTCTATTTATTAATTATCCGATAAATATAAACAGTTAACGATTTTACCGAAGATCCACATCTGCAGAGCGCCAAAGGGAGAGATCAATATCTGGTATTTCGTCACAAAGGATTCTATTGTTCCTACAAAAAGATCGCAATATATAAAATCTGTTTAATCGTTCTATGATAAACACATAAGTACATACATATATGGAATGACAGAATGATTTAATAATGTCATGTTTCAGTGTTTCTGTGATTAATGGGGCTCGCTGGTTTTTTTTTAAATAAAGGATTTCGCTACTTTTTTTTTCTATAAATGAACTTTATTATATACTTAATAGAAAAATATAATAAAAAAATGGGGTCACCGTTCATATGAGGTCACAATCTGACATCGAAAGAAGCATGTATTTTTGTTAACGTGTTTTTTTCTGTTGAACTAATAGAAGAAATAGTAATAGTTAATATCAAAATGAAAAAAGAACTAAATTACCGAAATCGCTAGAATTTTACATTTTTTAGTTTAAGTACAGCTTGTTTGAAAAAATGATAAAAAATATAGGTCACCAATAGGCCAAAAAAGATATTTCAATTTAAATGCAAAATATGGCTTTTTTTGCACCAAAGGGAGATAATTTGAAGCTTTTTGATACATTTTACGGACGCCATCACGAGTTGGTTGACCGTTATGGAATAACCGTTTCACAAATGATATCGGATATGTTCCTTACGTCGTAACTACAATCCCCATCCCTTTCATGAATGTGACCTACCGAATTAGACTATTTACCGGATTTGATATAACATAAGCAACACGACGGGTGCCACATGTGGAGCAGGATCTGCTTACTCTTCCGGAGCACCTGAGATCACCCCTAGTTTTTGGTGGGGTTCGTGTTGTTTATTCTTTGGTTTTCTATGTTGTGTCATGTGTACTATTGTTTGTCTGTTTGTCTTTTTCATTTTTAGCCATGGCGTTGTCAGTTTGTTTTAGATTTATGAGTTTGACTGTCCCTTTGGTATCTTTCGTCCCTCTTTTATAAAAGTCATCTTGGGCCAAAACAAATCGATGTTTTTTGTTGAATTTTTGTACCATATCATAAAGTAACAACTAATAGTGTAAGAAATAAAATTTGTAATGAAAAATAATGTTTAAAATTTTGCTGAAATTTTTGTACCCTCGAGCCTCCTTAAATGAGGAAGCTGAGTTTATATCCTTTTCTTTATAATACTGAACATTGTATATTGTATTGAATAGAAAATGCCTTTACTAAATCAGTAATATGATAGTCATTCTTTCGCTGAGTATTTGGTTTTATCAGGTTTTATAGATTTTTCTTATTAACCTTACAGTTCGATAATTTTGTTAATACTTTTTTTGCTGACCCATTAAGACAAAAACATCCCATTTATAGCATGCTTTGTCAGAATAATTGTAATTGTAATAATTTGTTATCGGTGTTGATTGTGTACCTTAGTCGTATTGAAGCAATTTAGCAGCTGGCTTGTACATATATACATGTTTTTGTTCTCATTATATTTAATTACACGAATATACTCATGTTTTGTATTAATTATAGTAATTTTAAGATTTCAAATGGAATGGGTCATTTTAACAGTACCAAAAGATACATTAAATTTGTGATGTTTGTTTCTTTTGAATATTCACCAAACCTCATGTTAATGGTGGGTGTTTTGGTTATTATTTTAATATGAACCTGATGACTGCAGTATTTACTTACCCTTTTCTATTAGGAAGGAGGAACATATTCTCTTGTATTTTATGAATACCAAGGTTACGACAAAATATTTTTGATATGCGTGTGTTTTCCTTTAAAGATTTAAGTTGCGCTGAAAATAAATATGTTGTACAATTATAATTTACACGTCTAGTAAGTTAGATAATAGTTGGTGTTTTTGCTGACTGTTTTGATAAAAAAGGATAACGGGTATCATCTATAGTCGATAGTAGAACAGACCACACCTAACATTGACCACTCAACAAAAGATTTTATTTGTTTTGAAAAAATGCTTAATAATATATACATTACTTACAACGATATCGACTTTTTCATAATCAAAACTGTGCGCAAAATGAATGAAGAATGTCATTATTCCTCGGATGAACATCAATGAAGAATTACCAACATCTGTTAACGCAATGCTTTTAACAAGTATAAAAGATGAATTTAATTACTGATACAAATATTAGATGTTTCAAAATGCACAACATTGAATATTATTCCAGTGGTTTTGATTTTGAATATTTCTTTGTTTTTGTTCTAATTGAGATTGTGACACAGTGATGATTGCTGCACCCCTATTTTAACAACTTTACCTATTATGTCTGTTTTGCTCACGCATCGTTTAAAATATAATGGAATGTTATGCGACTGTCATACAAGTGATAGGTTTAGCGCTATAAAACCAGGTTCAATCCACCATTTTTTACATAAGAAAATACCTGTACCAAGTCAGGAATATGAGAGTTGTTATCCATTCGTTTGATGTGTTTTATCATTTGATTTTGCCATTTGATTAGGGATTTTCCGTTTTGAATTTTCCTTGGACTTCAATATTTTTGTGATTTTACTTTTGAGAAACAAGTAGCTGGTACGGTTTGAATGATATGTTTCTTGCTTTGTCCACAGAAAACGTAGGTGTGTTGCATTAATTTCAGTTAAATGTGTCTTCTAAAAAAAATAAGATTATTTTTCCATATAACAATTGCCAAATGTTTAACATTGAACGACGCAATATTTCAAGAGTATATAGATCAGTCAAAAAACAAAACAATAAAATAGGACTTTATGCAATAGATGCCAGGAGAAGATATATGATTTATAGTTTACTTACGTGTTGTACATGTTAAACCAATAATACATACATATATTTATATTGCAACTAGTTGTGTTTATTTCCTAAATATATAGTAACATAACTATATTTTGTGCAATGTCAATTTTATCATGGAACACTTTTTCCACAATCAGAGGTGCATTAAAGGATGAAAAAAAGTGTGAAATTCATGTTACAATCCAAAAAGCTATCAATTTATTTATTTGAGGTGCAGTATAAAAACAATATTAGGTCAATGTCAGAGAAAAATATAAAGTTTTTTGTACTCGGCACAAAACTGGGGACTGGCTCTGTATAATCTCGCCCTTCCCCAGTTTCTCGACCTCATACAAAAAAGTTGATATTTTTCTTACATTTACCAAATATTGTATATATATATATATAACTTTGTAATTGGATATTGCTCTTTAGATGACGAGATTTTTTAAGTTAAATGGGCGATGTATCAAATAAAACCATTTCGCCCATAACAATTCCATTATAAGCCGGATACATATATATTGAATAGTATGCATGGATAAATTAATAATATTATTTTCCGGGTGTGTGCATTTACACGCTATTAACAATTGTAAAATTTTAGAAATCATTAAGAAATGTCATAACGTTTACCTTCTGTAAAGGAAAATATCTCGCATGGCCGCTCGTACCAGAACCTGTCACCACGTTTGATTCGTTGATATTGCATTCCTAATAAACACTGAAACGTAGGTCCAACATTGAAACCTGCGTCTTTTTCTAGCATTGCCCCAATAAATAAATCTACGTCATCGGGTTCACTGAAATAAATGAAGATTATTCTACAGAAATATCTGTTTGGAATCAAACGAAATAAAATCAAGATACTGTTCATATTGTAGAAATAGTTGTCAGTATAATGGGATTTGATTCAACTTGATACAAGTGAGATATTTAACTAGCTGTAAAACCAGGTTTAATCCACCCTTTTCTAAATAAGAAATTGCTTGTATTAAATCAGGAATATGACAGAAAGTTGTAGGATTGAGCCGATTGGTGACACCTATGCTATTTAATTAATAAAACGTTGTAAAACAGTTTGGACAAAATTTCGCCAAAAAATGATAAATTAATTTATAATTAGTGTATCATAATTAATAAATGTGCAATAGGTAAGTGTATCATTTCTGTCATTTATAATGCTTCTTGCATAGAAAAGTATTTTTCTTTAAATATATACAACAATATTACAAATAAATGTGCTGAATTTAATTCTCGTATACACTTATACGACATACTTTTAAGCCAATCACATACAAAAATTCACAGTATAGGGTAATAAAAAGCCTTTAAAGTTAATACTTTGCGGTAAAAAAAAGGAATCGTAGTTTATTTAATTTTGTTTGTTACCAGCGTCAGAAAATTTCTGAAGTCCGGATTGTCATGTTTTGTTTGGATTGACAAAATATAAAATAGAAACATACTTCCTTTTGTGCTTTCCCATTCGAGAGTTTTAATATTTTCAAACTGACGAATGTCCTATGCCTTTAATGATTTGAATATGAAGAGTTATCTCCCTTTCACAAGTGATTTGACTATTTCAGGACTAAAAATGAATTGTTGGTAAACTACAGTAGTCTCCCATTATGAACAGTGTGGTGGTCTAAATTTTGGTTATGTTTTTTCTCATCATATAGCGGTAAAACAACCGAAATTCAAGTTATGGAATTACAAAACAGTTTATGCCAATATATTGACTGAAATTAGATAAACAAAAATAGGTTACAAGGCTATAAGACGATGTACAACACAAAAAAACTAACGAGAAATATTATAAAACATAAAATACGTAACCAAACGATTAAGAGGACATTATCTTCAGTTTATGCTTACTTGTATAGTTCCTTAAGTGCGTTCCCAAACTTTCCAAATTTGTCAAATGATTTGATAGGTTCGAGACCACAAATTTCCCGCCATGTGTTGTATCCCGATACTCCTTGTTCCCTCCCTCTCTGTAAGTTCCTGGCGACAATATCAGATCCCGGTGCTTCTGGTAAACGGAGTAAAAAATCACGCATTCCATCGACAATAAAGCTGTAAGGAAATACTACATTATCACATTGTTATTTTTTACCAATAATAAAAGCGATTGTAATTATAACAAATCTTATCTTCTCTCATTGAGAAAAAACGTCTGTCATGACATGCTCTATGCTTCTGTTAACCTTTCACATTGGAATTTATATTATAAATATTAGAAGAAATCCATTTTTGCAATTTCCTAATCCATGAAATGAAATTTCTGAAAGATAAGTAGTTACAAGCATATCTTTCCTTTTTTTTACTTATAAATAATGTTCATGTCTCACACATTGTGACTTGAATGTAGAGTTGTTTAATTGGCACTTCTACCACATTTTCTTATTTTTATTTACGCTTATGGGTCTCGGTGGCAGAGTGGTCTAAGTAGTTACTATTGTTATCACTAGCCAGTCAACACTGAGGATTCGAGTTCGAGTTCGAACCCAGATCGTACGGGTGCACTCGACTACAATCTTAATTGACTAAAATTGTCAGTTTTATTATCGAATGTCGGTGGTTTTCTCTGAGTACTCGGGCTTCCTCCACCAATAAAATCTGGTCGCCACGAAATAGTCCAAAAGCGGTGCTTGAAAGTGGCGTTAAAACACAAAACATCAAATCAAAATATAAATGCACTTACTTGTCAATCTTATTACTGGCTGTACAAGCTAAATGTCTAGCTAGAAATGGAATATTTGCACCATTGTTTTGTTGAACAAGTCGCGGACTTTCAAACGTGTCTTTCAAATAATTGACAGTCACTGTGTTGCAACCTTCGTCCACGAAGTTTTGCTTGTTTGTAAGTTGAGAGTGACCATAGCGATGTGCTGCAACGTTGACCGAATCAAGTATTTGTGGATTGACCATAGGGTCATATGAATCATCAAATACACCGTCATTAACATCTCGCGAGAATAATTTAAATCTGTCCATTGTCGTCTGACCAAGAATTATAGGTAAAAAGTCGTTATAAGTGATCTGTTGAAGCATAGCTATAGTTATTTTTCGGGCTTCTTGGTAAACAGTTTCGTGATTCCAATGTGGGTTAAGTGTGTGCAGTTCTGTAGCAATACGGTTATGTTCCCTAAGCCAAACTGAATGCTGAACACTAAGCATTGGTGACTCCGATACTCGACTGTCGCCTAAAATGTAGTTATTTACTTATTTTTTAGAAATAAACTCATCATAGATATCAGGACTTAATTGAGTATATACGCCAAACGCGTTTCGTCTACAAAAGACTCATCAGTGACGCTTGAATCCAAAAAAAAGTTAATAAAGGCCAAATAAATTACGAAGTTGAAGAGCATTGAAGACCAAAATTCCTAAAAGTTTTGCCAAATACAGCTAAGGTAATCTACGGCTGAGGTAGAAAAGCCTTAGTATTTCAAAAAATTCAAAAATGTGTAAACAGTAAATTTATAAGTTTAACCATATCAATGACAATTCATGTAAGCACAAAACAAAAAGTGCTGACTATAGGGCTTGTGATACCCTCGGGGAAATAAATCTCAACCAGAAATAGTGATAATTGAATGCATACATCAAAAGATTTATGAAACTAATGGAACAGGTGAGAGATTACTTCGATATCAATCTTATTTCGACAAAAAGATAGACGATGACACAAATTACTGAAACTAGATGTTGGTATACATAGTTGAATTATTTTCACATGCTGGTTACATTAAGCTAGCAACTATCTTTTTAAAAGCTTAAAATCTGTCAAGACCAAGTAATTCACAACGATTATCTTACATTTATGCATAAATGATCTTAAAGGCTAATGGTTAAATTAGATATGTCTTAGATAGCGTTGATATATGTTGTGTTAGTTAAAGATATAAATGTACGTAAAAGGGAAAGTAATCAAGTCACGCTGAGTCTAGGATGGTGAAAATAAAGACAATGTTGACTGCTGTACCGTATTTTTTTTACTTGTTTACCTCTTATATTTCTGCTCACACATTGTTGTCAATATAATGCATTTGTATGCTTCTGTCTTAAAAGCAAGAGGTTCAGCTAGCTTATCCACCGTTTTCTAAATAAAGAAATGCCTGTACTAAGTCAGGAATAAGACAGTTGTTTTCCATTCGTTAGATGGATTTGAGCTTTTGATGTTGCCTTGAAGTTACGTATTTTTGTTATTTTAATTTATACTATCAAAAGTTTGCCAAATTTCCATGCAAATGAAACCATCACGATTTAACTAAAGACAACTAATGGCGTGTTTCTATGTTCGGAAAGACGTATGGGTAGCTTGCGGGTTGAATTCAAATATTCAAATAAACTCATCATAAACCACAGTCTATATATATGCAATAACATTTTAAATTTAAAACACTGTAATCTCCAGCTACCTGCAACTGGACATCTGTTTGGTTTAACAGGGTCAAAACAAATATTCACTCCAGGTGGTGTTGGTAAAAGGTTGTTGTCGGTTTTCAGCAAATCTGAAATAGATATTGTGTAAAGAGATTCAAATAAAGAGATCATTTGCCTCTATGAAAAAAATGAATGTATTCAAATACATACAGTAAATACATTTCAAATAAATTTAATTGAAATTGAAATTGATTAAATGAACATTGGTTTGGATAACCTAAATACCTCCAAATTCATTGTGGATATCAATTAAGAGGCACTTGTAGTTAACAGATGTTCATATTAATGCATTCGTTAATAAAGTAAAAGTCAGGGTAAAAACTGAGGAACTTCAAAAGAACATGTCTCCAGCAGTGCATGAACATGTCTCAACAGTACAAATATGCATCAAATAACAGAAAAATGAGGACACGAATGTTCCCGATTAAGCTTTGTAATTTTCCAAATTAACAAGGGCAATAACTCTAGAACGATAAAGACTCACAACCCAAATTCGAACTCTGTCTACGTGTTGTGGTTCTGAGCATTGGGAATGAGTTTCATATAATTTAAATGATGTACACTTGATTTTGAGTGCTGAAACGAAAATAGGACGGATGGATGGACGGACGGAGAGAAAGATGGAAGAACTTTCAAGGGTTACACTTTAAGCCCCCTTTGTGAGCAAAAATACAAAAAGACTGGTTGTTTCAGCTAGTGGAGTTCCAAAACGTCATCAAAGATAGCATGCTAATAATTTAGTAAGCCTGACAGACGCAAGTTTCTTCTACCTAAGACTCTTCGACGTGATCGACTTGTAAAAGTAGGAGACATGTTAGTTACGGTTGTTGAAATATCTTCATAGATGACGACGGACATGTTCTAGTTATTCTAATCACTGAACGAGACTTATCTCCAAATGTGTTCTTACATGATCAATACGACTTATGCCATATGTAAATTAAATCTTCTAATCTTTCCTGACCCCTTAGATCAACCGTTTTTCTAAATTTGTCTTTAGTTTTCTATGCTGTAGTGTTATTTGTCTTTTCATCGATTTTCGTTTGTTGTTTTTTTTTAATTTTTTTTTGGCCAAAGCGTTGCGCGTTTGTTATCGCTTTATGAGTCCTAATTTCCCTTTGAAATCTTTCAACCATCTTTTTAAAGATCATAAAACTCAAAATGTGTGTTATTTTTGGCTGAGGCCATCGATGCTAGGAAATAATACTCAGTATTTGAAATGATATTGAAATTTGATTAGCAAAGAACTGATCGATAAATTTTCATGTCGTCACTGCTGTAAATATTTACAATAAAACACTCACAGCTATAAGGAACACGCAGAATTTCGTTCAACTCCCATATACAGTGCTGGCATCTACGAAGGGTGTTGCAAGGTTTATCTGTTGTCTTACTACAATATTAATAAAATGCATAAAAAAAGAAGGGAACATGTAGCATTTCCTATTGAAAATAAAAAAAAAGGTAAATATCGGTCAATCATCATATTGCTTTTTAAATGTTCTCTTGAAACCTAGATTTCTTTCCATAAGTAAAAATACCTTGATTTGCTTCATCTGTAGACGGTAATGTGAAACTATTCATGTTATCATACTATTAAGTATTTACCGACGGAGTCAAACTTTCCAACTGATAAGTTAAACCCTTGTCAACTTATTTTTATTGTTTGTTCTTCTGTTGGGTTATAATAACAACACTGACCGGGGTAAGTTAGAGAGTTGAACTCTCGCAAAAATGTGTAAATAGATATAGAAGATGTAGTATGCATGAGTGCCAATGAGAAAACTCTCTATCCAGGTCACAACTAGTAAGAAGTAAACCATTATATGTCAAAGTACGGCCTTCAACACGGAGCCTTGGCTCAGACCGACTAGCAATCTATAAAGGGCCCCAAAACTTACTAGCGTAAAACCATTTAAAAAAGAAAAACAACGGTCTAATTTATATGACAAACGAGAAACGAGAAACATTTATGAACCTTATTAACCCTGATACATTCTTAATGTGCATGTCCTAGTCAGGATCATGTAGTTCAGTGGTTGTCGTTGGTCCATGTCTATCATAACTTTTTTTCGTAAATTGTTTTGTTATAAATTAGGCCGTAAGTTCTATCAATTTAATTATTAAATATTTTTCATGTCAGGGCCTTTCACGGCCGACTTTATGGTATAAGTTTTTCACATGGTTGAATGTGACTTTCCTATAATTGCTAAAATCCACTTTATTTGAACTTTGGTGGATAGTAATGTTGTCTCAATGGCATCTACTTATTTTTATATTGAAATTCTTAAGTTCACTAAATACTGCATGTGAAAGTAATTTCATTCGTGGAGTATCAATTTACGTGGTTTTGTGGATTGCCTTATCCACATAATTTAAGTGTCCAATGAAATATAACAACTGTTGTCAAAATCATTACATAGATGGAAATATCCCCGAGTAGGTTTGACTACATGGATACGATGTTACTTTAATCTTTAAAATACATCGAATATAAGCAAAAACGCTATGATCTTTATTCAAAACTTCAGAGAGGATTTTACCAATTTAATCATTAAAGAAACCAAAACTAAATTCCAAGAAATTAAGAACCCGCAAACATATAGCTTTTGCTCTAACCACGAAAATTGGTACTCACAAATACTAGTACTTTCACAATACACACAAAGATATTTAATCAATTTCAATAATGTTACTCCCAAACCCTATCTAAGCGAAAATTAAAAAAAATATTGATTTTGATGATTACTGAACTGAGCCGTATCTCTCACCCATTTAATGTCAAAAATAGGTTGTTTTTTTTATTTTTCAAAAAAACTTTGTTCTTATCAAAATTGAAATACGCACAACAAAACAAAAATACTGTATTCTTTTTATTATGCCACATATATAGAACAAAAAGATGCACAATAGTCCTGAACAAAAGTAAAATCTCGAATAACTACTTTGAAATTAATTTCTTATATTTTGCGTGATGTTTTTAGATTACCTTCACCCAATGAGGAAGGATGAGTCATTCCTTTTTAAAGAAACCACCCATTATATTAATTAGAACGTTTTATAGAGCTGTCATTTAGTTTAACGTAATAAGATGAAATGTTGGTTTCAAAGAGAAATCAATACGTCTACACTGTCCTTTTTATTCAAGCCGATCTTTGTAGAAAGTTACCCAATCCACTCATCATACGTACAAATTCAAAATTTCTATCTCTGATTTTATTTTTAAAAAGACACTATTATATAAATACGTTAATTTTACACGTATATCAAGACTTAGTTTTTAGCGCTATCTGAATTGCTATTTGCTACTTGTTGTGTTTTACCAAATTAAAACGCTGGGGTCAAAATTGGGTTGTAAATCACTAATCACACAACTGACAGTCTGTACATGTATAGTATACTGAAAGTTGAGTGTCTAAAATCAAAGGAGTAGGTTCAGTAAGACCCCTTTTTGGCCCCAAAATATAGCAGTATTATAAAATTGTGAAATTGTTATCTTTAAGCTATATTTTGGAAAGTAAAATGCTTCTGCTACATAAATATGAGCTGTTTTTGACAGTACAATGCACAAATATCGCGTTCTAGCATTATTAAGTCATGCTAAATTACTGAAGTTTTCAAGATTTTAGCATTTTGGTTAATTTTTAGACGGTTTCCGTCTAAAATGAAAGTGGCCGCATTCGTGTTCATTCATATATTGAAATGTAAGTTGTATTTGATGATAATACAAAACATATATAAAGGTTGAGGATGAACACGGATGCGGCCACTTTCATTTTTGACAAAAACCATCTGAAAAGTGACGTTTTTTGGCATATTTGATAGATTTTTCATATTTAAGCTTGAATCAGAGCTTTTTTAATGACTAAATCAGTTAAAATCTTTCACATAAACTAATCGAATCAATTGAAATCGACACTTAAGTGTTTAAAAAGTGTCCAATAACTTTCGTTAGATGAACCTGAAATTTGAGGCCAAAATCGGCCCTTACCGGAATTACTCCTTTGAAGTAAAAATCAAATTAAATTAAAGTGAAAGCTTTCAACATGGACAAAAACAAATATACTAAAGTTCTTTCCATTTGTATCAATGGTGAATAAAAATAACATGACATGACTATAATATTATATTATAGTTTGTACCGTTAATGCTATTAGTTCCTTTTACTCGGTACCTCTGCTAGTGTACTGTTTAGATATAAGTAAAATATACATATTTTAAACAGGTCTATCAAATTATTCAATTGCCGATGGACAAATATCAAATGTTTATGTAAAAAATAATGCACGCCAATAGCAACGAAGGAAACATTTTTTATCAACATTTGTCAAGAACATGCCTGATATATATTCTCCATGACGTGACGCTACTAACAATCGATTATCTTTTTCAAAATTGACTCGACAAAAGCCATCAACAACGGTATTTTTATCGATTTTCTTACCTCCATCTGCGTCCATTCTTGATGTGGCTCTTACAAAATTTAGACATCCAGGTGGTAACACCTTATCATTACCGGGAATTTCAAGAGGAAAGCAGAAATCAATACTGAAACATACAAGATAGTATTGGTTTTTATTTAAGATATCTTAATTTAAAGCAGATTTCCTTTATCAAGTTATATTGAGAATTCAATGTATGTAAAAGATACAGAATAATCAACCATATAAAACATTAGATTATAATTAGTTATCAAAGGTACCAGGATTATAATTTAGTACGCCAGATGCGCGTTTCGTCTACATAAGACTCATCAGTGACGCTCATATCAAAATATTTATAAAGTCAAACAAGTAAAAAGTTGAAGAGCATTGAGGATCCAAAATTCCAAATAGTTGTGCCAAATACGGCTAAGGTAATCTATGCCTGGGATAAGAAAATCCTTAGTTTTTCAAAAAAAATAAAGTTTTGTAAACAGGAAAGCAATACGAGCACTATGTTAGTTGCGAGCGTACGAATAGCTTTTTATTATTAATCATCATCCTTAACATTCAAACATAACTATTTGAAAGCCACTAACTAGTAAGACATAAACACATGAAAAGCTATACAACCAGAAGTGAATAATTCAACTTTTTTGGTTAAGTACATGAGAGGAGCTGCAATCTTTTCTTCATGGCTTCATTCCCCGGTTTTTCCTTCGGTTCTTGTTGCTCATTCGTTAATTGTTAATTGTCTATGTAGTTTAACGGACTGGTATTTGTCCCTCGTTTGTTAATGCTTTACCATTTTAGTATTGTTTTTCTTCGTCCTTTTCGTTTTAGTCCTTGGTATATCATTTGAATGCTTTATATCTTTCTTTTCTTAGCTATAACACAATTCTGTTTTGGAAAGGACGAAGGGTGCTGTAACAATATCATCAAATTAAACTGAACTTCATCATAGCTAGATCAGTATATATACATGAAACATGTTTGTAGAAAAAATGAATACTTCAAACGCAAAGATAATAAGAACGTATGGAAGAAAAACAATAAATACTTCATACGCAAAGATAATAAGAACGTATGGAAGAAAAAAAATTAATACTTCATACGCAAAGATAATAAAAACATAAGAAAAACAGTGTTTTACAACAGCATTAAATACTATTTTGACATACTTATCCATTTGAGGTTTTTCACAGCAGTCATTTTCTGGAAATGCTTCGAAAATAAAAAGTTTCATATTAATATAAATCGTCCATCAGAGCATTTATAAAATTCGTGCATCCGGAGCGATTTTTCGTTTTACATTCAACGTTAAAACTTAAACATTTAAAAGC
The DNA here is from genome assembly GCF_036588685.1 of Mytilus trossulus. Classification (NCBI taxonomy): domain Eukaryota; kingdom Metazoa; phylum Mollusca; class Bivalvia; order Mytilida; family Mytilidae; genus Mytilus; species Mytilus trossulus. The sequence continues at coordinate 49,377,500 of NC_086385.1, read as the reverse complement.
CACTTATGTATAAATACGAAGAAACGGCATTCGCGTTTTGACCAATAGGTACATAAAAAGCATAGTCAGTTTCTAAACAAACAACAGTCTACAAATCACAACATGGAAACTAGACTGAGCAACACAAACACTACTAAAAACCGCCAGAGCAGATCTCGGGTGCTACATAAAGTAACGGATCATCAAAACCGAAAAAGGCTTATTAAAAAGTCTTTGTTATCAGATTAATCAGTGGAATTTGCAAAATGATTTCAGTATGTTCGCTACTCTATTTCAAAATTAAAGGCTTTTTTAAAGACTGCTTTAAATTGATAATATATAAATAAAGAAACTAAAAAGGCGAAAAATTAAGGGTCCGTGTGCTTGTTTTAGAGATACCTGCCATTGAAAATTTGGCGTGGAATAACTCTCTCTTAATTTTTCATCCACTTAATATTGGTTCCTTTTTTCTTTCATAAACGATGACATTTTAAACTAAATGTACTCAAATTATTTAATGTTTTAGAAATTAGTCATTAACTTTTAAAAAAAAATGATTTCGTGTTTAAAAACATCTTTACGCCACTTGACCTCAACAGGAAGTTTTCTAAGTAACTGTTTTTCCAGGATTGGACGAAAAAGCGATTAGGTGTATCGATAGCTGTTTTTCTCTTTTCAAAGAAAATAGCAAAATGATATCGATGACTAGATAATTTCCCGTGACAAATGTGATCGTTTCAAAGAAAAAGAACACAATTGCGGCTTGTCATCAAACATTTGAGATAAAATATGACGACGATACCTATAGATCTATTATAAATTCTTACGTGGTATCTCCGTTTGCATGACTTCGTGGGATAAAGATTGCCCATATGATACTACTTGTGCAGATCTGGTTCGATCACTCTGCATTGGTGGTCCTAATCCTTGGTCCATTATTGCTTGTGATACCAAACGGGCGTTTGGTAATTTATCACCATTCTTTGCTGCTCGTGGTGAGCCTGAACCTACAACATGTACAATTCGACACATTGTATTTTGGAAATTGTTGTAACAGTTTTGATTTTTTTGGAAGTTTCAGATGATTTCAAATGATAGATAAACAACATTTATTACTTAGTAAATTTTGGGCATGAAGTACTGTGTCAATTGGAAGATGTTTTCCAAAAACATATTGAGAAAAATTGCATGGCTATTTCATACATGTCATTAGTTTGAAATGGTTGATCATTCAGGAATACATAGGGAACAATAATTATTAAAAATATTAATCAAGATACTCTATATCTATTGACGATTCAACATTGCAAAACTTTTGCAACGACAATCGATTGATGGAAATTTCTAAATCATTTTGACCACTTGTTTGTCGGTGACAATTTGACAACTAAAAGTATACAAACAGAACTATCGTTTTATACTACGTTAAGGTCTACGATCTATTGTAAAAAAACATATTATTGCTGTGTTAACCAAATGTGTACTATTTACGACATTTTATCTGAATGATGAAAATGATGATTCAAAATTATCAAAGACGCCAGGTTTTTAAACTAAAACGCCACACTTGCGTTTCGTCAGCATAGAAATCATCAGTGGCGCTGGAAACAAAATAATTTAAACACCAAACAAATATGAAATTGAAGAGCATTAAAAACCGAAATATCAAAAATACCGTATAACAAAAATAGGAATGATGTTCTTACCATCTGCATAGTCAAATATTTTGTTCCCATTTCCATCTATACATCTTTCAAACAAAGTGTTAGATTTCCCAATTCCTTGGTTGTATAGGTTGTTACATGCTCCATCAATTGTTCTGTACTTAGCCTCGGCGTCACACGCTGTATTTGAAAAGAGATGAAAAAGAAGTTTTTTAGATGAGGAGAAGAATTGGTCCCTTCATTCTGTATATGGAGTACGAGTAAGTTATTATATAATTTCCTATTTGTTTTGGTTTCCGCTGTTCAATTCAAGTTGTATGCGGAGTGTTCTTGAACTTGTTTGTCTTTGCGTTATATTTTCTCTTTTAAGATGCATTGTAAGTTTTCCTTAGGGATGACGGTTATGTCACTTTGACTTTTTCCCGAGTTGTACTCTTTATTATCCTTCTATCTCTGTTACAAAAGTAACTGATAACCATTGAAATCATCAGTAAAATGAAAATACGTGATGTAAGTCTTACAATATAATATACACTAACACATATAAGTATTTATACTGCACTCGTTCTATTTGAGCAATCAAAATGCGTGGACTGTATATTTCTATGTCATATACAGTCACTGACCCGATATCACTTTTCCTAATGAATATTTAAATAGAAAATGCCGAAATAATATTTAATTATTCATACGACCTCTTCAACCTGTTCTTGTTTCCACTGCATACAACGATGCGTGGATCGACTCAACCTTGTTTTATTTGCAATTATTGGAAATAAACATATTTCATTTTTTATTATTTTTTGTTTGCAACCTATAAATTATTATCTTTCATGCTTATGGTTGAGTCCAGACTCAAACGATTTAGTTCACCATCGGGTGTAAGTTTCAACAGGTAAATATGTACATTTCATTGTGTTGTATATTTCTCCACGAGCATGATATGAGGCCTTTTTAAAGGGGATTTTCCCCAATATTTAAATCAAATAAATAAACTTAACGCATTAAACAACCATTGGAAATATTGTTTTAGATTGCAGTATAAGGACAATAATAGTGTATTGACTTGACATATCAAAGATATAAGGATTCGGCCCGAAACGGGGAAATAGCTCGGCACAGCCTCGCATTTCCCCGCTTCTAAGCCTCATCCTTATATCCTTGATATGTCAAGTCAATGCACTATTATTGTCTTTATATATTACCGGATATTGAGACATCTTTTCACCAAAATTAATCATAAAATATGCGTGCTTTGACCCTGAAGGTATTAAACACAATATCGTTGATCAGCGGGATTTGAAACGTTAAATGGTCATTGCGTACTATATAGAATTTAGCAAAAGGTTATGAAGAAGAAGGTACCATTCTATTATTTCCTGTTATATATGTTACCGGATATTGAGACAAGTTTTCAGCAACGATTATTAAAAAAACATGTGGTCTTTAACCCTGATAGGTGGTAAACACCATATCGTTGGTCTTCAGGATTTAAAACGTTGCATGATTATTGCGTTATTTCAACGGATTTACCAAAAGGTTTAGAAGTTATCATTTTATTTTTTATTGAAAGAAGACAAAAATATATAGATACCCAAGACTGTCAAATTATCAGGGACTCAATTATCTGTCTTTTATAAAACGGCGAATCATGTTTCAAGAAAAAGGACTGAAAACTTGAAAATGTGACAGATGTTTAATTATCTTAATAGTTACGCATGTCTTTTATTTTGAAATTTATATTGCGAATATACTAAATATATCTTCCTTGGTTTTTTTTTTTTTTTCGTTTTGGTTGGATCAATAATATGCTTCACGTGTAGATTGTAAAAAATGAAAATAAGAGAGTTTGGCTTGTTTTACTTTCTGATGTCTTGCACTAGGCATTTTCGATTCACAACATGAAAACTTATGTTAATGTACAAGATTATTACCTTTAACTTACTTAAAACATTTATGTTGTATGATGTACATGTAAGCAAGAGTGTTTCTTGTTGTCATTTACATGACACACTGAATATAAATTCTTATCTGTATTATTCCTTTCAATTGTAAATCTTGGCATGAGAGAATTTACCGTAAACGCATTTTGTGAATAAACTCATCATTCGTTTGATGTAAGCTTTTGGTTTTGCCACTAATTAGGGACTTTCCGTTTATGTTTTGTTAGACAGAATATGGCTATGTTGACCTCCTGGTGACCTTTAACTTCCTCGTGTTGCTGTCCTATTGACATATTCCCCGAAATTCATTTTATTCATACATAAAAAGGGAATTTTTGTTTAAAGTAAAAATTGCAATTCGGATTATACGAGCATTCATAAAAACTGTTATTTTATAAATGGTCCGGTAGAGTAGACATGTAAAGAGTCAATCGCCTGCTTCCAATAAAGAGTAAAACATTGAAAAAATAAAACACTGAACGCCGAGGAAAATTGAAAACGGAATGTCCCTTATCAAAAGGCAAAATAAAAAGCTCACATCAAACGAATGTAATCAATTGTAACCTTTATCAAATCATACCACATTTTTAATTCAAAAAATATAACACCAAACTTTATATGTCGTATCTGACTAGAAATACTTGATGTCTTAGTCTCAACTCACTATCGACATGTCTTTTGCAGTTTTAGTTCTTCGGATACCAGATAGGGGGTTCGGTGGCCGAGTGGTCGAAGTAGTTACTACTGTAATCACTAGCCAGTAACACATAAATGTAAAAACACATGAGGAACACCTGAGCCTCAAACCCCGCTCGTGCAGGTGCACTCGACTTCAATCTAAATTAACTAGAATTGTCAGTTTTCCTATCGATGGTCGGTAATTTTCTCCGGCCATTCCAGCTTTTCCTCCACCAATTAAAACTGGCAGCCACGAAATAGCTCAAAAGCGGTGCTTAAAAGTGGCGTCCGTAACACTGAGGTTGTGATTTCGAACCCCGCTCGTGCAGGTACATTCGACTCCAATCTTAATTGACTAGGATTGTCAGTTTTCTTATCGATGGTCGGTAGTTTTCTCCAGCTTCCTCCACCAATTAAAACTGGCCGCCACGAAATAGCTCAAAAGCGGTGCCTAAAAGTGGCGTCAAAACACAGAAAATCAGAAATCAGAAATCGGATACCTGCAGATAAGTCGTCTTTGACATTTTATCGATTGTGACATCAAACTCAGTGTTCATTCGAATGGCGGATGGTGCATAAATAGCAGTAGATACCTGTGCTGTCAAAGCACACAGTCTCGCGCCTTTTAAAGTTCAAGTTTTGTCTGCTACCTTTACTTTGCTTCGATAACATCGATAAACTACAGTTCAATTGCCCGTTTCATAGTTTTAATTTGCCAAAAATAGTCCGTCTAACTTCATGAAAGGATTTTCCATAATATGTCAGGTGGTACATACCATGTGAAAGAAGCACTTCATATTGAAGCATAGGGTAAAGGTAATTTTTTCTATGGTTCAGGCGATTCGGATTTTATGCACACCAATGTAAAAATAAAGTGGTATTGCTAATGAAATAACTATCCTATGAGGTCCAATTACATGGCTGTAGGCAAATATTAGTCATTCTATGGCATTCATCAATTAACAACACCCCATACCGTATGGTCAGCTATAAAGCAATAAAATGCCTTGACGAGTACACGAGTAAACCAACGGAATGATTTATGTTTAAACAAGAAACAAACATTAACATGACAGACATCAAACAACAATCACTGTATCACCGGCTACGGGGTGTTGACTTATTTTTGCTATAAAAGGATAAACTTTTTTTTACCTCAACTTTAAACATTAAATGATATGTTTACTTCATTAAGGCGGTTGTAAGTATCCTTATATTTGTACTGAATATAATATTGAAATAGAAAGTCCATTTGAGTTCATTTATTGACCCCAAATAGAATATATTGTTACTAGTTGTCATGGTTAACCAATCGGGACGTTTTAATTGGTGTACACTTTTGAAAATATTACCTACATTGTAGGATGCATTAGATTCTGAAACGGCAAATACATACATTTTTGTAACTGGCATCCATTTACAGTGATGCAAAAGTAAGAGACAATTATCACATCTATTTTCTAGTACATTCAAAATATGAAACAGCCAAAAAACTTTAGTTTTACTAAATGACATACCTTGCGAATCTGTTTCTTGCAAAATGTATACAAATATTATAGTAATGCTCAGACTAAGTGTATTTTTCATTGTTCTATACTTTGTTAAATATGTTGTCCCAAACTGAAGATTGTTGGTGCGAACATGGCTTTTTGGACTTTTATACATTTTTTTTTTGTAATGGTAATCCTTATCACATTATATTTAAACCAATCAGTAAAAATTTTGACACTTCCCTGATATCACGGACGTAATGATTATCACAATACCACTGTTTTTAAATCATTGTTTTACCAAAATTTTATTTTCCGTTTGCATTTATGTCCGGTATTTATTTATTTACATTTTTAAATTTAAATCTATTTCTTATTATATGGGACACCAAAGACTGTTTAAAATATAATTGGTATGAAACATTTATGCTTAAGTAAAAGGTCATTTTAAAAACTGAAAAATAGTTGGAAAAAAGTAAAATCACACAAAATACTGAACTCTGAGGAAATTTCAAAACGGAAAGTCCCTAATCAAATGGCAAAATCAAAAGCTCAAACACATCAAACAAATGGATAACAACAGTCATATTCCTGACTTGTCCTGGAAATGGACTTTTTACCTTAATCTTAGGTATTTGTCTGTTAAAATCTAGAGGGATTCTATTTTAATCAAGGTACATTTCCTTATTTTACTTTTTAAGTTGTACCAGTGTTTGATATCACCAGCCCAGTAGTCAGCACTTCGGTGTTGACATGAATATCAATTATGTGGTCATTTTTATGAATTTCCTGATATAAAACTTTGAATTTTCAAAAAGCTAAGAATTTTCTTATCCCAGGAATAGGTTACCTTAGCCGTATTTGGCAAAACTTATTGGAATTGTGGATCCTCAATGCTCTTCAACTTCGTACTTGTTTGGCTTTATAAATATTTTGATATGAGCGTCACTGATGAGTCTTATGTATACGAAACGCGCGTCTTGCGTACTGAATTATAATCCTGGTACCTTTGGTAACTATTAGGTTGAATTCTGTGTTCATATCTACGTTATTCTGTCACTTTTTAAATAGTACATAGATTTAATTTTCGTTAAGATTTATGCTGGACCTATAAAGACTCGGGATTATGTAAATTTAAACTATACACACTGTTCTTTAGTTAATAGATATAGGAAGATGTGGTGTGAGTGCCAATGAGACAACTCTCCATCCAAATAACAATTTAAAAAGTAAACCATTATAGGTTAAAGTATGGCCTTCAACACGGAGCCATATAGTTATCTTGTTTGGTCTCATCATATTGTTGCATTAGAGTATCGATAATGTATGTCACTCATCTTCATTTGTTAAACGTTTAAACATAGCATGCAAGGGGGATCTATGAAAGAGGGGCCAAAGATACCCGAATGACATTCAAACTCATAGATCGACAATAAACTGAGAACGCCATGGCTAAAAAAGAAAAAGACAAACAAACAAATAATGGTACCCAAGACAAAATTAGAAAACTAAAGACTCGGGATTATGTAAAGTTAAACTATACACACTGTTCTGTAGTTGATGGACATATAGTTATCTGTTGATATCTTTTTTTGTCTCATCATATTGTTGGATTAGGGTATCGATAATGTATGTCACTCATCTTGATTTGTTAAACGTTTAAACATAGCATGCAAGGGGAGATCTATGAAAAAGGAGCCAAAAATACCCGAAGGACATTCAAACTCATAGATCGAAAAAAATACTGAGAACTCCATGGCTAAAAAAGAAAAAGACAAACAGACAAATAATAGGACCCAAGACACAACATAGAAAACTAAAGACTAAGCCACACGAACCCCACCAAAAACTGGGGTGATCTCAGGTGCTCCGGAAGGGTGAGCAGATCCTGCTCCACATGTAGATAGTGTCAATTAAGATTTACTTGAAAATATGTAAATACCTTTTTATGAGGGTCTGTGCATAGTATATAATACATAATGGACAATAATGGACAAAAAGTGCAGAATAAAGGACAAAAGATAAAAAGAATAGATAATATTGAAAACAACACGTTATTAATTTCTTGCGTCCGAAGCGCTTTTCTGGATTTACCTTCATCAGGAACGCTCAAAGCCAAACATTTGAAATCCGAAAATGTACAAGTACCGAAACCGTTGAAGAGCTGTATGTCAAAAAATACCTAAAATAAATAGCCAAATTCTTCTAAAGCCAACTTTGCCTGAGGGAGTTGAAACCTTAGTTTCTTAATAATTTATAAATTTATAAACGGACAATTTTAGTAAAGTTTGTTAAATCATGTCAGTACCGAAATACTGACTACCGAGCTGATGATACCCTCGGGGACTGATAGTCCACCAGCAGAGGTATCGACCCAGTGATGTAAAATATTGAAAACAACACGTTATTAATTTCTTGCGTCCGAATCGCTTTTCTGGATTTACCTTCATCAGGAACGCTCAAAGCCAAACATTTGAAATCCGAAAATGTACAAGTACCGAAACCGTTGAAGAGCTGTATGTCAAAAAATACCTAAAATAAATAGCCAAATTCTTCTAAAGCCAACTTTGCCTGAGGGAGTTGAAACCTTAGTTTCTTAATAATTTATAAATTTATAAACGGACAATTTTAGTAAAGTTTGTTAAATCATGTCAGTACCGAAATACTGACTACCGAGCTGATGATAATATAGACAACAAAAAAGTAAGACTAGAGAATAATGGGTAGTTAAAACTAAAAAGAGAATAATGGGCAGAACAAAATAAAGATCAACGAAAATGAAATAAAATATTAACGAATATAGATATGGAATGCCCACATCCAGACCCTCTTTTGTGAACAAAAACCATTTGATAAGGGATTTTCCGATTTGAATTTTTCATGGATTTCGCTATTTTTATTATTTTACTTTGTACCCTTATTTTACTTTCAAAACAATAATTCGTCAGATTATTTTTTAATAAATGTTCTGTTTGTATGCGTGTATGGATTTGTGATAAATGCCGAAAAGTGATAAATGAAATTACAACATAAATTGGACAACAGAGCAGACCACATCACTCTGCAACACCTCACTAATCCGGAAAAAAAACACACACATAATAACAATCGCCTCACTTCACCATTCTTAAATGAAAACATCTTTTTTTTCCTATACAACGTGTCTTAAAAGTAAAACACACAAATAGTCTAGTTCGATCAACACCATTGCAGTATTGTTTAGTGCATTTAAGATTGTCGTATTATTACAATACAACACTAATCGTAACGGATGCATGTTTTTCAGATAAGATGAGTGTTTCCTTTTCAAACAACAATGGATTATGACACTTTTGTACTTAACAAAATCTTCATTCATTCTTTTTTTTATATAAAATTTCACTAGTTTCCAATTAAAATTATTTACTGTGAATTTGTGACAAAAAAAATGAATTAGAGGAAACATATAACGATATATCTGTCAATAGGTTTTGCAATTTCAAAAATCCCCTTTTTAACCTTTTCTTTTATCTATTTTGATAATGTTTTATTAATGAAATTCCTATCCTGTTTAATGCTCAAAGCTTGGAAACTAGTCAAAATTCATAACTCGAAAAGGCAAACTAAAAACATAATTATAAAAAGAATTATTATGAAAGTGAAGCAGCAATATAGTCGACGAGGTATGTGTTAATGATCACGTGTAAGTGCTGATCAAGCTTATATATTTATCTGCTGATTCTTGGAAAATGATACAGCACCGTTATACGCAGTACGAAAATTCGTTTTATAGTTATTAAGATTATAACACAATGCTGACTGCTGTACCTCAATTTTTAACATTTTTTATGCCTGTTTGTGTTGCTCTCTCATTGTTTTCAATATAATTGAATTATATGCGACTGTCATACAAGTGATAGGTTTAGCTAGCTATAAAGCCCGGTTAAATCAACTGATTTCTACATGTATGTTTTCTACATGTTTGTAGAAATGCCTGTTCCAAGTCATGAATATGACAGTCCTTTTTCATTCGTTTGATGTGGTGAAAATTTGGATATCGCCATTTGTTAAGGAACTTTCCGTGTTTACTTTTCATTGGAGGTCGATATTTTTGTTATTTTACTTTTTGGTATTGAGTATAGTGCCAACAGGAGCAAAATGTTGATTCAGAGAATACAAAAAAAAAGGAACTTTTTTGTCATATTTCAAACTAAAGATAACCTCCTTTTGTATGTTGATACAACTATTCCCTATTTCAAAAATAAAAGACAAATTGAAGGAATTGGTCTTGCATCATTTCATAAAAATGAATGGCCGACGTAGATACAATTATCTTGATTTAGGGGTATCAATCGTACTTTGTAAACAAAATACGGCTAATTAAAATAAAAAAACTCTAAAACTGAAATTCTAAAGAAGTTTGATTTCTCGATTGACATACTGAACACATTTTACGTTTTGAGGACGTTCCTTTCAACAACCAATGTGCATTCACATGGGAAACAACTGTCTACTCTTCTTGACGACTTGTTTCGAAATTCAAATCAAGCTGACCTCATGCAGGACCATCTTATAAAGAAAGAAAAGAAGCTAGCATTATCCTTAAACTTCATGTTCCCCTAATTGTGTGATGTCTTCTCACTATATAATCCTTAGTTTGATGACTATGATAAATTTCTTTCGTAAATCGGTGGTATTCTTCGTAAATTTACTCACAGCTCTATGGCTAGTTTATACAAAATTCTACAATCATTACCAATATTTATAATAAAAAATAGTCAGACTTACGCGCGTCTGGCGTACTAAATTATAATCCTGGTACCTTTGATAACTATTTACACCACTGGGTCGATGCCACTGCTGGTGGACGTTTTATTCCCGATGGTATCACTAGCCCAGTAGTCAACAATTCGGTGATGAAATGAATATCAATAATGTGGTCATTTTATAAATTTCCTGTTTACAAAACTTTGAATTTTTGGAAAAAACTAAGGCTTTTCTTATCCCAGGCATAGATTACCTTAGCCGCATTCGGCACAACTTTTTGGAATTTTGGATCCTCAATGCTCTTCAACTTTATACTTGTTTGGCTTTATAAATATTCTGATTTGAGCGTCACTGATGAGTCTTATGTAGACGATACGCGCGTTTGCATTACTAAATTATAATCCTGGTACCTTTGATAACTATTTAGAGCTATAATTTGTCATATTTTTGTGATTGTATTTTTTTTTTATTTAGTAATGCCTTCGTTTATTGCAGATGAACATTGAAATCTGAAATATCCATATATGAAACCCTGTGTGCAGTATGAGCTCCAGAAGCAGATAGCAAAAGTTAGAGTTAGATGATGGTATATGGCTATCTGTTCATCTGGAACTTTAATCAGTTCTAGTCTCATTGATTAAAAAGACCAAATATTTGTACGTCAAAAGAAAAAAAAATGTATTTTTTTTTCGATATGAATTGCGTTCTCTCGAAAAATCGATACACATAATATGACATGTTGTTGCTGTTACCATTTCTGTTTTAATACTATGAAAATATATAGATATATTAGACGAAATCATTATGTCTGATATGTAGCGTTAAAAAGGGTCAAACGACAAAATAATCGAAATGTCTTGAAGGCGTCATGCTGCAAATTAGTATTTATTCAGGTTAGTTCACACATCGATTATACTTCAATTATCGAGACATCAGAAACGAATCATTTGAACCCTTAAATTTGTAACCCTTAAATATGTCAGCATATCTTTACAACGGACATATGAGCGGCAATACAATGTTTTTCTTTAATCAAATTTATTTAAACGAATTTTCAAGAATATTGCAATTCAAGGTTAAATGGATAGTGGGTTGCCGCTTCTTACATACATTCTGTGCATTTATAGACATATTTCACAAATTGTAATTGATTAGAACTGCATCTCTTGAAGTATAAATACTAGATGTATCTTTTTTTTATATATATCCAAATGAAGTGCAACGAGTATAAATGCATATAAAACTTCATCAAAATCTGAAATGCCACAAAACTTTTGATTTAATAAGTGACGCCCATGTGTACTGAACTAGTACATATATTTGTTTAGGGACCAGTTGAAGCCCAGTTCCGGATGCAGGATTGTCTTTCTGTGTTGAAGACCCATTGGTGGCCTTGGGCTGTTTTCTGCCATTTGGTCAGATTGTTGTCTCTTTGAAACATTCCCAGTTTCCATTCTCAATTTTAATTTTACTTTACTCTTAACACGTGTTGCTGTAGAATGTCTGGTCCATTAATTAAACGCATAGTATATTTGTTAAGATTTTATCCGATTTCTAGGCACTACCATTTTATTGACTTTTTAAGTTTAAGCAAGCATGATTGCTGCTTCCTTGACATCAAGTTCAGGACCTTCACATAACACGAGAGCTGTCTTGTTGACTTCTATTTTCTAGTCTTTTGAAAACAAACAGGATTACCTCAATTATATACAACTTAAGACCTTAAAGAACAAACAGGCCTTTGCATTGGTGATTGTCTCCTTGATATCAAATTCAGTCTGAGTGTTTTTTTAAACAACTGCATGTGTCTTTGGCGGTAACAACTTCACATCCTATAAATGAGGGAATGGATCTGTATTCTTTCATTTTTTCGCTCATTATTTTTTATCTTTAAAAATAATTTTTATTTGTTATTGCTTGATAACTCTTTTTTAAATATTGTTTCTTTTCTGTAAACAATATTTTACCCAATTCTTTAAATATTGCAGTTATTTATATTTTAGCACCCCATTATTCTCTAATTCTTTATTTTTTGCCCATTATTCTGTATTCTGTAAACCCCATCTACATCCTCATGAATACTTGTATCTTTATAAGGTCACATTTAAAAATAGAAAAAGATTATCTAACAGAATTTTTATTTGCCAAATATGTTGATGTTGATACTGTATCAATTAATGATCTCTTCCTGGAAACAATTGACAATTTTGCCGTTACAGTAGACAACTGCCATACACCCGCCACAATAGTTGTTGCTATATGAAAAATAAAATTTATAGATTAATCTTTAATATATACGGAAGTCAGAAATGATAAGTATGGTCATAATGATAATAAACATATATATAAATGAGTAACATACTAAATATTAGAGCGTTATACCATTATTAAATTTGTTCTTTTTTATGTGTATCGTAGATTTTGTATCTCCCTTCTTGGAGCCTTTCAATTTGAATAGAATTACAAAAACAAATATCATTATTGAGTACTTAGTAAATGAACCGCCTCAGTAGTCTAGTAGTAGTCCGCTAGCCTCGAGCAGGACATGCTACTTGCAGCTTCTAATCCAAGCACGTGGCATTTAGGAGTAAGAGCAAAAACAAGTCTTGAAATCAAAATGTGTCCGGATAGGGAGTTGCGTCTTTCTTTGAACTGCAACCCTTTGTACCAATAGGTTTTAAAAAAATCCGGATTAACGTGTCGGTCCAGTATAAAGGCAGGGTCTGTATTCATAATACGTTATCATGTTCTCGTTCTGAAAATATACATGTGATTTGCGCCTTGACGTTTAACAGCCGGCAATCCATCCACCATGCATCAGGGTTGTCTTTAATATCCATGGCCGGTTGTTTTTTTATTTTAAGAATATCAATTTTATTAAGGAACTCTTTTCAAATTGTTTTAGAAATAAATGGCTTTTACACGTTTGAGTATTATAAAACATTGTTGTACACATTCCTCACTAAATATATGATTACTTTTCATTTATTTTTAAATATATCTGTATTAAGGGTAAGCTGTCAAAGTGACATCAGATTGGGTTTTCTGTATTCTGAAAAGCGCTTTCAGGAATTTTTGACCTGTCAAATTATATGCTTATTTTACGATCTACAAAAAAACATAAGTCTTGAACAGCATAACTGAAATCGTCAAAATCAATATTAACCAACATTTTGTTAAGAGCCTGGAGTATTGGCTGAACAGTTCATAAATAATTGCACGAAAACGACTTAAAGTGCAAATTTCTAATAGGTCATAACTCTAAACGGCAAAACCAAAAATTGCCTATATCAAACTTGACCACCATTTTGTCATCAATAACAGAATATTTAACTTAATTTTAAGGCCAAGGTTTTAATGCTCCATAAGTAATCATTGTAACTGTGGAGAAGCGGTATAAAGTGCCATTTTTTATTTATGTAGAACCATAATTCATGAACTGCAAAAGTGAAAATTATAAATATCGAACTGGACCTCAATTCTTTCATCAGTTACATCATGATAGTAATTTAAAAAAAAACAGTGGTTCATAAGTTATTGCACAGAAACAACTTAAAGTGTCATTTACCAATTGATCAAGGACCATAACTCCTCAACGGAAAACTCAAAATGATTACTATTAAAATTTACCTCCATGTTGACATCAGTCACAACAAATTATAATTTGAAAACTATTGGATGAAGAATTTATAAGTAATTGGATGGAAACGAGATAAAGTTCCATTTTCCAATATATATCAAGGACCATAACTCATGAACAATAAAAGTGAAAATCATTCATATTGCACTTGACCTTCATTTTGTCATAAATATCAGTTCATTAAAATTTGCAAATCATTGGTTTAACGGTTAATGCGTTATTGTATTGAAACCCGCCGTACTTCGCCAATTTGAAACTGGATTTTTCCTTCGGAAAACCCAGTGAATGATCAGATATCTCAATCCGGGTTGCAACTGGAATGTACGTGAAATACTTACCAACAAAAAGGACTATCGAACCTTTCCGGGTCACATGTTTGAACCCCATCACATGGTATGGTAGAGCAATTATTGTGAAAGTGAGTCTTGCATCCCGTTCGAAAGTCTGGACATTTATCTAAATGAAAACTAAATTATTTTTTAAAAGAAACAGAATAAACTAAGTATAACGTAAATACTTGAACCAAATTTTAAAAAAAAATCTAAAAGTGCAAAATTCAATTTATGTCAACAAATTTAAAGGTGTCGTTTCTCAAACATGCTTTAAAAACAAAAAGTTAATTAGTGATTACTTCATTAAAAGCCTGTAGTCGTATTGTACCGTACATGTAGTTGCACAACTGTCGATGCGAGGAAATCATGATTGCTCAATAATTATGCAGAATAAAACAACTTCTGTATTATTTGGGATATAGAGCACACCTACGAAAGTTAAAAAACCACGTTATAAAATAGTTTTGAAAAAAGAAGGGAATCCTAGTTATGACAAATTTTGACATACTTACAACCAGGGTCTTTTTCTAGTTTACATTCTTCTGAAAATATATCAAAAGACATACATAAACATAGTTATGAATCTTGGACAACGAACTTGACATTTCGATTAAAAACAGAAGGGAAGGTAATAGTTTGAATCGAATTCATGTCAAAACCCACGACTGTAAAGTGAAACTGGTAAGATCTTATCTGACACTTTATCGTGTGCGAAAGGCTAAGGTCTAATAAGCTAAAAAAAAAAGAAGTCTTGCCCGTCGGACTTACTGGTTGATACTATGCGATATAGTCTTACAATCAATGTTGAGATGTTACACTATTGATTCAGGTAAGGTTTGACTTGGAAGTTATTAAAACGTTTAAAGCCACTGAATTTGTTTACACCTCTCCTAAGTAAGGAACCTGATGTTCAGTGGTTGTGGTTTGTCTATGTGGTTTAAAAATGTTCCCCGCTTCTCTATTTTACATAGATTAGACCGTTGGTTTTCCCATTTGAATGGATTTACATTTGTTATTTCCGTGGCCCTTTATAGCTTGCTAGCTGTTTGGTGTGAGCAAATGCTCCGTGTTAAAGAACATACTTTGACCTATAATGGTTTACTTTATATAGATTATGACTTGGATGTTGAGTTGTCTCATTTTCACTCATACCACATCTTCTTACATCTATTTACAGAACTATAGTAACTTACCTATGGCTGCGACGGTACAGAAAATAACACAAAAGACGATAAATCCTCCATAAAGAGATCTAACATCCATACTTTGGCCTATCTAATGTAAAAATATAATAAAAATCGCCAACATTTGCTGACTAAGTATAATTATATGTTTACAGATGTGTATACGTGGGAAACAGTTGTTATCATGATGATGATAGCGAAAAGTATAAATCAATTATAACGTGTTTTTATTAATATGTATAATACGTTTTATTTGTTTGTTTTCTCTACATAGTTATATTTTTAGTTTCTTAATTTAATGATAATGATATCTTTTAATCTTAACAAATACTAGGATACTCATTTTACTATACCTCAGGCATAAATTACCTTAGCTGTATTTGGCAACACTTTTAGGAATTTTGGTCCTCAAAGCTCTTCAACTTCGTACTTTTTTTTGTCCTTTTTAACTGTTTTGGATTCGAGCGTCACTAATGAGTCTTTTGTAGACGAAACGCGCGTTTGGCGTATATACAAATTTTAGTTCTGGTATATATGATGAGTTTATTTTGTACTTTGAATAACCTTCATAAAGCACCGACCATTCAATTTATAAGTGCATGCTGGGTGTTTTGTTATTGAGTTAAATGTTTTTTTTATGTTTTAATTAAAATGTCCTGACGGAAACAACAATTAGAAAGCGAGAAAAAAAATCAGTTTGTTTTCAATGTAGTGCCAATTTTTTCAAAATTGGTAAAAATATGTTGTCGCGATTTTACTGGACATTATAATGAACAGCGGAAGAAGCCCTACAAAATTTAAGACAAAGACACTACACGCAGATTTGAGATGGTTTTATGGATGTTAATTTCTGATGTCAAATGCAATGGTTGTTCAACCCGTTTTTAAGATAGACCGACACGCTGAGTCGGATTTGTAACCTTCTTGAATCCAAACGTGGTATATCTGCTCTTACTGCTTAAA
This sequence comes from Mytilus trossulus, assembly GCF_036588685.1. NCBI lineage: Eukaryota > Metazoa > Mollusca > Bivalvia > Mytilida > Mytilidae > Mytilus > Mytilus trossulus. Next base: position 49,360,881 of record NC_086385.1, on the reverse strand, counting down.
GCTGTGTGTTTCGTAGAAAGATGTGGAGATGTGGAATGTAGGTACATTAATGAGACAGAAAGTGAACGACTCCAATACTTTGGTCTATCTACTGTTCAAACGCAATAGACAAAGTTATAATCGCCAACATTTACTGACTAAGTAGCAGTTATCCCTATTTTGTGCATTTTTCCTTTGATATTTTTTGTGATAATTTTCATATCATGCTTCTTGCTTGAGATGGAAAAATTATCGCTAGAAACCAAGGAGGCCATGTGGCGTTGCTAACGAAATTGACATTGAAATTGGCAACTTCGTCATTGGTAAAATAGTGATAAACAGATTATCATTGGTCATCTCAACTCGATTGCTTTTCTCACTTTCGCTGTACCAGCTCAAGCGAGAAAATCAATCTCGTTGAGATAATCAACGATAATCTATAATTATATATTCACAGATGTGTATACGTGGGGAACAGGTGTTGTTCATGATGATGAAAGCGAAAAATATAAATCAATTATAACGTATTTTTATTAATATGTATAATACGTTTTATTTGTTTGTTTTCTATTTATAATATATAGTTATCTTTGTGAATTTCTGTTGGGTGTGTATTAATCTGAACAACTATTAGGATCCTCAATTGGATTTTGTATAACCTTCATGAAGCACCGACCATATAATTTTGAACTGCATGTTTACGGAGCCCCTCAAGTGTCAAAGATGGAATTTAAATGATTTGTGCACGCGGCTTTAAATCGTGCGTGCACAACTTTAAATCGTGTGCACTCTACTTTAAAACTTGAGGGCACAACTTTGAAACTTGTGCGCGCAACTTTAAATATTGTGCGCATTACTTTTAATCTTGTATTCACAATTTTAAATCTTGAGCGCACAACTTTTGTACACTTTTGCGCACATTTTTTGTAAACATGTGCGCACAATTTTTCATCTTGGGCACACAACTTCAAATCTTACATGGTTCAATTACACCAGACTGAATTATATTTTAAGAAGCAATGTTTGATTGAAGAGGGACGAAAGATACCAAAGGGACAGTCAAACTCGTAAATCTAAAATAAACTGACAACGCCATGGCTAAAAATGAAAAAAGACAAACAGACAAACAATAGTACACATGACACAACATAGAAAACTAAAGAATAAACAACACGAACCCCACCAAAAACTAGGGGTGATCTCAGGTGCTCCGGAAGGGTAAGCAGATCCTGCTCCACATGCGGCACCCGTCGTGTATATCTAAATATCATGGATACTTGTTTAATACAATACCGGTCTCCTGTGAGAATAAAGCTGTGTTTAAAAGTGCTTTAGAAAACTTTGCAAAGGTCGAATTGTTGGTTTTTGTTTAAATGAATAAAATTTTTCGTCATTTTTAAATTTAAATTTCTTTAAAAGTTTCGAAGAGTAAAAAAATGAAAGTTTGTTTTTATAAAACCAGTTATCTACTTAATGTGTTTTGAATTTGCATTTGATGAAGGACTCTCCGTTTTGAATTTTCCTCGGAGTTCAGTATTTTGGGATTTTACTTTTTTAATTAAATTTTAGAAAAAAATAAAATTTACAACATAGAATAAGTGTCACTTTCTAAAGTTTCAAATATGTTGACGCGGTATCACAGGACAGTATAAGGACCGACAGCAAACGCCATATACAATAAAAAATGTAGAGACTTCACATAGATGCAGAATGGCTATATGGACATTCATGTCCGATGTCAGAATCAATGCATTTTCTTCCCTGATAGTATTAGACCGACGAGCTCAGTCTGATTTGTAACTTTATTGACTCGGAGGCGTGGTATTTGCTCTTAACTCCTTAATGTTTTGTTCTTAGTCAAAAGATGTTGAATATACGAACGTTATGAGACGACAAGTGGACAACTCAGATACCCAAAAGACAATTTAAAGCTCATGTTAAACATATGTAATCGGGTGTATTACATTAATAGACACTGGTGGATTAAATTTTATTTTATAGCTAGCAAAACCTTCACTTGTATGACAGTGACATCAAATTCCATCGTATGGAAAAGACAAGTTAAAGTTCATGTTAAACATACATGTATGTAATCGGGTGTAGTACGTAAATAGAAAATGGTGGATTAAACCTGGTTATATACATATAGCTAGCTAACCCTCTCACTTGAATGACAGTGGCATCAAATTCTGTTATATGGAAAAGACAGTTAAAGTTCATGTTAAACATATGAAATCGGGTGTAGTACGTAAATAGAAAATGCATGGTGAATTAAAACTGGTTTTATAGCTAGCTAACAGTTTTACTTGTTTGACAGTGACATCAAATTCCATTGTTTTGACAACGATATTAAAACAAGGTCATAATGTTTTGTCAATGACATTATTTATAATTATGTTACTTTATTTAAATGTGTATACATATGTGCTAGTTTATATGTACTTTAAATTATTCTAATCATGTAAGTACTTTGCTTTATTTTGTAGTTCATTTGATTGTAGTTCATTTGATTGTATAGCTCAAATTTTTGGCACCATGATTTTCTAACTTAAATATCTTGCATTCAATATCTAGTATTCATGAAACCGGATTGAGTTCAATGTCGTAGCGGTTACGTGGCTGCTATCAATATCTATGTCGCAGCTAGTCTATAGCTACACGTTCAATAGTCAAAATCTGCGTAGCACTACGTAGCAGCTACTTTATTGAACGGGGCCCTGGGGACAGATTTGTATAAAAAATATTAACTTAAAAAAGCGAGTTATAAAGCTAATTCAGGTGATTGAACTTTTTGCTGATATATTCAGATGATTATCGTTGATGGTGTTTTTGTATTGAAAGAGCTGCAGTGAAAGCTTTAACTATTGAAACATGTGCATGACATAACTTAATTTAAACAATAAATGGCCAAATATACAGAAAATTGGCCGAAGGATAAGGAATATAATATGAGTCTAAAAAAATAGGGATAAGGAGTTAGGCTAAACGAATAAAGAATAGACAACTAAATAAAACGAATAAAGAATAGAGAATAGTGAGGACTGGTGGTAAAAGAGGGAGGGCAAGACCTTTTTTGGGACATCGAGATCGGGTGTATTTAAGATCTGGATTTCGGCATTGAACCTTTCGACATCCAGGATTTCTTTTTTTTTCGAATTTCGGGATGTTTGGATTTTATACTTCAGCAGTATTCTAAAATATCGCTATCTCGAGGCGATCAATTTTATTGTTTGAGGAAGCCGTGGTGCTCGGGGAGAACCATCAATATTATTTTTTTCTTTCGTTCTTTTGGTTGTTTTGTTTTTTCTTTTCATTGGGGAGGTGAATTCATTTGTCGTTCGATTGCTGTCTTTTATCTGCATCATATAATTTCTTTTTACTAACTTCAAATGTTTATCGAAATACATGAAACTTTGTCAAATGCCTTTAATGTATCTACTACGATTGTGCATTACAAAATGTATTTTTTCTGCCATTTTCCATCTTTGCTAGACAACGGTTAAAATATGTTCTCCTCTTTTCGTCATCCTAATCTAACGAAGATGTTGTTTCCGATGTAGGTGATAGGTCACGTTGACTCCACAAAAAATAAGGATCTGCTTGGAGATCAGAAACAAGTATATGTAAATATCCATGTTGTCTACCTTGAGTTAAAAGTTCGTTTTATTGTTTTAGGAATATAATACAAATTCGAATTCAAATATATTTTATTGCTAATCAAAGCGCCCACAAGGAGCAGAATAATCAACATAAATTACATACAAATGATCACAAGTGATTCAATATGATGAAGTCACAATGTTATAAAAAAAAAAGTTTTATTAAGACAAGTAAAAGAACACAACAAGCACAGTGTTAAGCAATATAACTAGGTTAAGAAAAAGGGGGGGGGGGGGGGGGGGGGGGGGTCACTGGTCATTATTATATCTATATATCATTTAAAGAAACGTTCATATATGAGAATAAATTTTCAAATAATTCTCCCGAGTTTCTGGAGCATGAAAATATCTTCAGAAGACATTAGCCAAATAAATTGTGATTTAATATCTAAATCACTAAAAATTTTAAACCGTTGTTATATTTCATTTAAAAAGTCGAAAAGAATATTTGAAAGTTTGAGGCACTGAAGAAGAAAATGAAATACATGTACATTTAACTGTTTAAATTTAATGTAAAAACACACGATTGTCGACATATTTTCAATCATCTCATTAATCTATTTAGAGGAGCATGCATTAATTTTTTTTTACATTTATTGAAGTTTGTACTTTTTGCATTTCATTGTTTCTTAATGTGTCTTCTACTTTCACTGGAAACAGTTAACAGGTCTGTTGTTACAGTAGATGACTGCCATACACCCACCACAATAATCATTGCTGTGGAAAAAATAAAAAGTAATATTGAATCGTCTATTTATCAATTCATTTATTTATTCGTGTATAAGAAAACAGTGAAATCAATAATTTTTTTTGTATTAAACAGATGGCTATGACGTTATTCCTTTTGCTGTATAATATGCAAGTCTAATATTACATGACCAAAGAATACTTATCGCCATATTTCCACTTTTCGTGACATGATCAAACACTACTTTAATCGCCATATTTCCATTTTCGTGACAAGATCAAACACTACTTATCGCCATATTTCCACTTATCGAATACAACTTATCGCCGTATATCAACTCGTAATGGCATTATCTAGAACTACTTATCGCCATATTTCCACTTTTCGTGACATCATCAAACACTATTTTAATCGCCATACTTCCACTTGTCATGATATTATCAAGAACTACTTACGCCATAGTTTAACTTGTAATGGCATTGTCGAGTAAACCGTGATATTGGGAATACAAGAGGATTTTATGGCAAGCCGTTTTACTATTTATTCGAATTTCAAGATATCTCCTATTATATATGAGATATCTTATATAATATATAAGATATCTCCTTTAATATATATGATATCTTATATAATTTCATTTTTAAAAGATATCTCATATATTATATAAGATATCTCCTAAAGTTTAGAAGATATATCCTAAAGTTTATAAGATATCTCCTAAAGTTTATAAGATATCTTATAAAGTTTATAAGATATCTTATATACTTTATAAGATATCTCCTAAAGATATTTTATAAAGTATATGAGATATCTTATAAACAACTTTTATATAAGATTCTTATATAATTTATAAGATATCTTATATAGTTTATAAGATATCTTATATAGTTTAAGAGATATCTTATAAAGACAATTATACAAGATATCTTATAAACTATATAAGATATCTTATAAACTTTAGGAGATATCTTATAAACTTTAGAAGATATCTTATAAATTTCAGGAGATATCTTATAAACTTTATGAGATATCTTAAGAACTAAATAAGATATCTCTTATAATATATAAGATATCTCCTATAATATATAAGATATCTTATATATTTTCATTTTTATGAGATATCTTATATATTATATAAGATACCTCCTAAAATTTATAAGATATCTAATATATTTTATAAGATATCTTATATACTTTATAAGATATCTTCTAAAGTTTATAAGCTATCTTATAAAGTATATGAGATATCTTATAAACAATTTTTATATAAGATATCTTATGTAGTTTATAAGATATCTCATATAGTTTATAAGATATCTTATATAGTTTATAAGATATCTTATATAGTTTATGAGATATCTTATAAAGATAATTATATAAGATATCTGATAAATTATATCAGATATCTTATAAACTATATGAGATATCTTATAAACTATAAAAGATATCTTATAAACTATATTAGATATCTTATAAAGTCTATGAGATATCTTGAAGTAAGAATAAATAGCAAAACGGCTTGCCATAGGATTTACATATGACGTGTTAGAATCGTTCGTTTCATTTTTCTTCATTTCGCCATGTCTATCGAACTCCCGATATTTAAAGGACATAGCAGAGTTCCTGCCGGATTTAAAGAATATAAAAAAATCAAATTGTGCTTGTAGAATGTCTTCTTCACTTTAAAGGGGCACTAGCTGTCAAATTCATGGTCACCAATTTGACTCAAATTCTCATAATTGATTAATTACAATGTAAAACATTTATCCAATCTATCAAACGTTTAAAATAAACAGTTTACAAAGCATGGGGTAGATGATATGTAGGTTCGTTTCGTGTGTATTTAAATCCAGATGCCATCTAATTAACTATCGATTTGACCTCAGATGACCATATAAGCGATGTAAACACAAATAAAGATATGAATGGGGCCGATATGAATAGGTTAAACCAGCACGTGCAATTGGATTTTTATAGGTCTGTTTGATTTGAATTTATAGATTAAAAATATAAGTTTCTCATTGTTTTTAACCGTATAAGAATGATTTATGTGGATCGAATTAGTAATCAAATGATTTACCGTAGTTTCACTTTCATTGTTGACATTTTTTTTCTTTAAATAACCAGTTCACGTACAATGCATGCGTTGTCAGTCTCTAGCTAGGGGTTAAATTGAAGTTCACATGAATACCGGTTAGAATGATGATGACGTTTTCACTTGCAAGTGAATCAGTCAAAAATTATGTATAATCGCTTATTTCAACAAAAATAAAGCAAATTGATTGCTAAAAGCAAATTATTATTTCATTATTCCAATTTAATTAATGATTAATCTAAAAAAAATCATACTTTATTTTTTTATATATATCGTAGCTAGTGCTCCTTTAAAAGTTTGTGCAATGTATTATTAAAAATAATAGTATGCTTACCAACAAAACGGCCCGTCGAATTTTTCAGGGTTACAGTTTAAAACTTCATCACATGGTCTTGTTATACAAGTTTCATGTGAATAAAACTTTTTATTACAATTACTCTGAAAATCCGGACATTTAACTGAAATAAAAAGCATAACAAACAAATCATGTTGGTGTCAATTAAATTACACCGTACGATAGAAAGAATGTGATACAACTGTTGAGTTTGGTGTTATTTCTAGAAGAATGTTGTTGTACCATTAGATTGATGACTGTTTTGTTGTTTTCTTTTATTATTGGTGCGTTTGACTTCAGTCTAAATAGAGTGATAATTGTCCCTGAATGTCGGTGATGCTTTCCAGGCACTTCGGCTTCCTCTACCGATAAAAACTGATCGCCATGACATAGCCAATCGGTCTGAACGTGGCTTCAACTGTTTAAACACGAATCAAACATTATTTTTATTTATTTTTTTGTTCTCAGAACTGACGTGATTAATCAATCCCATTCCATCAGAAGGTTTTCTCAATTTATCTATGTGTCTGTGCCAAGCCAGGGGCATGTAAGTTAAAGAGTATCGTTGGTTGATGTTTCATAATTGTTTTAGTGGAGTTTTGTTGAAGCACAAAACTTTGCTCAGAGCTCGGAGCACAAAAATCATGCTCGAAACATGAAATCCAGCAATTTGATTGGTCGATTTTCGAGTCTGAGTACAAAAAACATGCTCGAAAGTTTTATGACCCTGAGGCCCTGGCCTTGAAGGCATAAAACTTTGCTCAGTGCTCGGAGCACAAAAAACATGCTCGAAACATGAAATCCAGCAATTTGATTGGTTGATTTTCGAGTCTGAGTACAAAAATCATGCTCGAAAATTTTATGACCGTGAGGCCAGGTCGAGATTTTTTTTATCGATTGATTAATGGTTTCATATTTTGTCATCTCTTGTTTTTTTTGTAAAGATCTGGCCTACAAAATAGAAATCTTTGCAGTAAACGCAACTTATGTTCTCCATCTGCATAACATGTATTTAACCATATTTTAACGCCTGTCCCATATCAGGAGCCTCTGAACTTTGTTAGTCTTGTATGGTTTATTTTTAAATTTTCAAATAAGTTCATATAAATGTTTTGGAGTTTAGTGGGAAGTTCATTTTCATTAAACAATCAATTATTCAGAATCTTATCATATAGCATAGAACAGTGGTATACTACTGTTGCCTGTATTTCACTTAAGGGTCAGCTGAATCCCGCCTAGTGGACCTTCGGGTGTATTCTGCTCTTTTGGCCGGGTTGTTGTCTTTTTGACACATTACCCATTTCATTCTCAATTGTAAGAAATTTCCTTCCAGTTAAAAGTCTTAGTAATAAGTCTATGCAACTGTATACTCACAATCTTTATGTTTCTCTGGAATGCATTCTTCTACAAATACGACATTCATATACTTAAATGATGCATATATAGAAATCTTATTCCGAGGCTCAGTTCCTTAATTCCTGCCTCACTTTTACAGAATTTCGAATAATTATAAAAAAGAAAATATGATATGGTTGCCAATGAGACATCGCTTACGAAGAGACCAACATTATACAGAAATTAACAACTATATAGGTCACCGTACGGCCTTTAACACTGGGTAAAAACACAAACGAATAGTCAGCTACAAAAGGCCCCGAAATGACACATATAAAACAATTCAAACTAAAAAATAACGGCCGAGTTTATGTGCAAAATAATGAACAAAGAACAAACATGTTACATGTACACAGCAACAAACAGAATGTAGCGGGATTAAACATGTAAGCGGGTGTTCAACCCTCCGCCTGACCTAGGGGTGAAACAGAACAGCTCAAGAACAAACTATAAAAAATCCGTTTAAAAAGGCATGGCTCATCAGATGAATACAAAAAGAAACATATCTAAGTCAGTAACAGCTGATAGAAAAATCATTTATTACGCGTACGGTCGAAATACTGTGTGCAAATTTTAAGAATTAAATTGAAACAGTTACATCAATCAGAACCTCACCAAAATAACAGGTATACAAATATGTACGCCAGACGTACGTGTTCTATTGCAAAAGACTCGTCAGTAATAATGATGGTGGAATCAAAAATGATCAACGGCAAATTAAGGACAAAAATAAAAAGTGTTGATCGAGCCTCAGGGCTAAAAAAGGTTTTCACTTCATGAGGAAGAAAATCCTTATTATTTAGAACAATTTAAGAGTTTTTTTGTGAACAGTAAATATATGAATTTGCCAAAATCACTGTTAACTCATGTCAACACAGAAGTGCTGACTACTGGAATGGGTATACTATCTGTGGACCTACACCGAGAAAAGGCACTGACCCAGTGGTTGAACAAAATCTAACAAAAGATGCCAAAAACGAAGTGTTGTTTGCCTTTCCATCATTCATATTTTCGCAAGCTTTTTTTATTGATCTAGTTGACAGTTGACTTAACTGATCAAAACTGTGATGGTCGATCCGAAATACTGTATCTAAACTTACCAATACTGTTAACGACTTCGAAAATACAAAACGTTACAGCTAATTTTCCAAACATGTTGAGGTTTGAAGACAACATTTTTGAGTGAATATATAACTTGTCTATTTATTAACACCAGTCCAGTAGTTGATTAAAGCTGATTCGGCAGATATTTGTATCCAGATGGCACTGAAAACATTTGATGTTCATGCTGTCAAACTAACATATGTGAAGACATGATCATAAGTTCTAATCTTTTGATGTAGAAACATCAAATACAATGACTTGTGTTGTTACTTTTTGATAGATATCTTACAAAATCTTATTAAATACGGTCGTTTGCAAAATACATGTATCTGACATAAGTTATGCATAGACATGCATCATCTGAAATACGGTTGTTTTTCTACTTCATTTTACTTTTTGAGTTAATAAAAGTTAAAAAGATTTATTTTCTTAAAATTTCTTTTATATTCAAATAGTACAAGATGTCTTTCCCAAAACTACATATAATATAGTGTGGCAAGCGATTCAACTTTAATTTGACCATGACCATCTGTGAAAATTAATTATTTTATGCGTATATGAAAAAAAATTGAAAAATCTTGAATAAACAAGTATGACCCCCTCACCTTAATATAAAGATTGAAAAAAAAATCCATCCCAAAAATTTGTTTAAAAAAAATAGAAATTTGAAAAAAGTAATAATAAAAGAAAATCTCAACTCCCTAAAAAAAAATAGAACAAAAATCCCCAAACTTTTTGAGCCACTCAATTTTTGAGAGTTCAATAAATTTGAGCACACACTACTGTCTGTAAACTAGAAAAATGCTTGTTTTTGGACACAGTTTTGCCCCTAATTTCTCAACGTTTACCTCCAAACTCAATCCAAGCCTTCCCTTAGCAGTTTGGAACAGTGTAGAACAATTTCAGAGAGATCCATACACTAAAACACAAATTAATGTAAGGAAAGAAGAAAAATGCTTGTTTTTTGCCCCTTTCATGTCCCCAATCCCTAAACATTTTGGACAATTACCCTCCAAACTCAATCCAAGCCTTCCCTTTGTGGAATGAAACCATGGGGTATTATTTCAGATATCCATACATTAACATACAAGTTAGCGTCTGGAAACTACAAAAATGCTTGTTTTTGGCCCCAAATTCCTAAACTGTTGATACCATAACCCCCCTAATCCTCTCCTTCTTTTGTGGTATTGAACCTGCTGGTAAGTTCATAGAGATCTATTCACTTAAACTAAATGTTTTGTCTGAAACCTTATGTGTCTAAGGAAGACCACTAAATGATTGAAAGCATTATACAAACACAATATTTTGCGGTCCTATAAAAATAGCCATTTGCATAATATGGACGGCAATGAATGTTTAGACCAAGTACAATGGGCATGTACAACACACATCTCACACCCAACATACAGCATATACAGAGGAACAATTTATCATATTCTCAATTTATTTCTGTATTTTTCATAATACATGTATGAGCAGTGGCAGCTAGAAATGCCCTTTATGCAAATGAATATATCATATTATTATATATTTGTAGTATATTTTAATTTAAACCAGATGCTCCACAGGGCACAGCTTTATATGACTGCAGAGGTCAAACCCTGGACAGTTGGGGCAAGTATGGACACAACATTCAAGCTTGACACAGCTCTGAATTTGGATTGTGATTAAATAGTTGACACAACATAGGTTTCTGACACAGAATGATTGTGGTCTAAGAACTTACACTTGAAAACTTTTAAATTGAACATTTACCTATTATGGTCCAATATCCCAAATCTAAATATATGTTTAGATTTGGCATATAATAACTCAATTTTTGATGAAATCAAACAAAGTTTAATTTTGGACCTTTTTGGCCCCTAATTCCTAAACTGTTGGGACTAAAACTTCCAAAATCAATCTCAACCTTTCTTTTGAGGTCATAAACCTTGTGTTTAAATTTCATAGATTTCTATTTACTTATACTAAAACTGTAGTGGGACAACCAAAGGTCTTTGGACGACGACGCCAACTTCATACCAATATACAACAATTTTTTTTTTTAAATGGATGTTCCAAAATCAATCAAAATACACGTACATCATACATCTTGTGGAGAGTTGTCTCATTGGAAATCAATTGTATCACAACTTTTTTTTATACGAATACATTGTAGGTGCATTTGAATATAAATGTTGATTTTTATCTGATGCAGCTTAATATACAAATCATTGTTCTGATGACAATGATGTATTGGTGTTTTTGAAATTGTCCAGTGACAATTTATATTATTTCCAGATCGTTGATATGATATTTAACATGTTTAAGAAGTGAAAGCTTCAGTTTATAAATTTATTAGGGTGTAAAGGTGTTGACCAAAGTCATTTTTGTGAGAAGTGTAAGTGCTTCATTCTAAAAATGTGTGCATGGTCAATGCTTTTACAACCCTATAAAATTACCAAAAGAAGTAAAGCATTTTAAATACTTATCATTAATATTTGTTTGCTAAGATCATGAAAACAAGTTTGATTTTATTTACCTGTGCTCTTACAAATATACTTGTGGAAGCTAGTGTCATTCATGAATGCTACATTTGATTTTGGAATGAAGGTTAGTTTCACATGTTTCAGAATGACACAAGATTGCTGTTATCCAACCAAAATAATGTATCATCAAGAAACATACATGTATGCAATGTAATTCTATGAATATGAACCCTTCTTTGTACTTAAGGAAGGCCCTTTATTGCTTGGTGTTCAGTGTGAGCCAAGGCTCCCTATTGAAGACTGTACTTTGACCTTTAATGGTTTACTTTTACTAACTGTGACTTTATAAAGGATAAGAGAGTTGTCTCATTCACACTCATACCACATCTTTTTATATCTATGATGAGCAAGATTTTTGATGTGTTAGCACACAAGGAAGATATGTCACTTGCCTTCTTCAGTTTCTCTGACTATTATGTTTCAAACCTGCATTATTATGATTATAGACAAATCTCTTTTCACGATCATTTAGATCTTATCTTTAATGTGGAAGAAAATCTATGATTGTGAAAAGTGACTGGTCTGCAATGTAAAAATGTAGGTTACAAGGATAATAGTAAAACAGAAAAGACAATAGCCAGTGGCAAAACATTTATAAAACCAGTGGCCTATACATGTAGCTGTTAATTTCTGTGTCATTTGGTCTCTCATGGAGAGTTGTCTCATTGGCAATCATACCACATCTTCTTTTTATATATAGTTACATTGGAATTTCTACACAAGTGTTTTTTTTTTTTATAAATTATGTTGTCCAACGAAGTACCTGTAATCTGAATTAGAAATCATTATCACCATTACATGTACAATATTTAATCAATATTAACTACATCAGAAAGACAGATAAATCTCTCCAGTTTAGGAGGAAGATGTAGCTGTGATACACTTGTCCTCACAGGAATATTAGGATTAGCATTTAGAAGTGTTGTCCTGATCACAACTCGGGCCATGTTTTGTAAACGTTTCGGTGTACGTGTCTCAATCTGGATAAACTGAATAAAGCTTTTTTCTCCCTCTGTAACTTCCTCAGGACGATTGACTATTTTATGTTTCATACTAGACACCCAGTGACGATATTCAAATTCAAATCCTGCACAGATAAGTTTCTGAACAAAGCGACGACTTTCATCGCCAAAGTCTAGGATCATATAACAGAGAGAACTCTCTATTTTATACGGAACACAATTAGATGTCAAGATACACTCTGCTAGACTTGTATCCCCTTTAGCAAGCAAAACATATGTTAACATTTTCATTTCAATCCCATGAGAGTTTGGTCTCATCACATTTACATCGGCACCATGCTTACATAACATTTTAGCGATTTCTATATTATTATTTTCAATGGATGTCCACAATGGTGTAAATCCATACTGATTTTTAGCATTCATTTCAGCATTTTTATTGATCAACATCTCGCATATATTTTTATAACCATGTGACGCAGCCAGATATAATGGAGAACATTGCCACTTATCACAAACATTTACATCTGCTCCTTGTGATATAAGTTCTTTAACTACTCTTTCGTAACCTTTACGACTTGCTTCACATAGTGGGTAACTTCCCTTGTGTTTATAATTTGGATCGGCATTAAATATACGAAGTAATCTCCTTTGTTCCTCTAGTATTAAAGCCTCCTGATCAGGTTCAGAGTGATGATTTAATAAACCTTCCCCAGAACAGATATAGAAAAGTCTTTTACTGTAAGCTGTCGGAGACAGAATCCCTATGTTGTTATCCATCTGTTAAAATAAAAACAAAATATTTCAAATTAAAATTTAGAATCGGTGATAATTCATTTTTTAGTTACATGATAAATATACATGATATATACCGGTACATGATAATCAGTTTAATACTGTGGTAATACAAGATGTACCATTGTTTTAGCTTACCGAGCAAAAAGGGCAAGTGAAAGCTATTGCCATCATCTGACTTGCTGTCAATATTGCCCCCTATTGCCAATTGACACCCCCTCTTTTTTCTGCTTTTGTGCAATCCTCCCTTTTTTTAACCCCCCTCTTTTGGCCCCTAATTCCTAAACTGTTGGGACTAATACACCCAAAATAAATCCCAATCTTCCTGTTGTGATCATTAATGTTGTTTTCAAATTTCATAGGTTTCTATTCACTTATAAATACTTAAGTCATGTAAGTTATTGTTCTGAAATCAAATATTTTCGGACGACGCTGATGCCAACAACCATATGACATGTACAAAAATGTATCATATCAAAATACAACTGCAATTATTTTTTCAGGTCTTATAAAAAGGAACTAAGGTGTCTTTCTCCATCTTGGATTGTAAAATACAGAGAATCTAAGGTCCATATTTTTTATCAAGTTAGCAAAATTTGATGCAGGAATGCAGATTTTAAATGTGAATTTTCATTTAAAAGAACCAATTTATAAGAACATAACTTATAAATATTAATATTTTAACAAGTGTACATTATTTTTGGTTGTTTTTTTAATATTTTCAAATTTGCAATTTAAGGGGAGGTAACTCTAAAACAGTGCATTTTCTGAAGGACTCTTCATGAAATTTTCTTATTTTGTCTTTTAGCCGGAAAAAACGTACGGTGACCATATCTTTTCTTTTGATATTCTCAAAGCATTGTATGAAAGCAATCTTTTCATAATTTATTTTAAAATTCTATCATTTTGTTTAGTTTCTATTCACAAAATGTTGTTTTTTCCTGCATAATCCATACAAAATTTGTCATTTTGTCACAACCTGTAGCTTGAGAAAATGCACGGTGACCTATCATTTTTATAATATTTTTGAACATGTATCAATGGGGGGGGGGGGGGGGGGGGGGGCAAGGGGTTTCACTGTTATGCTGTTATGGGGCATTTTAATTCTTTGTTATCTGTTATTGATTCTGAAAATATATTTACTGTTAGCTGCTATTGTCTTATTCTTTGTTAGCTGTTATAGGACTATTTTCTATTTTGTTATCTGTTATTGTGAGAATCTATTTGCTGTTAACTGTTATTGAAAATTGGAATGTTAGCATTTTGACTGCCAATCTTCCGTAGAAATTGAAGATCATTGAAAATTGTGATTTGAATGGATAATAGTCTCATTGGCACGCTTACCACATCTTCTTACAATGTATATCTATTGGGGTCGTTCTACTGTTAATATCAGGTGGCCCTATATTTGCAGAAGAATTTCAGTAACATACATCACATACACATATAAAATCAATTAAACCCAGGACCATTCCAGTATATTATTATTATCCTTTGTAATAAATTCCATTGTCTGTGAATATATAGCATTTTGTACAAATTATAATTCACTTATTACTTGTACGATAACTTATAGTGTGGATTTTGTGATAAAAAAACCATTGGTACACCCTTTTTTTTATTCAATGACCACATAATAATCTTCATGTTGTACTATTACACCACTGTCCCTAATTAGGGGAGGATTGGACACCAACTAGCACGCTTAATTTGACGCAGTCACATTCTGTATGTGCCTTTTTCCAAGTCAGGAGCCTGGATTCAGTGGTTGTAGTTTGTTACTGTGTTACTAATTTTCTCGTTCAATATTTTGTGGATAAATTAGGCAGTTAGTTTTCTCCTTTGAATTGTTTTACATTATTAAGTGGTGTGGGTTTGAATTATGGCTTTGGGAATAATACAACATCTTTTTCTTTTAGCATTTATATTATAAGTGCTACTCCCTCTCTTTTCATTTACATGGAAGAGAACCCTGACCACCATATTTTTAAAAGCTTTTAAGTGGCGAAAATTGAAGCTCAGAAACCATGATGCAAATACAGGTGTGTCTTCAGTTTAATTTTTCGATAAATACCCTTTGTAAAATCCTACAGCTTCTCCAATGCTGTACCCAAATTTTCCATATTCTATAATTTCACATAAGAATTGATTTTCCTCTAAGTTCAGTATTTTTGTGATTTTTTTTAGATTTTTTTTAATACATGATTGGTGTTTCACTTGGTGTCATCCAAATTTTCATGAGGTCCAATTTTTATTATACTATCAGAATTGTCACTTGAGTCAATTTCTATTATCAGAATAACCATAACTGGCATGCATAATTCAGTTACATGTCCTGTCTCCACTGATCTGGGTATTTTTGTATTCTATAATAAGTAAGTTTTATCATGAGGTCACTAAACAATATATATATTGTGTATCAATGGTTTTTTTTATATTACTTGTAAAGTAGATATATTGCTTTTCAGAAGAAAAAAAATCTAAAAATCAAATTGATAACATAGTGTCACTGGCTGCACTATTCAACAATTAAATTAAAAAAAAGCTCTTTAGAAATCATTAAAAATGTATCCCTCAAATGGCCTAGATTAAACATATCCCTATATCAAAAACAGAAACTAGTAATTTCGTTCAGAAAAATTCAACATACATACTACAACTTATTGTACAAGTTACAGGAAAAAATCAAACTAGACAGAACTGCCTCAACAGCCTCAAGACAACGTCTTGTTTACACAAATTACAATTTTGTAGGTCTATACCACAAGTTATATACTAAGATATACGAGTTATTTACTGGATTGGTCCTGAACAGATCTATTTTCATATTTCATTTACTCTTATCTGTTATTATTCCTTTTCAATTCCTTGTTATCTGTTTTTCACCAAATCAATTCACTGTTTTGCTGTTATCATGGTTATGGAGACCCCCCTTGCCCCCCCCTCATCAATAGATACTACATTTTGACAAAGTATGAACAAATTCTATCATTTTAATTTTAGACTCCCATACCACCTTAAGCAGAAGATTTAAGCATGATAATATCCACTAATAATATTAATTAAATACATTATATCTGATATTGCAATATTTTTTAAAAATCTGGTGTCAGTATAACATCTTGAAATTATTTGTTGTACTTTAAAACTTTACATTGTAAACAGATTTACATGTAGTTAGAGGTTTTGTTGACTCAGCAATGTTTCATTTCAAAAACTATCTGATCTGAATCAAGACACAAGATGTCATCCAGGGGTCCGGCTTGTATAAGTAATCTTTATTTACTTGATGATGTAAATAATAATCTATAGTATAGATGTAATTAAGTTATTTATAATGTTTGAAAAATCTTCCCGTAATTTTCTCAAAATTTTACTTGTATATTAAGTATTTTTTTTTACAATCCCATAAAATGTTCAAGTTTTGAGATGTAAAAACATGCCTTTTTAAAACATGTTTAACTATTTGTAAGGTTAGCTTATAATTTTTTATTAGAGTTCAGTGTTTCATTTCATCAATTCAACAAAGAAACTGATTAATTGATTGCGCAAAGATTTTAAGTATTTGTGCAAGTGTCACCAAGGTTCGCTCTAGAGCACTGTTAGATAAGGGGGAGCTAACTCGTATGTGCTGGAACCAAGGGACAGGGGGTCAGTCTATCGCTAGACTTAATGTTCTGATAGGCATAGCTAAAACGCAAGGAAGGTTTTCATAATTTAATTACTGTAACAATTCAAACGAATGATGATAACAAATCAATTAGTAAACAATTCCAATTAATAATAATAATCTAATTAAAGTACAAAGTATCAAATCTAAATATCAAATCCAAAGTAAAACTATTTCTCCTTAAAATGTAAGATATAAACTAAATGCCAAAATTACTAAATCATAAAATGTACTTAATCTCAATTTCAAAATATAAAGTCTCAAAATAAAAGTTTCTCAAAAGTATTTTCTAATTTTAAAATTTATGAGTCAGAGATAAATTTATTCTCACACTACACAGTCAACTGTTAGACTGGTAGACAGTCTTATAGGGCCAGTATAATGACATGAGTAGTGTGAGGTTACGCTTCCGAAACACTGACTGTGATCTTAAAAATTTTCAAAAATAAAATGTGAGTCAAAAAATACATTTTTGTCTAAACACTACAAAGTCAACTGGGAGACTGATCGACAGTCCTACAGACCCAGTATAACAGACTTTAGCAGTGCAAGGTTAGGTTTCCGAAAGGTGACTGATTTTTCTAAATTTCACAACAATATTTATACTAAAACCAAATATAAATCAAAATGACTCGACATGTAAATATTACTCTCATTAGTAAAAACAGAATTTAATTAACAAAGCCTAATCCTAGTGACATATGCTAATTACAATTAATATTTCAAAATAAAGTGCTTTGAGCAAACTGTGACATTTCGAGTACTAATGCCACAGCCTAGGTAAAATTAATTAAACAGATTAATTTCAATTTTTACAAAATATAAACATAACATTTTCTTTCTTTCAATAAAACATAATTTTCATCAAAAATAACACAAACACAAAAATAAGCCAAATAACACACCATGACACAAGGTATAATTATAATAGAAATAAGATAACAAAAAACTGCAAAATTTCCTTAAAACTACCAATTACATTCATGACATTTGTAAGTGGCAGCAACCCAAGAATGGGTTGTTCAATTCTTCTGAAAACTTCAGAGCTGATAGATCTTGACCAATTGACCAATTTTACACTATGTCAGATTTGCTCTTAAAGCTTTAGTTTTTGAAACATAAGAATGGTACTTTTAAAACTATTTTTTTTAAATTTCACCCGGTTGCGAATACTCTTGTTGTCAGGATCATCCATAGCAATCCTACCCAAGTATGGCAATCATAATTATTTCGTCTACTGATGCCAATTTAAAAACAAACATCTCACAGTAAAAGGTACACAATGTATCTTCCCACTCTCACTTTGTTTAAATGTTTCTAGGAGTTATCTGATCTTATTTCATTTCATACTTTAAGTTAAGAGAGAGTCTGAATGATATTAATTGAATGGGAATATCTGAGTTCTAAAAATAAAAACTCCTGACAAATTAGACCATTTAAACAGACCTCAAATAACACTTATTTAAGGGTTTGTATCACATAATCTTTTTACAAATTTACAATAAAGATAATAATTACTATTTAAAGAAAAGCTGACATTTTTTTTGTAAATATGTTTTATAATAAATCAATCACTGTGGACTTAGTGTTACCAATATGGCGATGGTATACAAAATAAATCAAATTGACCTGCTTGTGACGCATGCTACAAATGATCCTGACAACAATGGAAGTCGTGTCATACACCATTGTGAATAAATCAATTTAGATTTACAGCATAAGAAGTTTAAGTAGGTTTGGCAACCATCATTTTACTAATGAAAAGATATCATTTAAACCTGTGTTTAAAATTTTAATAAAACTACAAAATCACAATTTGTGACAAAACTTTGAATTTGCTACTTAAATAAGTGATATAAAAATCACTTATTTAAATAAGTCCCCTGACTGATAAACAAACACCTGAATTACTTTGATACTATCCTCTCAGATAAACTATTTTAGTCACCTATAAATGTGTAGATATCTATATAGCTATTGTCCATGCCAATCAAGGACAGTCAATCATTGTCAATAAAAGACAAACTATAGTTCTTACCTGAGCATATTAAAGTTATATCCCAACTTAGTTTTTTTTACACCTTCTACATGTTCTACAAAATGACCACTGTACCCTTGCAGTCATTCAAGGGGTGTGTCTAAATTGGCCGAATCTCAAAGTACATACAACATTGTACAATTTAATTGACCAATAAAAAAAAAAAAAAATCATCTTTGAGATATATATATATATGCAAAATACATTTAACTTTTATAATACTAGTGTTCTAGTGGATGCTAGGCCTTAAAACCTTCCAAACTGCACAGGTAAGTCTGTACTCGGAGTAATTTTTGAGTTGAAAATCCGGCAATATTTGTCCATTCATGCCATTTGTTATGGAAGCAGGACAAGTCGCCCCACTTTTTCACCAACTCACCCCACTTTTTAAAAAAACGCTCCAAACTGATTTCCCAAATCGCCCCACATGTGAAATTGGTTAAATCATTCATGTTTATTATTACTCCTGGCAACTCGCCCCACTTAATGGAAAACGGTGATATTTAGATAACTATATAAATTATAATGAAAACTAATCTACACAGAATTTGATTTCAATTAACAGCAGTTTGTTATCATAGCAATTACCAGATTGGTTACGTTTGTCTCTGAATTAAGAATAATTCAACACTAACGAGCAATTAGAGAAAGGCAAATGTTTCTTTCAAGTAAATATCAAAGAGAATACCAATTGGAAAGCCAACACACATTTCAGTCAGAGCTCAGACATAAATAAGTCTGAATCTGCTTTTGACTTACAGAGGTCTAAATTTGTAAGTTTTAGGATTTGTCTCCCTTTAACGAAGACAAAATACGACTTTAATAAGTCAAATATTGTTAAGCAAGAAAAAATTGACCAGAATCAAAAAGTTGCAAATATTGTCTTCTACAAGTCGATAAGTGATCAAAATTGGTCAACTTCAAGACCCACGCATATTTATAAGTAGGTCATGCATCTAAATCAAATAAAGACAACATTGAAAGACAATGCTTTGTCTTCTAAAGAAAAATATGAATGAGAGTCTAAAAATCGGGGATAGTGTTAATTAACCTTACAATGCAACCACCTGGAACCTCACTTAATGAGGTAAAACATCTGTGTTTAGTAAGGATGTTCTATTAGGCAATTAAATATAGATAGCTCAAGTCCTTGTGAACTCTCAGACAGGTTTTTGCTGTCATAGGTGGTGTACTTTGGCCAGAAAGTGAAATTATGTTTTTTCATCAACATAAATAGACCTAAACAAGTCTGTCAATTTTTGACTTAGATAAGTCTAAAACTGAAAACACATTTTTATGATAAATACATGTTTTGACTTCTTTAAGTCGAAAACAAAAATCGACTTGTCCATGTCTGAGCTCTGACTGCATTTCAGTTTAATTATTTTATTCGTAAGTGGGGCTAGTTGGTAGCCTTTAACTCTATTTATACTTGTACTTTTCATAAGTGGGGCTAGTTGACATTCACGTTACCGAAATATTAATACTCACTTCTTACTGATTCTTAAAATAGTGGGGCGATTTAGCATGTTTAGTAATCCTGGTTGGGGCGTGTTTTTTTTAAAATGGGGCGAGTTGGTGAAAAAGTGGGGCGATTATAGGTGTGGGGCAATTTACCAGTGGGGCTATTTGTCATGGATTCTTTGTTATGATGAATCTTAAGGTATGAAGGGGAAATAAATTCTTAGACAAGTGCCTATATCATGTATATGGTGAAGACTGCTTGTGTACAAACACTGGGAGTTTGTTCGACACATGGATATTTAAGACAGTGAAAAAATGAGATAGCAGGTCCAAATGCAGCAGAATTAATTACATTTCAACAGAGGGGACGATTTTATAGTGGGGCGAGTTGTCTTACTTCCGGAAATTAACCAAATATATTTCTAGCCTTCTTTTTAATTTAGTGTGTAACTGTACCCTTTTGTTAGTTAAGTGTAAGTCTATTTTGGGTAAGAACTCTAAAGTAAAAGAAGTTCAATACAATTTGAAGAATATCATACAACATACAATACAAAAGCAAGATGGAATTCTCACAACGCAGGTTTTTTGTTTCTTGTTTTGTTCCGTCAAACGATTTCTGATTTTAGATTTTACACACCGGAAGTTTTGTATATTGTCAAGGTCATGCAGAATGCAGCAGCCGACTAAATCCTTATAAGAGTTTGAGGTGTATTTTATCATTCTAAAAAGTTTTATTTTAAATAAGGGTTTGTTTATTGTGTGTGGTGTCGTTGAAAATATAGTTTAATTGAAGAAATTTCGGTTTAAGATGAAGTGGCTGATGACAGATGTCGTGTCTGTCTGTCTTGTCTGCTGCTGAGAGTTATAGACTATATAGTAGTCTCAGTCTGCTGTCAGTGTTGAGGGCTGTCTGACATCAAATCGGCTTTTTTGCTTAAAAATGTTTAAACTTTATATAGTGGTCAAAGTTGAAAAGGGAATCAGGATGCTTACTTTGTTATAAATAAAACAGGGTGGTTTTAAGGCTCGTATAACAACACACTGTATAGGGTTTTATACTTTATCAGAGCTCCAGATAAGCTGCGTATTTGCGTGATTACACAATACAAATAATAGAAAACCCAATGCAATTGTCCATTGAAGGGTTCAACAACCCAATTAATTCAACGGAAAACCCAATTATATGCCAAAACCATGAGTTCTCAACCCTTTTATTGGCTACCGTTTGTGTTATTTACCCTTATCTGTTTACAGTCCTATTTTTATAATATTTATAATTGGAAATTTCCTGTCGTTCTAAAAATTGATCCCTGCATCAAGTAGCTGAAATGGGTCCCTGTTTGAGTTTTCCGTTGCTCAATAGGTACACGTGTTTTTGTAAATATTTCGATCTTCTCGGTGTTTATCCTATTAGCATGTCTCATGGAGTCATATTTTTTTTGCATTGCTCGGGATTTTTCATAACATACATCGAATTAAAACGAAAGTGAATGTCCAGTTAAAATATTGAATAGAAGCATGTTTTCGGCTTATTTTGGAAAACTGAGGGAAAGTTATAATGATGACAAGACTCAGCTGTAACGTTGGTAGCCTATATATATATTAAGTGAGAGACAAGCCATGTGTACTGATTAACATACTTTAATATAATGCTAGAGCTAACTAATCAACACAAATACATAAAGCAATAAGACGCGACCTTATCTGCTATGTCCATCAACACAACACGTGCGTGAACTCTGAACTGTATAGATATTTATGAATGGATGAAAGTTACAATATTACATCTCTTCTTTTCTCAGATTAAAGTTCTACTTTAATTAATTATATTACTGTCTGTGTAGTCATAAAATCTTTAACTGTCTGTGTAAACAAATTAAGTGATAAGAAGCATAAAATTGTATCAATAGAAAATTAGAACTTTATAGTCTGTGATAAATATAAATTATTCGGTACGCGTACTGTAATGTCAATATAATAAATGGATCGTCTGATCAATCTGATAAGGCTATCATTACGAGTGTGAATAGTAAATTCCACAAAATTGATTTGTATCATAAATTCACAAACATATAAATCAACATCAAACCTAACTGATACATCAGAAAGAGCACAGGATTATTATGCCTGTAACACAGCTCTTTAACGCACATAATCATCGAGATGTTTCGGTGTTTGTTTTTCTCGTGATGATCTTCTCAATGGTGTGTTTGGTATGTCATCATCAATGATTTCTTCTATTTCCTCATCCGTCATTATGTTAGATTTCCCAACCTTTTTGAAGTGTGACGAATTGCGAGTGATATCTTTTTGTTGTTCGTTCGTTGCCGTAATCATACTACCCTTTTTATTCTTGATTGTTAATGGTTGAGGATTGTACGGGGTAGATAGTTTATCTTTCTTTTCCTGTTTAACTAATACGGTATCTCCTACTGTAAAATCGGGTACTTTTACTGAATGTTTTTTTTTCGAAGTATGATTTCATTTTAATTTTGTTCCTGTGGTCTTCTTTTCGAACTTCACTGTCGGGTTGGTTATTTATTGAAATGTTCGGCATTTTTGTGTTGATCTTCCTTCCAAATAAAATTTCTGCCGGGGACACGTTAGTTGTTGAGTGTGGTGTTGCTCTATAATTGCGAAGAAATGTGTGTATTTCTTGCTTCCAACTGCGATGTTCCGTTTGAGCTGCACGAATTGCTTTCCCTATAGTTCTCATGAATCTTTCACTTTCCGCGTTAGCGCGAGGCCATAGTGGAGTTATTTTGCGGTGCTTAAAACCCATGTTATCTGCAAAATTTCGGAACTCTCCTGAATTAAACGGCGGTCTGTTGTCTGTTTTCAGTTCTTTCGGTATTCCAAAAATTGAGAAAGTTTTGTCTAATAGCGGTATGACAGATTTTGCGGTTAAACTGGTTAAGGTTTCTATTACAGGATACCTTGAGTATTCATCAATTATTACCATAACGTAATATTCATTCGGAAATGGTCCACAAAAATCCATGCTGAGATTCTCCCATACATTATTCGGTATCTCGGACATTTGTAATGGTTCGAAACATTTTTCGGGGTTGACGCTAAACATGGTATACATGATTTACATGTTTGTTCTACTAGTTTGTCTATTCCAGGGAAGTATACCTTTTCACGTAATAACTGTTTTGTGCGTACTATGCCCTGATGACCTTCATGTGCAAGGTCAATTACACGCATTTGTAAATTTTTCGGAATGACGATTCTATTATCATGCAGTATGATCTCCATATCATTAACGGGAACGATTGTTAATTCGTATCTTAATCTTGAGAATGTATCTAGCGTATTACTCTCATACTTGTCCCACCTGTTTGATTTTAATGCAGTAATAACAGTTTGTAGATCTTTATCTTTTTGTGTACTTTCAGTTATCTCATTAAGGGTCATTGCCTTCGGCACAGCGTTGTCAGTTAAATATCGGACATATTCTTCAGCTAATTGAGAATGTTTACATGCGACTGATGTATTCGGTGTCGGATGTCTTGATAAATAATCAGCTGCGTTCACCTTCCCTGGTTTATACTGTACTTTGAAATTATATCCCTGTAATCTTAATCTCCATCTTTCAATTCGTGCTGGTGTTTTTGCCTTTGGACTGTTGAATATAGTTTCAAGCGGTTGGTGATCGGATACCAATGTAAATGATTGTCCGTACAAATAAAGGTGAAAATGTTCAATTGCCCATACAATTGCTAATGCTTCCTTTTCTGTTTGCGAATAGCGTGTTTCAACGTCTGTCAATGATCGGCTTGCGTATGCGATAATTTTTCCATTTTGTGTTAATAATCCAGCTAATCCAACGGGACTTGCATCTACTATCAACATTGTTTCTTTGTTAGGGTCAAAGTATGACATCACACGGTCAGCAACAAGTTCATTCTTTAGCTTGTCAAATGATTCCTGTTGTTCAGATGTCCATTCCCACTTGGAATTCTGCTTTGTTAATCTGCGGAGCGGTTCAGTAATAGTTGAGTAATTTGGAATGAAACGTCCTACATAATTGGTCATTGCTAAGAAACTACGAATTTCACTTACGTCTTTCGGTATTGTCGTGTTCCTGATAGCGCTTATTTTTCTTGGATCGGCTGATATGCCATCTGCACTGAAAATGTGACCATAGAATTCAAGTTTGTTCTTATTAAATTCACATTTTGCCTTATTCAATGTCAAGTTCTTCTCTTTAAGTCGTGCAAATAATTTTTCCAATCGTTTATCATGTTCGTCCTGGTTCCTTCCAAATACGATAATATCATCGGATATATTTCGGACTCCGTCTAATCCTTCAAGTGCATTACTCAGTGTGTTTTGGAATAACTCTGCGGCTGATGAAACACCAAAACTGAGTCGTTTATATCTCCGTAATCCTACGTGTGTCGTGAAGGTTGTGATGTTCCGGGATTCTTCGTTTAACTCCAATTGATGATATCCACTTCGAAGGTCCATTTTCGAGAATACTTTAGATCCGTTTAAATCCAAGATCATATCATCAAGTGTTGGTGTAATATGACGTGAACGCAAAATAGCTTTGTTCGGTTCCCTCATATCCACGCATAATCGAATTTCGTTTTTGTTTTTCGGTTTAGGGGCCACAACAATCGGGGACACCCAAGGTGTTGGTCCATCCACCTTTTCTATTATATCCTGTTTTCCGAGTTTCTCAAGTTCTGCTTCTACTTGCTTTCGAATGTGAAACGGAATACGCCTATGTGGTTGTATAACTGGTTTTACACTTCCATCAATATGAATTTTCACATTTTCATCTTTTAATTTTCCAATTCCATTGAACACATCGCTATATTTATTGCATAATATTTCATGTTTATCTGCTACTGCCGAAATGACTGGCACTATGCTTAAGTCAACAGATGTGTCATAGCACAATAAATTCCCGTATCTTCCTTTCATCACATACACCGGTGCGGTTGTTATTTTATGGTCAGTCTCTATTGTAGCGTGAAATTTTCCCATTAATTTCAAGTTTTTATCTGATCCATATTTGAAGACTTTAGTGTCAGCGTGAGAAAGTTTGGGTTTACACTTGATGTTCTCGAATGTGCTTTCATCAATAACATTAATACTTGATCCTGTATCAATTAAAATATCCACATTAGAATTGTTGATTTTCACATTTAATTTCGGTTGTCCTTTCTGTACTTTATTCACAGTATTTTCTCGTAATCCAAAAACGTAACCGTCGTCAGAACTGCTATCACGAGCATCATCATGTTCGTAATTGTCAACTTTGTTTACTTTTCTTTTAAAAGTGCTAGTTCCATCCATACGTTTGGATCTACATACAGAGGCGAAATGATTCAGTTTTTTACATGAGTTGCAACTTTTTCCAAAAGCCGGACACTTGTTTGCATGTGGAAAATCACCTCCACAATTTCTGCATGTAGTCTTTTTCTTTACGTTGTGGTCAGTTTGAGTCTGTAGAAATCGTGGTCCGTTTCTACGTTTTCTAACAGCGTTTGCCGCTTGTTTGTCTGATTGTTCAATTTCTGATGCCTGTTTTTCGGAAAGTTCTAACTCTCTGCCTGATGAAATTAATCCTTCAAGGGTCGTGTCTTCCCTAAGAGCCTTTCGTCTTAGTCTAGTTGAATGACAACCTTGGATAATTTGCGATTTTACTTCTTTAGATGTTTCAGTAAATTCACAGTTTACAGCTAGCTGGCGTAGTCTCGTGTGAAAACTGTCGATAGTTTCATCAGATGTTTGTTTGGCTTGTCTAAATTTGTAAATCTCGTATTCTGTGTTCTTTTTCGGAGCAAAGTAAGCGGTTAACTTTTGTTTAGCGGCATCAAAGTCTTCTCCTGTATTATCAAGGGTATCAAAGACTTCGTTGACATCTTCTCCAGCGTAATGCAGCAAGAGTGCTCTTTGTCGTTTGCTGTCCTTTATGTTTAATCCAATGAATAAATTTTCTAGTCTACCTATCCATTTACGCCACCTTATTTCAGCATTGTTCTCATGTACCGGAAAACTCGGAAAATTTGGCAAAGATGTAGCCATGGTTTAATTATCAGTGTCACTAATTAATAAATCCATAAAAATACATTTTTTACATTTCCAACTTTTGTTTTTATCCTCGTCGCCAATGTAACGTTGGTAGCCTATATATATATTAAGTGAGAGACAAGCCATGTGTACTGATTAACATACTTTAATATAATGCTAGAGCTAACTAATCAACACAAATACATAAAGCAATAAGACGCGACCTTATCTGCTATGTCCATCAACACAACACGTGCGTGAACTCTGAACTGTATAGATATTTATGAATGGATGAAAGTTACAATATTACATCAGCCAGTGTCTTTAGGAAGCGTCCATCGAACGCACAGGCGTGTGTGCGTACCATAACAAAAACATTGCTAATAAACACGGGGTTTCATCAAAAACGAATTCAGTTGGAAAAAGTGAACGGCCCAATCAATTAAGAAATGATAAAGCATCAGAAATCAAAAGTTCTAATAAAAGACAACTAAACCCAGATTTATGTAAATTGAATAAAAGAAAATCATTCAAGTATAATTAGAATTTATATACAGTAACTATTTTTTATTCATTTTACGGTTAATTAATGAATACACACACCATGCACACAGCCACTGATCAGGCACTGGTCTCAGAATTTATTATATAAAGGTTTAAGACGAGTGCCTGTGAATACACATATCCTTTTTTGTGAGAAAATACAAAACTGGCAAAAGGTTTGAAACGGGACACAAATTAAACCTACAATTGCTCCTCAGTGAATAAACCAAATAAAACAGCTAGCAAATAACCCTAACCAATACCCTAAACCAAATAAAAGAGCTAAACAAAGACAGAAACATATTAATTTAAGATGGAAAAAATTGGGGTTGATATTGCCTAAATATTCAATATTGTGTCGATGAAAAAACCCAATACATTAACCCTTTCAACGCTATACACGGCATATGCCGCGATGACGTACACCGTTCCCCACTGCTATTCGCGGCATATGCCGCGATGACAAAGGATTTTTCATAATGACTCTTAAACCATTCGGTTTTCATTTGGGTTCTCTCTAATTTTTCATCGTTTGAATGGAGGATATATATACAAGGTCTAATTTGCGCTTGAAATCCCGGCAATTTTTATTGTAAAATCATGCAGTAGAAGGAAAATAGAAGGAAAATAAAAACAAATATTTTGACAAATGCAAATGGCGGAAATCGGAAACGAAGCTGTGAATATGGAAATATTTCAGCATTTCTATGGCAAAACTAACAACGAGGATTAGTTAAAAGGTTTCTTGTTATCTCAATGTGTTTATTACATTTAATTCGTGTGGGAAATATGATTTGATCGATCATTACGAGACATAGAAAAAGGGGGGAAAACGGAGGTTGACTGAAATTTTTAGGACAGAGCCATTTATTTGTGCCTTGATTACATAAAACATTATGTATGGTGCAATATGCTACGGAATCGAGCAACTGGTGTCTTCTTTATTATGTGGCAGATAAAACAACAAAATAAATGAAAACTAAAAGTAGTTTTTATTCAAAATTCAATACAAATGTAATAAATTACACCTTTTACCTGTTAATTACCTGAAAATGCAGGTAACCTGATAATAATTTCATTAAAATAATTGCCTAACATTACAGTTCATGCTTTCCTGAGCATTTTTCATGCAATAACTTTCTCTGTATCTCATATAATAAAAAAGATACAGCAGTCTGAAAAAGAATATACTGTTCTAATGAACGAACACAAAAAAAATGCGGCAGCAGCAGCCATTTTTCTATTTTTTTGTGTAGCGTTGAAAGGGTTAAGGAGCTTGGTGGTGAAAAACCCAATTTGATATTAATCTGAGGGGTGAATTGGAATTGATAATGCAATTAAAAAACTTTATCACCCAATTATATAAGAAAATGGTGGGTAAAAACCCCAATTAATGAATTCTTATCTGGAGCTCTGCTTTATTTTAGATCAATATATGGGGACGAAGTTCCAATTAACAGTAGAAAAATCAATAATTTTTTTTTAAATTCATTATACTATAAATGAACTCAAAATCGTTCAATTCATGTAAAGAATTCCTGCATCTGCGCAGATATCTACAATGTACTTCCTTTTTCCAGTCTCGTTTGTATGAAACTTTGAGTAAATATAAATTTATCAGTCTAGTATAAAATAGAAAGGAATGCAATACCAATTTCATTTTTATTAATTCCTTGATATGAAAAAACGTTACCTGATGATAGCATTTCTTTGATTACATTGCATATGACGTCACAACTTAAATAATGTCACAACTAAAATCCCTAACAACAGAACCAAAATCAGAAACGTTATAGTATTTCCGTTTCTTTTTTTTTAACAAATATTTAACATGTTTAAGTTACAAAAAAATAATTCATACAGACTTCGTCCCCATTTTCAGGTAATGCCTGCCTCATACATGTCATATTATTCAAGAAATATAATAAATACAGGGTGAGCCCTGGAATAATAATAACAAATATACAATAAAGTTATTAATGATCACAGTTACATATGAAGTAATCACATATTTGCATTTAAATTATATTAGATTACGTCATTTAATAAATGTTTAATAGATACAAAGTTAAAATATCATAGTCATAACGAATGTAAAAAGAAATAAGTATATGATCTACATTTGAATATAACTATCAAACATTCTATTAACATATATATCAAGGTACCATAGTCATGATAGTATATCAATAATAAATAGAGATCAAGATAAGCCTTACCGATTTGTGGAACATTTGGAATCGGGCTATAACATCAACAGCATTACATAGAAGTATTTCACATGTTTCACTTGTATGCAAATTTGTCCGCCATTACATAACATCACACAGGTTCCCGTAAATTTTGACCTCACAATTCAAAATATTTGATGTCACAACTAAAAAGTGATAGTTGCATGACATCTAATGGTGATATAAGGTCATTCGGAGGCAAAATACAGCTAAATATCAAAAGTGTAAATACGTTTGTTGTCAACGCATATTTGTTCCGCCTAACAAAAGTTCCACTGGTAACTTTGTTATAAACAATGCCATAATACCTGTTCCAAATGGAACAAATATTCTATAACCTTTAACAATTACTGTAATATTTGTATAACATGTATAATATTCCAATTAACCAATGATAACACAAATGATTCTAACCACAGAGAAATTCACCTGAGCTCTCTAACTTAAACTTATGATATATAAATTGTACAGGTAGAAAAAGTTACCACTGTGTGTTCAAGCATAGCTGATGAATACTAAATACTCTCAATGATTAAATAATACATAGATAACTGATCATTAAGTAATAATAATAAACTATAAAGAGAAGTGATTAAAATAATAAATCAATGGAAATCGTCTCTACCACATGAACTTTAATGACTGGAATTGTGTGGCTGTTTAATTAGCACAGGGCGGTCAGTGACTTGGGCTTGTTTGGATTTGGTATCAGGTCCGGTTGTGACCAATACACTTTTGCACCCTACACATTTGCACCTCACTTGTTAGCACCCGATGTCCTTTCGCACCCTTCACATTCAGGCCCAATTTTTATCAAAACATGAAGATAAACCCCATTATTGTTTATTCAACTAAAAAAAAATGTTTCCAGAATCCCAATTCCTTTTGAAACAATGAAAAAAAATATGTATAGCAATACACTAACTAAAACATGATTAAGATTTTATCGCTGACACATAAAAAAACATTTTCAGAAATTCACTTTTTTAGAAACAATGAAAAAAATAATATATATATATATAGTGATACATTTACCCAAACATGATTAAGATTTATTCAACCAGAGACATATAATATTATATGTCTCTGATTCAAAAATGTTGTCAGAATCTCACTATATTTAGAAACAATGAAACTTTATCATGTTTATAGACAAGATCAGCATGTGTAGCCATAAACAGAGAGTTGTAGATTTGTAGCATAACTGTACATACCTGTACAATAGCTATAGTTTGGAGAATAGAAAAGAGTTACAAAGATATAGTTATTAATTATTATAATCCGAGCAAGTAAAACACGGATCTTTCAATACACTTACCAAAACTCATTTACAAATTATTAAACACAAAACCAATAAAAATTGGGCACGAACGTGTAGGTTGCGATAATTACAAGGGGCGAACATGAATGGGAGCAAATCGTTACAATACTTAATATTGAACATACATGATAACAAGAACTAAAGACCATAATAACATATTAAAATAAACATCATGATGTTTTCTAACATTATTAATTATTTTTTTAGGGCAAAACAGTAGAGGTTAAATTGGGTACAATGAGGAACTTCCACACCATTCTGAAATCCTTTCAGAGGGTCTCAAAGAAAGGATTAGTGATTGGTGGAGGGGTTTGTGTGATAGCCTATGTCTACCCTAAACTTAAACAACAAAATCAGGTATACATAAAAATATATTATTAGTTAGCAATTTTTTTGTAATTCTAATTAGCATGATACATGTGATAAGATTAGGTTTGACTGTTTCACTGTTTGAAATTTGATTTCAATTATTAATATTTGAAGGAGACAGCAGGCTCACACCATTCAAGAAACTCAATTCAAATGGAATAAAAGAAATTTATATGAAGTGGTATGAGTCTAAATTATAATGAGATTGATTGACTGTTGGTTGCTTAATGTCCAGCATAAGTCCAGGGGCAATTGTTTTATATATATATATGAACTAAGAGACAACTGTCATCCAGAAAGTTTTTTTTAGACAATGTTATTTTAATTATTAGAATTATTTGTTTATAACTGAAACAGTTTTATTGTAAAAAATAATCCAAAAACATCTACAACAATGTATAATAGGACTAGAAATTTAAAAAAAACAGCTAAAAAACCCAGGTTGATACGCTTCAAAATTGTAACTGACCATTTATATTACAGGTTGCAGTGGTTTCTGCAGCCACCATGGATACTGACAAAAAATATGCATGGTCACCACTGCCAACACGAGAGGATATGCTGAAGTCACTAGAGACAGAACATTATGATGTACTTGTGATAGGGGGAGGGGCTACAGGGGCGGGTGTGGCTTTGGATGCTACAAGTCGAGGTAATTAATTAAAATATCCAATACACATATATTAAATATTTATCTTACTTTATTCTTACCTACTAAACAATTCTAGAAATATGATTGGTTAAAAACAACTGTGTAGAGACTATGTATATTTCGTATTGTGTAAGTAGACATGGTTTATTTCAATACACTGTAAGTAGTGGTGGTATACCCTTTAAAAAACAACAAGGTGTTCAGGATAATTCTAAAAAAAATCAACAAACGAAAAAATTGATGATAAAAGATAGAAAGAAAAAAAAAACACATATAAAGTTAGCAAACTGTAGTCTGTTATTGTTGGTATTTTTTTGTAAAGACAAATGGTAGGTTCTTAATATTGTAACACTACAAGTGTTGAAGATTTGATAACTTTGCTAATAGGCCACTCATCTTAAAACAACATGTAAAGAGAGTCAGTAAGATTTTTTTTTTATACAATGCGCAAGTGATCAAACACTTCGCTCTCACCCCATATAGAATTTACTGACCCCATATATAAATATTGTATATCATAATATTGTATTAGGTCACTAATTTGACTAACAAACTATGTAACAAATAATATCCATTTTTATACTCGCCCCTCAGTAATGATGGGGATATTGAGTAAAGCTCATATAAAAAAGAAGATGTGGTATGATTGCCAATGAGACAGTTCTTTCCAAGAGACCAAATGACACAGAAATTAACAACTATAGGTCATGTCCATCTTTCACACTTTCAGTTTCTGAATGAATACAGTTCCCATTGATCAAACATCTTGAAATTTGAAATTTAAATGAGCATATTTTTATTTTTTAAAGCCCTATTTTTCAGGTTTGAAAACAGCAATGGTAGAAAAATATGACTTTTCAAGTGGAACTAGTAGTAGAAGTACCAAATTAATACATGGTGGAGTACGATATTTACAGAAAGCTGTATTTAATTTAGATTTAGAACAGGTATATTAAAGCTTCTTCATATATGCATATAATTTTAAAGTGTTGATATTTTCTTAATATAAAATTAAAAAAAACCAGAAAAAATATCAGAAATATTGGGGAATAATATATATTCATATATATGACTAGATGACAATACATTAAATACATCTGTTAAAATTCAAGGAAATATAGTTGTTTGTAAGGTTATCATGTAAAAATGTAAAAATATTTCTTTGACCTGCTGAGAGCAAGACAATTTTATTCTTATTTTATTCATGTTTATTGCAGAAGAGGATTGCATTTGCTGAATACAACTCAGTAATTCTGTGTAGATTAGCAAAATAAAAAAGTGCAGACATTTTTATCAGTGTCTTATTGTCAGAAGTGTACATCTAACATGTCAATCACTTAATGAAATAGATCTGGTAATGTTCTCTCAACTAAACAGAGAGGAATTTTGATAGAGATGGTGTCATGTTTCTCTTAAATGTTTTTTTTTACACTCAAAATAGAATGTTGAAGGAAGCCCTTACAGAGGGAGCTAATCTGATCACATAGAACATGTAGATTTTATATTTATATCTTTATTTTGTAGTACAGAATGGTTAAAGAGGCTCTGACAGAGAGATGTTATCTGACCACATAGAAGTTGTATTTATATCTTTATTTTGTAGTACAGAATGGTTAGAGAGGTTCTGACAGAGAGATGTTATCTGACCACATAGAAGTTGTATTTATATCTTTATTTTGTAGTACAGAATGGTTAAAGAGGTTCTGACAGAGAGATGTTATCTGACCACATAGAAGTTATATTTATATCTTTATTTTGTAGTACAGAATGGTTAGAGAGGTTCTGACAGAGAGATGTTATCTGACCACATAGAAGTTGTATTTATATCTTTATTTTGTAGTACAGAATGGTTAAAGAGGCTCTGACAGAGAGATGTTATCTGACCACATAGAAGTTGTATTTATATCTTTATTTTGTAGTACAGAATGGTTAGAGAGGCTCTGACAGAGAGATGTTATCTGACCACATAGAAGTTGTATTTATATCTTTATTTTGTAGTACAGAATGGTTAGAGAGGCTCTGACAGAGAGATCTTATCTGACCACATAGAAGTTGTATTTATATCTTTATTTTGTAGTACAGAATGGTTAGAGAGGCTCTGACAGAGAGATGTTATCTGACCACATAGAAGTTGTATTTATATCTTTATTTTGTAGTACAGAATGGTTAGAGAGGCTCTGACAGAGAGATGTTATCTGACCACATAGAAGTTGTATTTATATCTTTATTTTGTAGTACAGAATGGTTAGAGAGGCTCTGACAGAGAGATCTTATCTGACCACATAGAAGTTATATTTATATCTTTATTTTGTAGTACAGAATGGTTAAAGAGGCTCTGACAGAGAGATGTTATCTGACCACATAGAAGTTATACTTATATCTTTATTTTGTAGTACAGAATGGTTAGAGAGGCTCTGACAGAGAGATCTTATCTGACCACATAGAAGTTATATTTATATCTTTATTTTGTAGTATAGAATGGTTAAAGAGGTTCTGACAGAGAGATGTTATCTGACCACATAGAAGTTATATTTATATCTTTATTTTGTAGTATAGAATGGTTAAAGAGGCTCTGACAGAGAGAGCCAATCTTATAGAGATTGCTCCACATCTAGCTTATCCTTTTCCAATTATGTTACCTATATATAAGTAAGTATATCAGTAAAGAGCTTAAATCAATGTATTTAAAATGGAATAATTTGAATAGTTGGTCTGGACAGAGCTTTCTGTTATCAATGGCTGGTTTATTTCAGCTTCATTCAAATTTTTTTCTGTAATGGAATTGATAAATTTTGCTCAAGGCAACTTATATTTATGCATGAAGAATCTTACCTTTGTCACAATTCAGTATAATCACTGTGGTTTATTATTAAAGTACAAAGCAATCAAAAATCACTGCTTATTTTCAATTTACAGACTACCTAATTTTATATTTTGTAGGGGTAAACTTGATAGTTATATGGAAAAAGCTAAACTTAAAAAACTGAACAAGTGAATGATGAAACTAAATAAAATGACTTAAAAATAATATTTGAGATAATTGCTATTGGGAAATAAAAGAAGAAAAAAATGTCACTGTGATATAATATCAACAAACAAGAATGTGTCCTCAGTACATGGATGCCCCACTCACACTATCATTTTCTATGTTTAGTGGACCGTGAAATTGGAATAAATTCTCTAATTTGGCATTAAAATTAGAATGATCTTATCAAAGTGAACATGTATACTAAGTTTCAAGTTGATTGGACTTCAACTTCATCAAAAACTACCTTGACCAAAAACTTTAACCTGAAGCGGGACAGACGGATGGACGAAAAGACGAACGAACGAACAGACCAGAAAACATAATGCCCCTCTACTATCTTAGGTGGGGCATAAAAATACATTATAATTTATATGACTTATCTCCCCTTGTAAAGAAAAATACATTTAAAGAAAACAAAATATTAAAATTAAAGTAGATAATTTGAAACTCTTCATTCGTAAAAATAGGCACAAGCAAAATGAAAATTCAAAGGTGAATGGCCAAGGACTTTTGGATTAACAATCTAAGGTATTCCATTTGAAAATTAAAGGAAAGGATAACATGTTACCAATTTTTTCAAAAGAAGGTCTGTTATCTTTGGAATTTAAAGGTTATGTACCTCTGACCTTCATTAATTGTAACCATCATTGTATTTCTGCATCAAGAGTTACTTTATACGTCAGTAGATAACTAGACAAATCATGTGGGTAAATTGTATCTAAGATGGAGAAAAAATTCCATATAAACTTTTTTCTTAGGGAAAGTCCAAAAAAGTCAATTGAAAGCATATAACAATCACCATCTGATCAAACAGAAGAAAAACATATTACTATCTTAATTCTGACTTGTTTCTGTGAAAAATACAAAAGTTGTAAATAATAATTCAGAGATTTACAGTGAGCCAAACGGTTAAACAACAGTTCAACAATAAACATAAATCATTTTTTTTTCAAATGCTGCATACAAGTTATACTATTTAAAGGTTCGAATTCGCATTTCTTTCCTCTCAAGATCTAAGCTTTACAGTGCAAATCACATTATAAATTAAAGACTAATATATATATATATATATATTAGTCTTTAATTTAAGGGAGATGTTTTTAAATACTTACTAAATTATAAAATTATGAGCTAATAAAAAAAAGGAGGCTTTACAGGGGTCGAAATTAGCACTGGTCCGGTGGTCTGAGACCAGTAGAATTTACGTCGGACCAGTAGATATGGTTAGCTGGTGGTCTGACGGACCAGTAGAAATTGTTGATAAAAATCACTGATTGCAACACAATCTAAGTTTATTAACAAATAAGAAATACCTGCGAAACAAATTTCACTGTACAGGGATGTTATTATTTATATTAATGTTTGTGGAATGAATGTCATTATTTATGACCAGTATAGATTTGGTGCTGGACCAGTAGATTTACGGTTCACTGGTCCGGCTGGCCAGTACACAAAAAAGCTTAAATTCGACCCCTGCTTTATCACAATTCATAAAACAAAATGAAAATATTTATATATCAGAAAAGCATTATTAATGTCAAATATAATAAGTTATATGGTTCTCTACTGACCCCCTACAGATCCATAGAGAGTTAGTAAAATCCATAGGAGTGAGGCCGAATATGTTCCGGAGGATGTCAGTAATAAACCAAATCATGAATTTATAGCAGACAGGACTTTTTCTTCAGCGTTGTAGACCATGTAGAAAATAAACAAATGAAACACAAAAACAGTTTCGGATGATGTCACCATAAGCAGTACTAGCAGACTAAAAGTCATGAACCAATATGAAATTTACTAACCCCTACAAAAAAAATCCAAAGGGGGTCACCAAGTGTAGGATTTAACCAATAACTATGTAATAATTTACCATTAGTGCGATAAAATTTAAATATAAAATACTTTTAATTTCTGTTTTAGGTACTGGCAAATTCCATATTTTTGGGCTGGTATAAAGATGTATGATTTTGTAGCCGGGAAACAAAAACTTAAGTCAAGTTACTACCTCTCAAAGAAAAAGGCATTAGAAAAATTTCCTATGTTAAAGAAAGAGGCACTTAAAGGAGCATTAGTTTATTATGATGGTTTGTTCTATGTTGATAAAAATTTGTTATTTGTGCTTTTAATGAGAGGGATGGTATCTTCTTTCTGCTGCTGACTGAAAATTGATTTATTAAATATTTAATCTGTTTAATAAGGAGATAGATGCAGTATGATTATCAATGAGGCAGCTATCTACCAGATAAAATGACTATAGGTCACAGTATGGCCTTTAAAAATGAGTACATGTATAACTGATACTGCATACTAAAATAATAAAAGACAAATGTTCATCAAGTCAAATGAGAAAAAAGTAAGGCCTGATTTTATGAACAAAATAATGAACGAAAAACAAATATGATGTACAACAAAAATCAACAACCACTGAATTTAGACATGCACATACATAATAGGGCAAGGTTAAATTAATTTGAAAGCGCAACAACCCGAAACTGGCACATTGGTGTAAAAATACAACATAAGAACAAACTATAAATACCAGTTGCCTCTTATTTTTAAATCCTTGCCAATGAAACATAATTATTTAAAACTATTTCCTGTCATTTTAAGTACAAAAAGATGATTAGGAACATATGTGATGTAAATCTATCATCCAAAGTATTAGTGAAGAATAAAACTTTTGCCACTTAATTTAACATGTATTCTGTATCAGCTGTTGATTGGACCAATACATCTTTTAACTGTTATAGCCAATGAATGAAAAACTGTTTTTATATTACCAGAAATACTTAAAGTATAACTAATCGCCGTATTTGAATATAAAAAATAAGACAATGCGTGATCGAACGAAGCATGGATTAATCCATAGCCGCGTTTGGTCACAAGTTGTTTTATTTTTTTTATATTCAAATACGGCGATTAGTTATTCTTTTTATTACATTGGTAAATGGCTTTTTTTTATGAAATTAATGAGAACATTGCTGCAAGTTTTGTTAATCTAAAATCAATTTTACATATATCCATATATTAGGTAAATCAACTTTTCCCAAAATTTAAGTTTAAGTAGGGGGGTCAGCGAAAAAACTATGTGTATTAAGTTTTTTTTATCCTACATTGAACTTTTGATGTCGTCCCGAAGATAATTGTCGTTGGTGAATCATCTTGTTTTTACTGTTTGATTTTAGGACAACATGACGATGCTAGAATGAACATAGCTATAGCTATATCTACTGCCAGGATGGGAGGATCTGTCGCTAATTATATAGAGGTTCTAGAATTACATAAGTCAAAAGATGAAAATGGAAAGGAAGTGGTGTCAGGGGCTAGAGTGAAAGACAGAATTACAGGTAGGTAATACTTAGGAAGTAGTATTAGGGGCTAGAGTGAAAGGCAAACTCACAGGAAAGTATTATTTAGGAGACCCTGTAGTGTCAGGGGCTAGAATGAAAAACAGATTACAGGTGGGTTTCAATTTGGATGTAAGGTAAGGGGCTAGAGCGAGATTCAGAATCACTTTGGCTGAGATCACTTGAAACTACAGCTTGATGTAAATGATGAATTAACATCAGTAATGGAATTGCAAAATTAATCCAATTTTGATTTTCTTGAATAACTGGTAGTTTAAAGATCAAATGAAGATCAGATTCATATTTTCTTCCAAGTAAGGTTTTTTTAAATGATTAAATATATAATATGTAATTATTCAGGCAAATTCCGACCTTTTCCTGCATGTTTACCTGTATTATTTTCTGTATCCGACATCAATGGCAATATCTTGCATGATTTGGGTTTTTTTGATTCATAGACTTATATTTGGTCACTAAAAGTTTAATTATTAACATGATTAAGTCTCCCAAACAAAGTGTTTGCTCAATTATTATTATTTCTATTCTCCCTCTCCTCTTCTGCCAATTTTAAATGAACTTGTCTGCGCCGTTCCCAGATGGCTAAATGTTTCACAATATGTTAGACTGTAATGTCTATAGCTAGTGCAATCCGGGTTTTGTTGGTGCATTAGGGTCTAAACAGGGTTCTTGTGGGGCAGAAAGAAGGGAGGTGTTAACTATATAGAACAATATGAGATTTCAATTAGTCCCCTATCAACAAAGTCCAAGAGGGCTTTAGGTTTGCACTCTGTCTGTCTGACCTTCCGTCAGTCTTATTTGTGGGAAGTTTTGTGTTGCTGTCTCCTTGACATTAACCATATATTTCCATTCCTAGTAATATTTGTTTTAAGTTTTGGTAGGTTATTATCTTCGTGATCACATAGACTTATTCACCACATTTCCATTCATAATTTTGGGGCCCTTTATAGCTTGTTGTTCGGTGTGAGCCAAGGCTCTGTGTTGAAGGCCGTACATTGACCTATAATGGTTTACTTTTTTTTAAATAGTTATTTGGATGGGGAGTTGTCTCATTGGCACTCACACCACATCTTCCTATATCTATCTATAGTCATTACATTTGTTTCAGTTCTTGGTAGATTGCTGTCTCATTGACTTATAACCAAGCATTTCT
Source organism: Mytilus trossulus (assembly GCF_036588685.1). Classification (NCBI taxonomy): domain Eukaryota; kingdom Metazoa; phylum Mollusca; class Bivalvia; order Mytilida; family Mytilidae; genus Mytilus; species Mytilus trossulus. Next base: position 49,321,478 of record NC_086385.1, on the reverse strand, counting down.
AATCAATTGTACTGATTGAAGATTTTAGAAGCTTAACATCTTGTATTCTGATACCAAACATTGTAATTCATTTGTATGCCCCAATTATGGGCATTATGTTTTCTAGTCTGTGTGTCCATTCATTCATCTGTGTGTCTGTTCGTCTGTCTGTACACAAACATCTGTCCCGCTTCAGGTTAAAGCTTTTGGTCACAGTAGTTTTTGATGAAGTTGAAGTACAATCAACTTGAAACTTATTTTTCACAGTCCACTGAACATAGAAAAATGATAGTGTAGATGGAGCATCCATGTACTGGGGACACATTCTTGTTTGTTTGAGTTTTGAAAGGTTGCTGTCCCATTGACTTATACCACACATTTTCTTTCATAGTCATTTTTGTTAGAGTTTTGATCTATAGGTTGCTGTCCCATTGACTTACACCTGAATTTTCCTTTCATAGTCATTTTTGTTTTTAGTTTTTGAAAGGTTGCTCTCACATTGACTTATACCTCACATTTTCTTTCACAGTCATATATTTGTTGGATGTACTGGTAGGTTGCAGTCTCATTGACGTATAAATACCAACATTACCGTTCATAGTTATATTGTTGGAGGTACAGATTTGCTTTTGATAAGATTCTGTCTCATTGCCTTATGATACCCCACATTTTGGAGTCAGATTTTCCATTCATAGTCATATTTGTAAGAGGCTTGTGGTTTGTTCATTTTGAACTAGCCTGATTAAAATCATTTTGAAATGTTTAATTGAGACAGCATTGCACACAGCTGTAAGGTGAAGTATTTGGACTTCTTGAAACATTTGCTTTATCTTGATTAATAAAGAACCTTTTTTTAATATATATATATATATTTTTTTTTTTTCTATACATGTACCTCAAAACATTTATTTGACAAATATAATATCTAAATTGACATTCAAGTTTCAGATGACACTAGATAATCTTTTTGCTGCGCTGGTTATTTTATGCACATCAGCAACATCAGCCATTTGAAAACATAGTCTAGCAAGGAATGTCTCTCCCATTAACTGTTCAGCTATGCCAACCAAAATGACTGTACTGGTGTCGGGGAAAATTGCAAAAATATCTGAGTTCGTCATACACGATTCAAGTTGTTGTAAATAATGTCTACACCATGTAAAGTCTTGTAGATGATAATAACATAAGAAGTTGAGGAAATATGCAAACGGCAAAGGATTTAAGAAAGCATGTTTGATTGTAACATCTAGTTGTAATTCTTCTGGAATGATTGAAGAAATCCTTCGAAAAAGAAGAGGATCCATTGTTAATGTTTTTAAAACTGTATAGAGTTTTTCATTTTTCATCAGATTCAGTTCATTTTTTTGGATGAATGTGAACCTTGGTACGGCTGATACGGCAAAAGCTACATTTACAGTAAATATTTTCTTATCTGTGTATTTCTGCAACACATGATTTATTACGCTTAAGGAGGCAAAGTACTTTTTATGAACATACAGGAAAGAAGCCAACACCAGCCATCCAGATACTGCATCTGATTGTACACCGATTAGCAAATGACTGAGATCGTGTTTGTACCTAGAGTATTGGTGTTTGTTTTCTGAGCTATATCTTCTGGTATATTTTGAAGTATTTGGCGCAAACCAGCATGCCTTTGATGAATATAAAGCTAATAAACCTCTACATAAACCAGTTCTGGAATGGTGTACTAAAAGATGTATTAGCTCCACATAATTTAATTTTGGCCAATAAAGATATGTTTGGTGTACTATTCTAAGATATCCACTTGTTAAAGATTGAGTGATGTTGTAGGATTGTCTTTCACAATGTTTCAAGGTCTTAGAAGAAGCTAAACAATGAATTCCTTGCTTGTATGAATTCTCAAGTATGGTTTCTAACTTTTGTTTGTTCATTACATCGAACCGTGAGTGGAAAAAGTTATTGTCAGGAATAAAATAATGTAACAAGTTTGAATATCTGACACAGTACAACAATCTTTGTAGACATGCCATAAAACAAGGAATAATATTATCTGGTCGCCATAAATTTGGTTCTGTTTCTTCTAAAATCCAAAACAACAATGTTTTTAAGAAATATGAACACAATAATCCTTTCAAATCTTCATGTTTCTCTATTACATCCTTCAGGAAGACTTTAAGGAGAGCGTAACACAAGAATTGTGTATGACTGAAGGAATATATTAGAATCTTTTCTGCTACAGAAAATGAAATTCGCCATTCAAGATTTTCATTTATGGATCCTTTGTTCCCAATTGGAACAAATAACACTCCGCAAGATATTATTTTGGAAATAATTTTAGCTGAAGGCCATGCTGTACGTGGTCTTTTAATCCATGGCTGTGCTGGAATTATCCATTGGTTGCATTTAAGGCACATTGCAATATCTAATAGGTCTTTGTAATCTGTTAGACAGGGACCATGAATTTTCATTATATTTGAAACAAATAGTTCAGAAATAGACAAGAAGAACAGTTTATACTGTTCACTTGAAAGCATACATCCAATATGATTTTTTTCCCATATATTATTTAAACCTATAGTATATAATTTGTACTCGAAGTAGTTGCATTTTGAATGATGATTTAGAAGACGTAATTGCGTAAAACATGGTTGTGTCTCCTCTGTATACATAACTAACGGTATTTTCCGAGGATCAAGAACGACTTCTGTTTTTGATTCATACACCTTAAACGAAGAATTGATTAACATAATATCAAAATCACTGCTTTTGAAATCAAGTCCTTCACCCTTGCTTCCACTAGTTATTGAATGATACCCAAATGTCATTAACTTTCCCATGTCCGTAATAGTAAAAGCTAACCTCCTCATTTTCACATCTTCTTTTGATCCAATAATTTGGCAAAGATACTTGTAATAATTCAATGATTCACATCTCCCTGTTGAAATTATCACCGTTTTCTGCCTGTTAGTCTACAAAATAAATTACCACTAAGTTACTTTAAGATAACAACAACCTCTTTATTAAATTACAATTCCAGAATTTTATTTAGCAGTAATTACTTGTTAGCTTATATATAATTACCTGACCTGGAAGGTCAAGGGAGCTTTTCTCATCACTTGGCGTTTGTCATGGGAATGTTGGAATTAAATATTTTAATATAAAATATCTTAGGAAAGTTAAAATTTCTGTGTCATTTGGTCTTTTGTAAACATTCGTCACATTGGCAATCATATCACATCTACAAACAAGATTTAACATTAAATAAGTCAAAAATTCCTTACCTTTAAGGATTTCTTTTCCATTTTCTTATTTATTATTGTCTTCTTCAGTTTTGGTTTTCAATTTCGAAAAAATGTCATTGATCTTTAGACAACTGCTCTGTGACTATATAATGCACATTGTGCCAATTGTTTGAAAGTAAATGACTGAATAACATATAAATGTGACTTTATATAGTTTGTATTTTCTCTAAGGTCAGCAGGGTCAGGAAGAGGATAATCTACTTTTAAATGTAAACAATTGAAAAATTACAGTAGGTGGAAACTTTAAAACTAAAACCACAAATATCTGATTTTAATTGTATATAGCAGTGTCAGAAAAACAAGGAATAACAAGTAAAATATCAACACTTGATAAGGAAGTAAAAATTGTTTTGACTAATTTCCTCCATTTACTTTCTGATGACTGTCTCCATTTCTCAGAAATTGCATTGCTTTTTGATGATGTAGATATGAGTTAATGATTTTATACTGAAATTTTCACTAATCATACTTTGAAATCTTAATTATCTTTTTTTTTATGATAATTTTGCACTCATGTGATATGAGTTAATGATTTTATATGGAAATTTTCACTAATCATACCTTGAAATCTTCATTATCAATTTTTTTTAGATAATTTTGCAATAAGTAAAATGTATGTGGGCTAAGTCGAAACAGATTCAAGTTTTATCAGCTTCAGAGTTTTTGTGTTAAGAATAAAGTAAAGAGTAAATCTAATATATAGGATATTTTACTATATAATATATGATCCAGTACAACTGTTTGTTTTAAAAAAAATTATTTAACTCTACAAAAGATCATTTTTAAGGGAGCAACATTTAAACTTCAAGGGAAGGGTTATGTTGTTATGCCCCATTTATGGGCATTATGTTTTCTGATCTGTGCGTCGGTTTGTTTGTTCATCCTTCCGTTTGTCCGTCGGTCCTGCTTCAAGATAAAGTTTTCAGGTTAAAGTTTTTGGTCAAGGTCGTTTTTGATGAAGTTGAAGTCCAATCAACTTGAAACTTAGTACACATGTTCCCTATGATAAAATCTTTTTAATTTTAGTGCCAAAGTAGAGATTTTCTCCCATTTTCTTGGTTAATTGAACATAGAAAATGATAGTGCGGATGGGGCATTCGTGTACTGGGGACACATTCTTGTTTTTTCTTAGTCAGAAATTTATTTAATTTTTTGACATGTGAAGTATGTGTATAACTGTGATATGAAGCCTCAAATGGTATCTTAAGTACATAAACATGCACATTTTTAGATTTATAACTGACAATATTTTGTATAACAAACATTGTTTTTTTCAATAATAAAATTATATTTTAACTTTAATTAAGTCATCATGGTCATTTCAAATTGGTATTTATAAGTAAAAAAAAATCAAAGTGGTACCTTAAACTACTATCATGTTTGTGTTAATTGTACTATGTGTACAATGTATTGTGTCAATTCATATTTTAAAAATAAATGACATATAGGTTCAAGATTGATGATATCATTATCCAAGATATAATTTGTATGATGATAAAATATTACACGACAATCTATCCATTGGCATGTACTTTTATATAATTTGTTTCCTTTGAAATTGGGTTCTATAACTAGTATAAGTAGTTCTGATACTGGTTCTGCAACTGTATGTACTATTAATAAAGTTTGATTTTAGGTGCATAAATTAAGGCGCAAGCAAAGTTTTGATGGTTTCTACGGGTGGTGTTTAATGATACTATATAAAGTTTGGCATTTAAATGTATTAGTATCGAAGGTGCTCACAGTTACGTTGAATAGTAGTTTGTCATGTTATCTTTACAGTTGCTGCTATGTTTATTACATGTATTTATATGTTGTTTGAATCAAAGAAATCTGTATAATGAAATAGAATAAAATATTGTATAGCAGCAGAAAATGATATGTTACTGCGAGCAACTTATCCTAATTCTTTGTTTGTCTTGTTCATAGCCTATTGAATTTAGAGATTTTAAAAATACTTTTAATTCGGACGAGCAGGGTGAGGGAGAATTTAAGTCTTGATATATATAGACAAAATATAACTTTGTATCCTTTAAATAATACCAAATTTTACTTATATCAATGCAATCAATGCAATCTATGAAATATTTTCTATTTTTGGACTAAAAGACACATTTTCATATTGAAATATGTTCTTCTCTGGACGTGTACATTATTTCGTAGACAGGGATAAAATATAATCAGAAAATTTTGTCCTTGTGGACACTATTTCATAGGACATTATTTTGCTTTCCATTTGTTTGAGCTTTTGATTTTGTAATTTCATAAAGGGACTTTCCATTTTGAATTTTCCTTGGAATTGCGGTATTTTTTTTTTTTGCTTTTTGCTTTAGATATTTATCCTTTACTTAATACACATATATTTTATACTTTATAGATAAAGAGTTCAACATTAAAGCCAAATGTATAATCAACGCAACAGGACCCTACACAGACCACATACGACTGATGGGGAACAAAGATGACAAAAAAATCTGTCAACCAAGTCAAGGTGTACATATTGTACTACCAGATTATTATAGGTAAAACTATTAGGAAACTCAGGTGAAAGTAAAACAGTTGTCAAACTAAGAGACGTATACTTAGGCCATAGTCCTTCATTTAGGCCACAGACCTATATTTAGGTCACAGACCTTTATTGAGGCCATAGACATTTATTTAGGCCAGATACCTTTATTTAGGCCACAGACCTTTATTTAGGCCAAGTACCTTTATTAAGGCCAGATATCTTTATTAAGGCAAGAGACGTCACCTATATTTAGGCCAGAGACCTTTATTTAAGACAGTTCTACCTTTATTTAGGACAGAGAAGTATATTTAGACCAGAGACCTATATTTAGACCAGAGACCTTTATTAAGGCCAGAGACCTTTATAAAGCTAGAGACCTTAATTAGGCCAGAGACATTTATTTAGGCCAGAGACCTTTATTTAGGCCAGAAACATTTATTTAGGCCAGAGACCTTTATTTAGGCCAGATACCTTTATTAAGGCAAGAGACCTATATTTATGCCAGAGACCTCTATTTAAGCCAGTTCTACCTTTATTAAGGCTGGAGACCTATATTTAGACCAGAGACCTTTATTAAGGCCAGAGACCTTTATTTAGGCCAGAGACCTTTATTTAGGCCAGAGACCTTTATTTGGGCCAGAGACATTTATTTAGGCCAGAGACATTTATTTGGGCCAGATCCACATTAACACCAACACAATCTATCTGTGTGACAGCATTTTATATGTTTTACAATAAACCATATTTGTTTTATTGTACCCTACGCAACAAACTTTTTTTTCTAGGAATTATGCCCCTTAAACTTAGAATTCTAGACTAAATATACTACTTTAACAGTTTGTCATCATAACTCCTCTGAAACCACTCAACAGAATTTCATAAAACTTTAATTTGTAGTTAATGAGAACATAATATGTTTATGATAAGCATATCCACAAGAACATTTATATCAGTTGACTTTTGTAGAGTTATATCTCATATGAGTCTTTAAACTTGGGAATTTTGTGAGATTTTGTTTGTCCAGTGATAATGTGGGGGCGTGGGGTATGTGAGTGTTCTCTTAAGTGTTCTTTAATTTATTTATAGGTGAATTAGTTATGACATTAAGGTTAAATCAAACAGTTGTTAGTGTTATTGATGCCACATCAGTCAGTCGCATAGACTTTTGATGTGTTCCCTATATTAATTTCTCTATCTGTCAGACAGTACTTTCTATGTTGTACAATTGTAGCCGGGTTGCTTCCCCTCAATACAGGTAAAACATATAAAGCCAGTCTTAATCAACTGAGCTAGGGAATCGATTCTTTGGCTCAGTGGGTTAATGCACTGACTGTCACGCAGTGGTGTTCTAATCCCGGTGATGACGATATGAATTTGCAGAGTAGATACATGTACATGCTCTCTGGTTACACAATACATACAATTTTATTTCATCGATTTTTAAACTGAAAACATCAACATGTTGCTGTTGCATTTTTCTCAGTATTTGCAAGTCATAATTTCTTAGTATTTAGCACAAACTTATCTGGATCTATGTCATACTTTTATGATATAGGTTTTCTATTACATCAATTTTCTTATTCCTGTTTGCCTAAACGTTTATTTTTAGAATGTCATGCCCATATATGAAATTTACATCATTTTTGATTTTCATAGAAACTAAGTCATAACTTTTTTTTATATATACATGCATATTGTTATATAAGTAGTGAGTAATAATATAAAGTCACACTGCATCTCATTAAATCAATTTTTCAAACAGACAGTAATCTATTACAAAACAACTTTTAAGGAATAAAGTGGACTTTGAGGGTCACTATATGGCTGTATAAAAATAAAAAAAGATATGGTATCAGTGGCAATGGGATAACTATTAACCAGAGATTATATGACATAGAAGCTAACAACAGGTCTCTGTATGGTCTTCAACAAAGTGCAAAACCAATAAACCATATAGCAAGCTATAAAAGGCCACTTCATGACAAATAAATGAAAACTAATAAACGACAAAACTAGCAACATGATTTAGATTCAAAATAATAAAAAACAAACAAACAAACAAACATAACACTTGTAACACAACACACAGCAACAAACACCAAACCACAGACACTGACCCTAGACGGGCTAACACAGGTAGCAGTCCAAACACACATATAGCAATATTTCTAAATTTACTAGATGCTGTGGATTCATTTATTTTCATGGGTACTAATTTTCATGGATTGAGGAAAACTTGCAAATATTCATGGATATTTGATTTCATTGTTTTCATACATTCCTTTGATAGAAAATTTGTAATTCATTGAACATTTAAATTTGTGGTTCCCCTGTACCCACAAATAACGAACATAAGTATTAGTATACCAACGAATATTGAATCCATAGTAGATAAACTCAGCTTTTGAATAACAGTTGAATACCAGATAAGATTGTTTTGGTTTTCAATGATGATCTATTTTTGTTTCAGTCCAGAAGATATGGGCTTACTGGATCCTGATACCAGTGATGGACGAGTGATATTTTTTCTTCCTTGGCAAAAAGTGACATTAGCAGGTTTAAAATTATAATTAGAATAATCATTTACTCCTCTTCTTGTTTATGAAAACATTAGGAGATATGGTATGGTTGCCAATGAGATAACTATCCACTAGAGTGACAACATTATGTGGCCATGATAAAAATGTTGCAGATTCTTACAAACAGAAATGAAAAAAAATTGCTTAAAAATAGTGTAAAAAAAATTATATATTTATCCCAGTCTTACCCTGCTGTCTGCAGATATTATTCAAAACAAATACATTAAGTATATCATAGAAAGTACATTTTTTTATACAATCTACAAAAAACGGCTCACATTGAAATAAATGGGTATTAAACAGTATGCCCTGGCTATACTGTTTTTGTAATTGATGGTTGCAGAAATTACGATACAGAAAAGAAAAAAAGACCAATCAAAGACATGAAATTCTAACTACATTTTCTTATGTAGATCATATACTTTGAATGTTTTAAAATTGATATTGAAAAAATGTAAAACTTTTAAGATATTAATGATGCAGTTTATTCACCCTTATTTTATTTTAACAGGAACAACTGATGTTGCTTGTGAAGTGACAGACAAACCTTCTCCATCAGAAAATGAGATCCAGTTTATATTATCAGAAGTTAGAAATTATCTACATCAGGATGTGGATGGTAGGTTATACATGTGTCTTTGTCTAGAAATGTACTACACCACCAAAATATGAAAAATTATTATGAAATGATAAAAACAAAAATCATTGAATAAATATAAATATATTAGATTATGTTTGACAAAAAGTGTATCAGCTAAAGGAAATTTGTGATGCTTTTAGAGGGAAAATATTTATATGTTCCTAAAATGTCAAAGTGAACTAAATTCTTTTGTGAATGTATTATGATAAAAAGAATACAAAAATAAGCCAGCAGCAGCTAATGGGAGGTCATAAAGAGCAATTAAAGCTTGCAGTCTCTTGCTATAAAAATACTTCTGCCTGTAAACAAAATACTTGTCTGATGAGAAATAATTCAGAATTTAAGTAGCACACATTTGATCAGACATTTAAGTTGAAGCCTGCCCAAAAATGTGCCAATGAAATTCTTTATTGTATGAAATAACTGGTGATCGAGGCTAATAAATGCAAAAATTCTTACTTTTGTTAAATTTCACTTTATAAGACATTTTAAAGTCAGAATAAACAAATGTCACAAAGAAATTAGATAAAGCTAGTTACTATAAATATATTGAATTACAAACCAGAACTTCAAATGCTATAAACAACTTGATTTATAATTGAAAAATTAGAATGAATTAGACCAATCAAAATACATAATTTCAGTTTTGAATTGATCCTTGTTGTTTTTAGGGACATGAAGTGTTATGTATACCCTTGTCTATCCATAGGTCCACAAATTAGTTGTTGTTATCTGAAAAAGTTTGGCTCAACCAAATATTATGAAACTTAGACACAAACACTTAGTATGGCAAAACTTGGATCAATTGCCAATTTGGTGGTGTCACTTTTACTTCTTCTTGAGTTATGTCCCTTTATAACAAAAATTGCAAACAGGGGCACTAACTGTATCCTATGGACACATTCTCCATTTATGTTTTCACCAAACATATCCTCAGTTGATTTATTAACAAACTGATTCAACACAGTATGGTGCAGACTATTTAAATAAAGACTGCACACAAAATGTGTCAAGACATTTTGTACTCTCCTTCGCAATACTCTAGTCTTCTGGTTGTTTATTAATTCATCCTGCATGATAGACATTTGAACAGCTTTTCAAGTTCCGGTCTTTAGAAGTTTGAGAAACATCATTGTTTTCATTATCAAAAGAAAAATATGAGAATTGTCTAAAACTATAGTATGCTATGAAATGTGAAACAGATAGACAGCAATCCAACTCCAAAATGTTAAAATAAACATAGAAACATTAAAATCCAAAGAAATTATAAAAGAATACAATAAGAGTCACTGAAGTCTTGGCATCACAAAATTCCTTTAAAAAACATAGAAAACAAAAAAAATCACTGATGCTTTAGATGATTTTACAAACTGAAATGGTTAAGCATGAACTAGCACAGACACTTGTATAAAGCCTGTGCATAATTTGTGCCAATCCACTTCAGTTGTCGGTAAACACTTTATCTGGCTCTTCATTATGAATATTTATGAAATATCTGCTACTGGAAGTTAGTCAAACAATAAACATCTGGCCAGTCATCCTAAATATGTGGAAAATATTAACCAGTAAAAGTTAAGCAAACAACAATTACCTTGCTGGGTCATCTTGAATATGTATACAATATCTATTACTTGTAGTTAGGCTGATGTGCTGTAGATACTGTTTTACAGCAAAAATTGTATAAACGAATAATTACCTTTTAAAGTTAACATTGATTGGTAATTAAATTATAATTTACGTAAAGGGCACTTGTCCAATGATGGTATTGAAATAAATATGGTCAAACACAAAATAGCATGGGCAGTGTATCTCAAGCCCATGCATATATTGTGCCAAATCATATCTATCCACACAGGTATAACTATCTGGCCTGATAAATAACTTCTCAAAGGAGTAGAAGTTTTTTGTTTTTTTTAAATAAAGCTAATAGTTGAAGGGTTGTTCAACATTTCACTAACACATATTCGCTCAGACATTGGAATTAAAGCCTGCACAAAGATGTGCCAATCAAATGCTGGCTTAGTTTTCATTTTAAGATTCACCCTGAGTCACAGAATATAACATACTATGTTATACTATTAAATCATTTTAAATAGAAGTCAATTATACATATATTTGTCAATTAACATGTTTAATTTATCTTTTTCCAATAGTTAAAATGCATATTGTAATGATATATTAATTTTAAAAGTAATTTTTACTTTATTTTCTAAAATGGATAAAGAAAAAGATATTTAATAAAACGAAAAAGATGTTTAATAAAAAGAAAAAGATGTTTAATAAAAAGAAAAAGGATTTTTATAAAGTGAATTCAAAAGAAAAGAAACAAAATAATGACTTGATATTAAAATTAAGTGAAATTTAATGAAAAAATTAATTATAATTTACACTAAAATTTTAAAAATATTTTTTGATTGAATATATGAAAAAAAGTATTAGACTAGGTAAAGAAAGAAAAAAGTAAATTTAAAAAAGAATGAAATGAATAAAAAAAACAACTTTATATTAAATTTAAGTTTACAATAAAATTTGAAATTTAACGATAATTTTAAGTTGATATGTTACCTTGGTATGATTTCCTTAGAATTCTTTGTATTGGAACTGATGAACATTACAAGCCAATATGTAGTATATATACCAAGTATAACTTATGTTTGTCACTGATCAGTGTGTCAGGATCACTCATATATGTTATCATAACTCTTTAATTACTGGAGTATTATCCTTGTCGGTCAAGTTTTCTTGAGACAAACTATCACAAACATTGTAATTAATTTGTATACATCATTGATTATTTTTTAATGGAAGGTAAATTAAAGTTTTAATTTCTGTAGGTTGTTTATTGTTTATAACAAAATTGGTTATTGAAAGTATTTACTTTGGATGTCATAAAATGTTCATGATCAATCTGTTTAATAATATAGTAATCATAAATGGTTTTTTTAACTTCATGTAAATTATCATATTGTACAATTTTATATAATTATGTTATTGATGCTTTTTATATAGCATTTTCTTTTATGCTGTTAAACTTATTGTAATCCAATTTAATATTTTAACTTTCAAAATTTTTAATTAAGGGTATTATTGAAAAATGTTAAAAAAGAAATTATTTAGATAGTCAGCTTTTTAAATTAGTAATGACATGTATGAAGCTAATTCACTCCTGTGTTTTGTTATTAAATGTCCAGCTTATTTCATTGTAAAGAAAATGTATGAATTGAGACTCCAATTTCAAATTTTGTTTTAAATTTGTCCAATTATTCGATAATTTAGACTTGGATTTGTGTACTTCACAAACACAGCCACCTTTGTTTTTGATATTTTTGTACTTTAAATACTGCTAGAAAAGACTGATAACAGTGTTAAATTGTACACACTGTTTGTATAAATTAACCCTTGTTACAAGCATTTCAATTCAATTCCAACATTTTGATGTTTAAATCAATTATATTTAAATCAAGGGAAGCAATCCTAGCTAATCTATCATTAGATTATCTATTTTTTTCTAATGGTAGCTGAAAATGGCCGTTTGACGGTAAAGGGCATTACTACCCTCATAATACAATGTTATCTACAACTAAAGTGTAGCATTTTTTAAAGAGAAATTTAGAATGACTGTACCAGGATATAAAGAAAAACCTCTGATATCAATAATTCTCTTAAAAGACTTATAAGCATATGAATCTCTAAATAATGCATCAAACCTCTTTATTTTGATTTTTTTTTAAAACAGAAGAAAGTTTTACTTTTGGAATTTACTTCCAATTGTCAGCAAAAGCTTTTTATGAGTCTTCCTAGTGGTACATTCTTTTGGGCAAAAAAGAAGTTCCTATGTATACTGTTCAGTTACACAAGTACCAGTAATGAAATTCTGTAGTCCTGGAAATGTTTTATACATGATTTATTTTCCCTTATTTATATATTAAGTATTCATAAAATGACATGATGTGCAAATTTGTTGTTGATGCATAAATTTAACACCAGCACAAAAAGTTTTTGCACTGAAAATGCCTAAAATAACAATCCTTGAAAATATAAAAGTTTGAAATATTGATATACTTGTTTTTCCAGTAAGAAGAGGTGATGTGCTGTCAGCTTGGTGCGGAATCAGACCTCTAGTTATGGACCCCAACAAGTCAGATACTCAATCTATAGCTCGCAATCATATCATAGAAATCTCAGAAAACAATTTAATAACTATAGCAGGTAAGCTTGGACCCAAGCAAATCTGTTTCTTTTTCAATAGCTTGCAATTATATTATAGAAATCTCAGAACTGATAAAATTGTAATGGACCCACACAGATATCTGAGATGAGACAACTATCCACCGGAGACCAAACGATGTGGCATAGCCGTCTCTTGTAGGATATTTAAATGAAAGTTAAAAAAAAACATGTACATAGGAAGAGAACATTATAACTGAACGCTGTTCTTTTCTTTTCTTTTCACACTAATTTTTAAAAGTTAAGGAAAATTGTATTTGCAAAGATGCATTTTTTGTGGTTTTAAGAAATTCTGCATTCAAGTCGATGGGAAAATTGTAACTTGTTCAAATCTTAAAGTAATGGTCAAAGTTACACACAAAACCCTAAAAATTTGTACACCACAAAAATTATTAATTCTGAAAAATTTACTGAACCAAATTATTAAGAAGATTGAAAAACTGCAAGAGCTTTTAACTGCCTTTTAAGGTCCAAATGTGCATGACAATTTGATGTTGTATTGGTCCTTGATTTTATATTGTTTTATTTGATAGGTGGTAAATGGACAACCTACAGACACATGGCTGAAGAAACAGTCAACAAAGCAATTGATGTTTGCAATCTAAAGACCACCTCAGGATGTCGGACCAAGGGTCTAATGTTAGATGGTGCTCATGGATGGTCCCCTACATTGTTTATCAGATTGGTGCAAGATTTTGGTCTGGAGAATGAGGTAATGGTGTCATCACACATTTTATTTGTCCTGAGTACATCAATCTGTTCTTTCATTATATAATTTAATTTTGGATGTAACGCATCTTCAGATTGGTTGTCGTTATTTTGTTATCAGCCCATAGACATAATTTAGTCATGTGACCGTGATGTCATCAACGTTTTGTCATGGTTTTCTACGGTTTAAAATGGAATTTAGAATTAAATTATAAGAAATGACTGTAATATTTTTTCTGTCTATTTGAAATAACATAGAAAATGTGGTGCACACTGTTAGATAACCTGCTACACGCGTTATTCATGATCAGTGTGCACCAATTTGTTTTGTGTTATTCCTTCATAGACAAAAAAAATATTACAGTCATTCCTTAAATGAATAAGGAGATTTTGATGGAGAGCTGTGTCATTGGCACTCACACCACATCTTCCTATATCTTTTATGTATAATTGCCAAATGAGACAACTGTTCACTGGTCAAAAAGATATGGATGTAAGCAACAATCGGTCACTGAATGGTCTTCAACAATGCGCAAAAGTTAAACCCATGCCATAAAGTTAGTTTAAACATATTTATTTATAGTGGATTGGGAAACAAGTTTTGCAACTTATATTAATCCCTTTCCACTTTGCGGGTGCGAGTGCTGCCTTGTAGCGGCATTAGCCTACTCTTTTTCGAAATCTACAAGGGTGTCTTTAACGTGCAAGAGATGTGGCTCTCTCTTAACACGGGCCAGCCATTTATCGTCCCCGTCCGACGGACTATCATTGTTTCCTCAAGACCATACTCGCAAATGGTGTCAAGGGAGAGCCGAAAATTGAGTTTCTGAAATTTTTATCCCAAACGGGAATCGAACCAGGAACCTTTGTGTTAGTAGTCCGATGCACTAACCACTACACCACGGCTCTCTGCCATAAAGTTTGCTATAAAAGGTCACACCGTGACAAAAGATGAAACAATTGAAACAAGTAAAAATACAACTTTGTATGTCTATATTTAACAAAAAAAATATTGTGACCTATGTTTAAATAGGAATAAAAGGGTCTGGTGATTGATTGGATATCCATACCAAGTAATGGACTTCGCTTTTTTCACTTATACATGTTATATCAGTTTATTTATCCGCATCTTTTGAAAATAAGAATTTTTCTACAGGACATGAAGTTGTGCAAATGCCTTTTAAATTTTGATCTCAATGATTTTTAGCATTTTGCAACCAAAATGTTGACTTTTTTAAATTAAAAAAGATGTGGTATGATAGCCTGAATGAGAACACTATTCATTTAAGTTCAAATAAAGTTGATGTAAGCAATTATGGGCAACTGTACAGCTTTCAACAATGAGAAAATCACACAACAATCCTTGACAGTTTCTGCTATCTAGTTTATAATTTGGAGATAGCCAGCACATGTAACACACAAATTCCTTGGAAGACTGACACATTTTTGTAGCATATTCAGAAGTATTTTGCCTTTAAAGAAATTTGAAATGTAATTTCTTAGGAACTATAGTTTTGAACCCTCTTGTTGTTAGGGCTATTCCCAAAAAAAAATGTATGGGGGGTTTGGAAGGCACATTGTATTAATAATACATGGGTGATGGGTATCAGAGCAACTTTTCACACTATAATGCACTATAACTCTTAATTACAATTGTATGGGTGGCGGGTGCTGACAAAAACTGCCTTCAACCCCCCTCCCCCCCCCCCTATACATTTTTTTTCTGGAATAGCTCTATCATAAATATCTGTTATATAGATTAGAAATGAATCTGCTACTTGAGCTTTATTAATATGTTGGTCAGTTGGATATTTCAATAATTCATTTATTATAATTTTTGGTTGCATGTTTTAACATTTATCAGTCTGATTTTCTCTATTTATATTTTAGGTAGCAAAGCATTTAGCCAGCACATATGGAGACAAAGCTTTTAAAGTTGCAAAGTTAGCTACACTGACTGGTAAACGATGGCCAGTGTCGGGTAAAAGATTACATGAAGAATTCCCATATTTAGAGGCTGAAGTAAGAGTTTAACTGTCAACGTATATTTGTTCCAATACGTTCCAATGGAAACTTTGTTATAAACAATGTCATACTATCTGTTCCCGTTTGAACAAATATTCTCTAACATTTATACCGTTAGGAACATTTACTGTAATATTTATTCCAGTGGAAATAATATTACATAATATTGTTTCAATTTGGAACTTATATTATGAATGAACTTCTATTCCGTGATAAAACAAAAATATATATATATAGTGAGAGCTCAGGTGGTCGTGTGGTCTAGCGGGACGGCTGCAGTGCAGGCGATTTGGTGTCACGATATCACAGAAGCATGGGTTCGAATCCCGGCGAGGGAAGAACCAAAAATTTGCGAAAGCAAATTTACAGATCTAACATTGTTGGGTTGATGTTTAGACGAGTTGTATATACATTATGTACACAGCCATGTATCACCATCATTGATGGCGATCCGATGGATACATCTGTTGTAGGGTTGTCACTGACTCAGACGTACTTATGTATATAAGATAATATATATGCAAAAAATGTTCAATCTTTAATCTAAAAGAGATAACTACTCAAATTATGATAGAAACCTGGAACTGTCCCATTTTTGCTATGAATTAAAAACAAGAGGGGTGTTTGCGAAAAATATCAGTCAAGAGAATGTTAAATTTCGTAATCTGTAAGACATGGAAATTCATTCTCAAGACTGGTTATTTTTGCAATTACCCCTGAAGAACATGCTATATCTGTTTAATTACACTGAATGTTAACTTTCAAAAATGCAGTGATGATCATGACCTTACAAGCATCCAGTCAGATAGAGTATTTTTTGGCAAATACCACGGCAGAGATGGTAAAAAAGGCATATCCTTTTTGCTTATACCCCGGCGGCGTTAAAAAATCAACGATTTTCATTTGATAACAGTAAATTGGTGAAAAATACAATGGCTATCAACCAATCAAAAACCTGGATTCTTACACAAGGTGAAATTAGTTCTAGATATTAGTTGATCAAAAATATTTTAGTATAGAGATTTTTAATAATTTTGTTTTACTATAAATTAGAATTTTTGGTAGTTGATAGATGTACATGTTATCTTCAAGATAAATTGGGGCTTCGTAATCACCAGCCAGTCAACACTGAGTTCGTACCATGCTCATGCACTTGACTTCAATCTTAATTGACTAGGATTGTCAGTTTACCTATAGAAAGTCGATGGTTTTCTCTGGCCACGCAGGCTTTCTCCACCAATAAAAACTGGCTGCCACGAAATAGCCTAAATGTGGTGCTCAAAAGTGGCGTTAAAACACCAAACAATCAATAAATCAATCAATCAAGATCAATTTATTTCATATAAGCAAAGCCAAATATGAGTATTGCAGAAAATGTATAAAAGTATAAACTATGTATTCCTTGTTTCTTTGAAACTTTTGAAACTTTTTATTTCACTAAAGGCCTCACATGAGGCATAATAGTACAATAAATTTAAAAACAATAGTAATGCATGAACTAACATATATACATATGAAGTAGGTGTATGCAGATGAAAGAGTAATATTCATATATTATCATTTAAATACAGACATAACAATTTTGCAAAATTTTGCCAACCCAACAGGTACATACTTATCTTGACTATTCATTAAATTTGACAAGCTTACAGTATTTTTGTTTTTACATATATGATCAGGTATAAACTTGAGTCTTTGTTGAGTAAAAATGTTACAATTAAATATATAATGAAATTCATCACCCAGTTCTTGCTTATTACAAAGATCACAAATTCTTTCAGCTCTATTGATACTAAAAAATATACCAGCTTCAATTGGCAATTTATGGCTACCGCATCTAAAATTAATAAGATTATACATCAAGTCAGGTGGAAGTACAGTGAGGTAATTCTCAAATTTTGGTTCTTATCTGTTAACAGTTTCATAAAGAGTTCTCTCCTATGTACAGTGAATTTCTGAGATTTGTAAAAAGTTAAACAAATGGTTCCAGATACATGCAGTTTGCTCTTCCATACTTGTATATCGACACTCATTGAAGCACATTAAATTATAAATACTGACTGTCAGCCAGGAGATATAAGTCATTTATAATGCTAATTATTAAGTGACGTCAAATTCAGAGCTACATGTATTACTACTTCAGGTCCGGTAACACTATTGTTGCTTTGATTGTTTAATGTACATGTGTTAGTTTATTTCAGGTCAGATATGCAGTGAGAGAGTATGCATGTAGGGCAGTAGATATTTTAGCCAGAAGAACCAGATTAGCTTTCTGTAATGTACATGTGTTAGTTTATTTCAGGTCAGATATGCAGTAAGAGAGTATGCATGTAGGGCAGTAGATATTTTAGCCAGAAGAACCAGATTAGCTTTCTGTAATGTACATGTGTTAGTATATTTCAGGTCAGGTATGCAGTGAGAGAGTATGCATGTAGGGCAGTAGATATTTTAGCCAGAAGAACCAGATTAGCTTTCTGTAATGTACATGTGTTAGTTTATTTCAGGTCAGATATGCAGTAAGAGAGTATGCATGTAGGGCAGTAGATATTTTAGCCAGAAGAACCAGATTAGCTTTCTGTAATGTACATGTGTTAGTATATTTCAGGTCAGGTATGCAGTGAGAGAGTATGCATGTAGGGCAGTAGATATTTTAGCCAGAAGAACCAGATTAGCTTTCTGTAATGTACATGCTGCGGAAGAAGCCCTTCCAAGAATCATTGAAATAATGACAGAGGAATTAAAATGGAGTAAATCTAGACAACAGGTAAAGGGGCTGTTATATTGAAATTCTTAATGCCCCCACAACTAACATACTTTAAGAAATTCTGCATTATTCAGATGATATACTACAAAATTGATCCACCGCAAATTATCCTTCATGTCTTCCACATTTATTTTTATGAAAAAGTCATAAGGTAATGAATGATAATGAATCAAAAACATTACTCACAAACTGTTATGGATCTAAAGAGCTTTCATACTTGGTAGGAATATCCCCCGAGAAATTATTTTATCTTTACCATATTATATTGTCAGTTTGATTTTATATTTTTTACTGAAGTTATGAGACTTTGACCACTTTAAAAGTCTTATCTTATGAATGCATAGTCCAGTTTTACAGAAAGCTCTCATACTGGATAGGATATTTTGCCATTTTGATTCTACCTGATAAGGGAGTTGCAGGACCTTTTTAGAATTTGGTGTCAGTAACACTTTGTGAATGCAACAATTCTGAGACCTTATAAAAAACACATGTTTAAATTCAACTAATTAGAGATCATTTATATTCAATTATACTTCAAGTTAAAATGTATTATTTAATCTGAAAAATTGTCTCCATAATACATTTTCATCTAACAATTATAAAACACTTCAGAGGGCCTCATTTTGAAAAAAAACCAGTTGATCTGTTAGAAGTCACTCAAATCATGTTTTATTGAGTTGTGTAAACATTTTTTAATGTTTTCAGGCAGAAATGGAGCATGCCAAACAATTCTTGAGACGAGAAATGGGATTAGATTTAGGTGCTGGTACGTCAAGTGTTCCTATCAACTTTACTAAGGATGAAATCAATATGTATGTAAAGAGATTCAAATCACTGGACTATGAAAACAAAGGTTTTATAACTGTTAATGATCTCAGGAGATACTTTAAGGTAAGGACACATATGGAACACTACAGGGAGATAACTCTGTAAAATCTGCTAAATGTTTTAATCATGTTTCATTGTAAAGGAAATATTAAGCTTCTCAATTACAATGATCAAAAGTCAAACTAAATCCAATGAAATTTTTTCCAAGTAAGTGATTGGTCAAATGTTTTGTCTATATTTGAGGAAAATTAAACTAGTCAAATTATTTTTTGTCAAGGTGTATTGTACCACCTTAACATTAAAGAGGATACACATTATTAATCCAGGGAAACTAATTTATGTGGATATTGATAAAAATGTTTAATAAAGAACAAATTATATACAGTGTTGTGTGAAGATGAAGACATTGTCTAAAACAATAAAATTCTCTAGTATCTTCAAAAAAATACAATTGTTGCTCATTATCCTTCCTTTTTCCTGGTTTTTGCATTCAGATAAATGTTTCAATTTAGCATTAACTTTTAATCAAACAGAAAATATTGAGACTATAAAATAATCTGTAAATAATGCACTGTAAAGTGGAGTTGTAATACATCACACCTTTGCATTTATCTCAATAGCAGTATCGATAATTTATTTAGAGTTATTTCCCTTATACCTTAAACATTTACTAAAAATTATAAAGCATTGACAATTTTTTTTGGCAAATTAAATGGTACACAAATAAAGCCTCCTTATCAAATAAAACTCTTTCTTTATTTTGAACAAATAGCAAAAGTGCAGGGTTTTTTAGGCCAGAATTAATTTGGGTCCTTTTTTGCAATTCGTGGGTAAGCCGTTTTGTTTTTGTTAAATATCAAATTAATTAGTTGAGAATTAATAAACTTATATATATAAATATCTAAATTGTTTATACTTGCTAGGAACAGAGAAAAAAAGGGAAAAATCTTGATTGTCTTCCTGCTTCTTAACCTGGTAAACATACATATATTTTATATTTTCTTACTATGTAATGTATATTTGATTTCAGAAAATTGGTGAGCGTGTAACAGAAGATCAGCTGCATGATATCCTTAATGAGGTGGATCTCAACAAAAATGCTCAAGTAGATATAGGAGAATTTCTCCAGGTTGGTATTTATTTGTACCACATTTGAACAGGGACTATTGTATTTTGTGTACAGTGACCATTGTGTATTTTGTGTACAGTGACTACTAATTTCATTCATGTACACTTTTTTGTAGTGTGTGTCATTGTGAAACATGGCTATGGGGCTCCGAATTTTAGAGCTTGAACCAATAAAAACTTTTATTTTGCCTTTTAACTTTAAAAGTGAGATCAACAATATTTGGTCTAAGGATTTGTGGCATTATTATTGTGAATTTCGTCCATATGTAGTATCCATTTACCCCATTTAGTTGCTACAGTGGTCTCTTTAGTTTTCTAGATTTGATTTCAGTCTCAAATTTTAGTTTTATTCCCCAAATTTTATATGTGTTTGACTTATAGATACGATTGAATGAAGCTTGTGATTTTTGAGCTCATTCTGACTTAATCTCTCTGCAGCTTATGCAGCTTGTGATTGCATTGGAATCTCACTGTGAGGGTCTAGACCATGCATTAAAGCCATTTGTTTACAGGATAAGATCCCTGCATTCTGACCAATAGTAAGGAGTTGTTGTTGTGTCACTCACATCCACAGAACTTATTGTTTGCACTGATTGATACCTCACAAAAGATCTCACACATTCCTCTTGGATATATATACATAGCTCGAACAAAATTTGTGTGGGTATATTTGTACCATGCTTTTAATAATAATTAAGGTTTATGTTGTTAATCTATCAATGATTCTATAGATATCTATAACTCTAATTTTTTGTTTACCCAAGCTTTTTAGGACTACTGTTGTATGATAGAAAAAAAGTAAATAATTTTTTATAAAAGTATTCTTTATCTTATCATAAACATATGAAAGCATTTGTTTTTTCTTTTAATGGAGGATTCATTATTTATTGTAACACACACATTTTCGTTGATTTCAAAGGTAAATTTGAACCACAAATGTTAAGGTCAATGAACAGCATATTTTCTATCATGTTGTTTGTAGACTTGGGAAATACCAGGAATTGAAAATCCATGACAAATTTATGTTTCTTCAATTTATAAAAATTGGCACCCCCAAAAGTTAAATGAATCAACAGTATGTGCATAATCATATCATCAGTTCATGATTGAATTGAATATTAAATAAATGTTTTATTTGCAGTTTTGGTATTTTGTTGTTGTGTGGTCACTTAAGCAGCGTTATATAATTGTGTGTCCTTATTCGCCATTTCAGCATCTAGAGGACCAACGGTTATCTTATTGTTTGTGTTGAAGACAACCACTATTCATTGATGTAATTTCACTTATTTTGGATATCGTAAGCCAATCACAGCCTTTCGGTGCAAAATACTTTTTTGAAAATATTACCTAGAATTCATTAGATTCTGAAATGGCAATCAATGACAGGAATTTCACACTATGTGGATTCATTTTTTAATAGTACTAACTATGAACTTTAATGGATTGAGGGAATATTGTATTTTGATGAACTTTTTATTTTAAGGTTTTTATAGAAATTAGTATAAAAGGCTTTAGAAGAATTATAATTTGTTTGCAACTTTAAATTGTGGTTTAGTTGAATTAAAATCTATGGGGAAAATGAATCCACAGTAACTTATGCTCTTTTTTTCTCCTACAGCTGTTGACTACACTGGAATTTATTTATTTACCTACAGCTGTTGATTGCACTGAAATCTTACAAAAAATCTTATTTATTTTCTACAGCTGTTGAGTTCTCTGAAATCTCACAAGAATAATCCTGTTTATGGTATTAAATCGTCTGTGTACAAGATGAAATCACTACTAAGTGATTCCGACCATGAGTAAGGCACTGGTTTGCATTTTCAAGTCTATAACTGTGAAGTCATTCGCTTATTTTTATAGCGGTAGTCAAAAGCTGGTCCTGCATACTGTTTTACATTGTTTGAGTGCTGTAATGGTTTCTTAAAAGCAATGCTGCATTTTTTAAGCTGACATAATTTTGTGCATTTTTAAGCATGTTTTTGAATGAATAAAAAATAATATATATTTATACATATGTTCTTCATATCATCTATTTAAAGGCAATTAAAACCTGAATGCAGTTTGTTTAAGAAACAACAATCAATCTTGTTAAGACTATAGGAAAGATAAGACTCAGAATATAAGTTCCTTTGGACTGAAAGATATATTTTTTATTATTCTATATTATTTACCCAATGCACAGCTTTTAACTTATAATGTAAAACAGCATGTAGGCAGTGCACAGTCAGCATTTTATATAATTAGAAATAAGTTATAAAATAATAGTTAAGACGTGATAAATTACACAAAGGGTAAAGAAGGAAAATGAGAAGACTATAAAGAACAGAAGTAGAAAGGCAACATTTTTCCTTTGGTTAAAAATGGAAATTTTTTAAATATTTGCTTTCACAGAATTTCATATTTGATGAAATATTGTTTCAAAATTTTTATTCATTTCAATCACTTTTTAAAAAGTTAAATGCAGTAGAAATTCTCACTTTAAAGGCATTAATTGAGTGGGTGTTTTTCTTTTATTGTATATAGTATACATATAGTATTTGGGAATTACATATTTTATGCTTCATGACACAATATTCAAGGTGTTAACCTGTTGCTTTTAGATCTGCCTTTAAAATTTTTGAAATTTAAAAAATAATTTTTGAAATTTTTGCTTACATGTTTAAAACAATGTTATTTGCAAAAATATACTTTTTTGTTTAGAATGATATAATGATTATTGAATGATATTGTCAGTATTTTGCATCCATTTGGATTTTTGGCTTACCTACATAAATTTGTGCAAAAATATGAATTGTTCATGCACAGCTTACTAGCAAAACAAATAAAATTGCAGATTAAAAAATTTTGCATTTTTTTATGAATGATAAAGATATGGAATGAATTCACAGTCGGGCAATTAACATGTTCTTTATTGAATTGTTATTGACGATAAACCAAGTTTTTTGCTGCAAGTCTTTACTGTTGAGTTTTTTAATGATGTTCAAATATACTAACTTTCATTATAAATTAGTTTGAAAGTTTTTCTCAATTGAATTGTTTCATGTTACTCAGTTCTTGGCCCTTTACAGCCAACTATAGTGTTTTTGACATTGTTGAAGGCAGTACAGTTGCTTATAATTGCTTACATCCACTTCAACTTTGTTGGATAGTTGTCTCATTAGTGGTCATACTACATCTCATTATTTTCCAACTTTATGATATTAATGAATTATTGTTTTAATGGAAAAACCTGAGAACAGCAAGTAAATTTGATATTTAAATTCGATTTTGATCAAAAGTTAACACAGGAAAACTGTTAATAATTTGTCAAAAGATAGAAATGAATAAATTACCTCAGAATCTGAAAAAAATACTTCCTTTAATGAAGGACTAAAAAAATTAAGCCTTAATTAATTCAGCATTATACAGGCTGTTCCATTTATTAAAAAACAACAATGGACCTTGGAAAGACAATTTTTAATGGAACAGCCAAAACTAGTTTTACTGTTTTACTTATTTGTAATATTCTGTTCTTTATAATTTCATACATTATGTCTTATTTGTGTTATGTTTTTGTTTTAATTTAGGTTCATTGATGTTGATTGTTTCAGGATTCTAACATAGGGCAAGCTTGAGAGTTCCTTTTCAGGACATGCTTACAATTTCAATTGTAGCAGGGGTTCAAAATAGTACATTTTTTTATACTGTAAATTTATTATAGGGAAAAAATTGATAGGGTTATGAACACAATATTATTTTGATGTTTTGATCATAGCGAAAACTTTGTTAGGGTTATAAAGGCAATAATTCAAACTCTCATTTTGAAATTTTTTATATGAATTAAACAGGATTTTTCTCAATATCACAAAGATAAAAATCGCATTTTTGCCTAAAATGACAAATTGCAATAATAAATGCTTGCAATAATTTTCGGAATTTACAGTACTGTAAATTCAGAAATTATTGCAAGGTGTTTTTATAATTGCAAATTATGCGACAGATTTGTAAACGCAATAATTAAAACTTGCATTTTGTAATATTTTAACTGAATTAGCATGTCTTTTCCATAAATCGTAAAAATTAAAATCGCATTTATATAAAGTTTAAAATGACAAAATTGCAATAATAAAAGTGCACAATAATTTCTGAATTTACAGTATGTTTATTATCCTCCCAACAAATTCATGGAAGCTTTTCAGAGCATATAGTTTTCTAAATAAAAGCAAGTTGAATATTTGAAAGATCCATCAAGTTCTCAATGTATTATTATAAAAAGGTATTCAAAAGCATCCATGATTTTGGAGACCTTTAATTTTGAACCCTTGTTACCCCTTTTAGAAGCATTGATTAAACATTGGAAAGATTTTATGCCAAGTTTTGAATGTTTTAGTTGATGTATTGTGCAAAAGTTTGTGAGGAACTCGAGAAATTGTCTAAGGAAGAGGGAGGACTACCACGTCATCGTGAACTCTCGTTTACGGTATTGAATGCACCTTCGCGTGATTACTTCTTTTGAACAATCCATCAGACTATTACAGCTTATAAATTTCAGTATAATGTGAGTCATATGGGATAGGAATTGATTAAACTCTTATTTCGCAACTTTGGATTCATCATTATTTATAAGATAGCAATGTGTGTGTATATAGCTATAGACAATAATTGTGCGTTGACTTCCACCATTTATGAAAAGGCCTCATATCATGCAGGCGGAGAATAGGTCTTATGAATAATTAATTATAATTTCTGCAATTTCTATTTAAATATTCATGAGGAAAAGTGATATCATGTCAGTGACTGTATATATGACATAGAAATATACGGTCAACGCATTTTGTTTAACTGCTCAAATAGAACGAGTGCAGTATAAATGGTGTTTATATGTATTTACCAAAAAGATATATAAGTTCAATGCAGCGCTCACTTGTCTGCTAATTTTGGCAAAAACAAGAAATCAAATATCAACAAAAGTACATCCTCAATCCATGAACATTCATATCAACACAAATAAATGAGTTCATTGCAATTTCAATATTTTAAATTCATTGCATTGGGTCTTATGAATTCAATGTTTTGGCTAAATACAGCAAAAATGATCTAATCCTGGTGTCAGAAGAAAAACATTATTTCTAAAATTTCAAAGTTTTGGAAACATTAAATATTGGCTATATTTGACAACTATTTTAAATTGTTACATAATCTTTAATGGGGTGAAATCAATAAATTCTTTCCTATATGACTCATCTTTATACATAAGTATATATAATAATGATATTTTAGTATTTTTATGCATAATAATTTTAGAATGAATCACAATTATTAATTAATTGCATTTGAATATTTATGATTTGAATTTCAGTTTAATTGGTGTGTACCTTAAATTTTGTTATATATAACATTCAAATGTCTTTAAAACATGATACTGGTTGATCCTTTTACCTTTTTATTTGATTGATTTATTTATTTCCTTTTTCAATTTGTTATGGGTTGGGTTGATCTATGCTTTAAATTCTTGCGACCAATATACAAATATGATAGATAAATTAGTGCAATTTTACAAAAGACTGGATATCAATTATTTTATCAAAATAAAAATGCATACTGTTATAAATATATAATACCTTCAAGATTTTCACAATAAGATGAACATCACAAACAATCCTGAATTTACAGTATATAATTGTTAGGAAATTTTTTTTATTGGCCCAAGCTTAAGTTAAGGTGGTACCCAACACTACAGGGAGATAACTCTGTAAAGTCAGCTAAATGTTTTAATTACGTTGTGTTGTAAATGGAATATTAAGCTTCTAAATGATCAAAATTGGTGTTTGTCAAACTGCTATATAACCAGTGTAATTTTTCTGACAAAACAGTTGGTTAAAAATTTTTGAAATTTTTATATTTTTGTTAAAGGGTCAAAATAAGTACTTTGACAAAATTTTATGAAAATTAAACGAGCCAAATTAATTTTTAGTGAAAGTGTTGGATACCACCTTAAATAAATTACTTCAGTTGTACTTAAAGACATCACATTAAAGACATAGTCACATGATAGTTGTACTTAAAGACATCACATTAAAGACATAGTCACATGATAGTTGCACTTAAAGACATTACATTAAAGACATAGTCACATGATAGTTGTACTTAAAGACATTACATTAAAGACATAGTCACATGATAGTTGTACTTAAAAACATTACATTAAAGACATAGTCACATGATAGTTGTACTTAAAGACATTACATTAAAGACATAGTCACATGATAGTTGTACTTAAAGACATTACATTAAAGACAGTCACATGATAGTTGTATCCGATTATGTTCAGGGTTTGTTAAATTAATTTTAATTCATTAAAATTCATTAAATTTCATTAAATTTCATTAAATTTCATCTACAGTTCATTTTAATGCAGAGATATTGAGTATGCGTTTATCAGAAAGGCAATTAAAATAAAGCTTTTATTTTATATATTTCACTGAAGGTACAACAGTGAGCAGTTTCTTTGAAAATAGATTAATACATGTATATACAATCGAAATGAATTGTATTCACAGGAACATACTGTAATATATTTGTCTACGTCTATGTATTACTCTTATACTTACTCCTGAAAGTATGTAAGACAGTATTCATGAATTTATAAGTTTTAAATAAAATGTACTTATATCTATTCAATGAAATATTCCTTAAAAAAATATACTTATTTTTGATTGAATAGCAGCATAATTCCTGTAGTATGGAACTAATTTTTAGACAGTGTTATTGAAATACAAATTATGTGTCCTTGCTTAATTAACACACATGGATCTGTTTTACTGTTAAATGTTTTACATGTAAATGGTTTCCTCAAAATCTCTGAAGGTGTGTAACATATTACAATTGACAACTTTCGAGTTCGATGCATTTCCGTCAAAAAGTCTGGTTTTAGTGAATGTCATTTGTGTGTTTAGGGGCGTCATCACTTCCATTCCAATGTTGAGCGAGTGGTTGGAAAACTATAATTCTATATTGTACGAATTATTCGGCAAATTGAATTCTTAAAATTGACAATCAGTATTGCTGTCATTAAGTACCTACAGAACAACCATTATTTCTAGTTTATCCTGCACAATGACAATCACCAAGACGCTTGATGAACTTAAATAGTGCAGGGATACAGGCGACCCCCTCTATCTGGTAAATGACGTCATAAAGGCACGTATAATTGAAGAGTTTTTTCCGTTGACGGATGAACTCGAAAGTGGTCTATTGTGAGGATTACATAGCTATAAAATCAGGTTTAATCTACGATTTACTGCATAATGAAATGCCTGTACCAAGATGTTTTCAATTGGTATGATGTTTTTGAGCTTCTGATTTTACCATTTGATAAGGGAATTTCTTTTTAGAAAAATCCGTGGAATTCAGTATATATTTGTTGTTAAACTTTAAAATGGAATGAGAGGATCAAATTTACATTTAATTAGATTGAAATTAGGAGTACAATATTTATGCACATCTGATATAATATTGATGAGAAGAACATGTTCTTGTATTTGATTTTTTTTCCCATACAGTATTTGTATACATGCATATACATTTATATATATAAAATTATTGCATAAAACGTGGTAAATATTGTCAGGAGTCAAGCTTTATATTGCTAGTGAGATTGACATGACATGACATTGACAACGTCATCATAGGTCAAGTAGCAATAAACAGATTATCATTATCGTACTGGCTCAAGCGAGAAAATCAATCTCGTTGAGATCAATGATGAACTATAATATTATTGCTTAAAATGTGGTAAATATTGTTAAGAGTCAGGCTTTCTATTGCAAGTGCTTACAATTGCAATGTATGTTCCTTGAGGGATGATATTCACATATATTTTCATGCAAATTATTTTGATGTTCTGTATGAAATTTGTTGTTGCTATGAAATTAAAAGAATAACTAATTTTACTTTTTCCAGTAAAATATAAATTGCACTAGTGAGCTTAAGCTTTGTAGTATTTCATTTACAATATTATAGTGCAATAATTTACTATTTATAATTACTTTGTGGGTTTGGTTTGTTTTTTTTTATTTTGCCTGAATTGTAGAGAGGAGATGTATGATGGCTGTTTGGTCTGATCAGGGTTTTTTGGCTAAGAAAATGATGGTACACTGTCTGATTTTATGGTTCTAATAGGTTCTCATTATCATGCTATCAAGCATTGATAAGCTATTATGTTTTAAGATCTTTTTTTATATCTAATCTGTTATAAAGTACTCTTTACATTTTCAAAATGATAGTAAAATTTTCACACAATCATAGATAGCATTTGTATTCACATATTATTTTTTTTGTATTTTACAGTTAATGAGTGCTTTGAAAAGTGGTAATGTCTCTAATTCACGATTTGCTAAGGCTGTTTTGAAGAGTTCCGAGTTGGACCGTATTCCTGTGGAGAGAAGTGGAGGAGGAGTGTAGTCAACATAATAATTTAAAGATCTGTCCTTGACCTTGTAGTTGTATTATTGTCATCTTATTTATTATTTGTTATCAGTGTTATGTCACATAGAAAAAGTACACAATAATCTATAGATATGTGAAAAAAAAGACCTTCTGTTAATCTGGGCACATACCCAATAAATGAAATCAAGTTAGACTTTAAAAAAATATACAATATTTTAAAACTTTATTTATGTTGCTTTTGCCATTCTTCATGTTCTTATATCAATACAGTTTGATGAAAAAATAGTTTTTTCAAAGAATAAATTATTTAATAGTGTGCCAAGCCAAAAGGACATGAGTTTTATATCAAACTCTATTTTCACTACTGAACTTTGCCTAAAATGCATGAAATTTAGTACTCTTTAAATTATAATAAATCTACGATGTTGTTTGTTCTTATTGCTTTTGAAATATATGTACTGTATATGTATTTTAAAACAAATTTTGATGTAGGTATATTTGTTATGCTTGAATAGATGCACTGGAATGAAAATGCAGTTTAAAATCCATTTAATAAATCACCAGAAAATGCAACTGTGTATGCATGATGCCTCAGTTGGGCTAAAAAACTTGTAAAACATTAACAAAAACCACTGAATGGTATATAAAACCAATAAACAGATCACAGAAATAATTCCTGATCTTTTTAATTTTAGCATCAGTGCCATCACCGATGACTCTTTTATAACATGTATAAGCTCCAACACACATCTGGAGTAAAAAAAATTATCAGCCTTTGAGCATCACCAATGACTCTTCTATCGAGTTAACACTCATCTACAGTACACAAGTATGAGCCTAATATTATTGGTGAGTTTTGCTTAAAATAAAAAAAATGGAACTGGAAGGAGAATATTTTTTTTTATTAATTTTATCTTTTGTTTATTATTGAATGTGTTAATGATTTATTTTTATGTGAATAAACAAGGTGAAATGCATAAAATCTATACTTATATATATATATACTGTAGAGTATATTTCATGTCTTTTTTTTTCTTTTTTTTTGCCATTAAATAAGGGTCTTTCCAATACGAAATATTTTGTCTGTTTGTTCTTCCATCTGTCTTAGCTTAACTAATAAGTGTAAGCCTTATTTTTGTTTATATATAGGTAAACATAGATTTAAATATTCTAGCAATTTTTGTGAATGTATTTACTATTTAGAATCTTGGCTGTTTGAATTTTACTCCCAACACACACATTAATCTACTAATAATTTTTTGGCCCTGAGTTTCAAAATAAATAGATTTCCATGACACAAGTATATATTGATAGGGAATTAAAAAAGCAAATAAAATATAGAAGTGAATGTGCTTGTTTTTGAGATATTAGCCATTGAAATTTTGGGGGGAAAATGTTCTCTCTCGATTCTACATGTTCTACATGGCTTTATTATAGACCAGTTAAAGTTCTTAAAAAGTATTAAAAAATTAATAAGATTTTATAAGACTTTTACAAATGGCTAATAATTAAACATGTAAAAGGTTTATAAAAAGAAAAATGAGGGTTCATGGGCAAATTTTTTTTAAGGCATTCAAATGGATAAAACCAGAGGATTTCGAAAATCTGACAAAAAGTCCAAAACATGACAAGCAGACATCCTTAAGACGTGATACTAGACAACAATAAGAGAGTATGAAGTTATACTGATTTTATGGATTAGTGACCAATGTTAAGGTTTTCTTGTTGGGTCTTTTACTCAGATTCTGTTATTAATATGTTGACTCTTTTAGTGAGTGGAATGTGTGTAATGTGTCTGTATTGGCAGGTTTCTTATGAAGTGAACCTCATTTTCATTAATCCTCAATAATGTTATGTCTATGTTATACCTTAACCAGTAAAGATCTTTTAAAACACAAAATTCAAATACAGTCATTAATGCTGACAAAACATTTCAGTTTTTTCACTCTTGTTAATTTTGATGAGTAATGTAATCTCAGTACTATAAGAGTTTGAATACATAAATGATCATTGTGTGTGTGTGTGTGCAGAGTTATATTTTTTTCTCTTTTACTTTATGTGTTTATGAGAGTATTCTGCATAATGTTATTGTCTGTTCTTCATTTAACAAAAAACTTACAAACCATTTATTGAGACCAGTATAACTGACCTACCATATGTTCCATTGTTTTTGTGTGAGCCAATTTTAAATTATTAAGGATACATTGTATTATCATGCTTTGAGCAAATTATGTATACAAGCCTATAAGAAATTTGTTTTTTATAACATGTTTAATTTGATTGTTCATCTTTTACTCACAAATCCTCAGAAATGTTATTTCAATAATGAACCAACATTTAGGAAAGATTTATATTTATGTTAAAACTTCATGTGCATTGTGGGGACCTCAGTGGTCAAGTGGTCTGAGTAGTCGAACTACTGTTTCACTAGTCTGTCAACACTCAGGTTGTGAGTTTGAATCCTGTACTTCCTTCCTCCACCAAAAAAATCC
The DNA here is from genome assembly GCF_036588685.1 of Mytilus trossulus. Classification (NCBI taxonomy): domain Eukaryota; kingdom Metazoa; phylum Mollusca; class Bivalvia; order Mytilida; family Mytilidae; genus Mytilus; species Mytilus trossulus. The sequence continues at coordinate 49,289,885 of NC_086385.1, read as the reverse complement.
TAACAGCATCAGCATAGCAACAACAGTAGTGTGGAAAGTGGCGTTAAACACCTATCTATAAAATCAAATCAAATATTTAGTTTTGTAATTTCAGAAACTGCATCTTCGTATTAAATTCTTAAGGTATCATAAATTTTCAGCAAAACACAGTGTTTTCTTTTAACTATATCTATGTGTCAAGAGAATCTATGTCATGCACATGCTTAAACATTTAGAACTTCAACACTTCAACTCATAACTTAGACCATTATTATATACTGTAAGATATTAATCAAATGTTGGATAATGTGAACTGTTGGTTGGTTTGAAAGAACACATCTTTTTCCTAAACTGATCATACTATCTTTATAAAATGACTACAAACTTTAAATGATATCCATCATATTTGTTATTTATGATATGTTGATGTAGTTTACTGTTCTTTTTATACACACATTTTATGTTAATAAATTATTATTTTAGTAGACAATGTGTCTGTTTTATTAACAATCTATACAAGAAAATGGCTCTTCAAAAAGTTTAACAAAGCTTGTCAACTGAACCTCTGTTTTGTGGACTTGGAAGGAAATTTCTGTTTTGTCTCTATGTACAGGTTTACTTCACAATAACACTTTTTACATTGATAATAAGAATTTAAACTATGTTTCTCCTTAAAAGATTTTTAACATAGCATAACATAAGAATTGTGTATGACAGAAGGAATATAAAAGAAACTTTTCTGGTACAGGAAAGGAAATTCACCATTCAAGATTTTCATTTATGGATCCTTTGCAGCCAATTGGGACAATTAACACCCCAAAAGATATTATTTTTGAAACGATCTCGGGTGGAGGCCATGTTCTTCGTGGTCTGCTAAACCATGGCTGTACTTGAAATATCCATTGGTCACATTTGAGGCAATTTGCGAAATCCAAATGATCTAAGGTATGGACCAAGAAGTTTCATTATCTTTTTTATTCTGCCAGTACAAAACGACAAATAGAACATTTTATACTGTTAACTTGAAAGCATACATCCAAGATGATTAGTTTGCAAAATGTGGTCGACTAGTTTTACAAGTGGCGATGGATATGCTTCAAATTGAATAGAAGACGTAATTGTGTAAAACATGGTTGGGTCTCCTCCGTATTCATAATTAAGGGAATCGTTCGACCATCCCAAATTACGTCTGTTGCTGATTCATACACTTTAAGGCAGTATCAATAAACATTATATCCAAATCGCTGCCTTTCATATCCAGTCCTTCACCTTTACTTCCACTCATTATTCTGCCATGCCCTAAATGTGAAATGTCAGATATACAGAAAGCTAACCTCCTATCTCTAACGACCTCCTCCGATCCAATTTATTGACACAGATATTTGTGAAAATTCAATGATTCACATATTTTTGTTGAATTTCTTATCATTTTCGGCATGTCAGTCTAAAAAAATTAACCATTTATATTATTAAGTTTGGACAAAAGCAATGACAATTTCTTTATTTTGCAAAAAAAATTAAAAAAGAAAAAATTAATAGTGAATAATATTTACTTGGTAAATTTAATATATATTTAAAGAACCGATTAAAGAATTCCCACATGAGATTTGTTCCTCTGGAAAATATTCATAGTTTGAGGCTGCACATGTGAATTGTCTGAAAATTTCCTACCTAGAAATCATTGTGAAAAGTAAGATTTATACCACAGAGAAAGCTCTTTGTCAAAATATTTTCTTTATGCATAGTTTCATTTTCGTAATTTGAATAGAATTCATTTACATTACTTGACCAAGGTTCATATTTTAATGTACAAGTTCGGAAAAGGTACATGCAGCCTAGGCTTTTGTTACAATTAATAGTGCTAGTCCACGAATTTTTTTTCTGATAATTGTTTACATAATTTGATATTCTCCTGACCGAATATGGAACAAAAGCATACTAATTCTTTCTTAAATTCCATGTTCAATAATAGAGGTTTCAAATATCCCAAATCATGTATGGATGAAACAGCTATATACCATGCAAACCAATTATAATTTATAGATATAGATTGAGGAGAAAGTTGTGGACACATCAATTGCAACAGTTCGCATTGAATTACACATTATATTTGTAATGTCATTATTAAGTGACTAAAATCAAACATTTTGAGAATAAAAACACGAAGTCACAAAAGATTCTAGCACGTATCTGCAATATATTTTACGTATACATTGTACCTATAAAATTTAATTATCAAGTAAAAAGTCTATTGAATACAACAACTACATTTAAACATCATACGGGTTTGAAGGTATACATCTCTGTGTGTTTCTATAAAACGAAATAACAATATGAAGTTTAATATCTGTATTAATTATAATGTTAACATCACTTATAAATTTGTTTTATTATTTCCAATTAGAAAAAAATGACTGAGATTATTCCATATTGGTATTATTTTAGAAGGTTTCTATATATGAATTGGATTTTGAATAAAATAGCATATTCACCTGAGAAAGTGTTATTCACCGCGCTAAACGTCACGTGCTTTTACATGCAACGTTATGGTAAAATGTTTCATGTAAAAAAAAATTGGTATATGTTTGTCATTAGATACATTTTCTTCTCTCGGACTATGGAATAAAACAATTACTGTCTTTTGTTTCGGTAAATATGGGGTTTTATTGACTTTTGAAAAACTGATATATAAACTGATGTATAACAAACTAATGAGTGTTTTATGACAATGGTCAGTTTTCTGTTTATAATCATCACAAGGTATTCATTGATGTTTTGACAACAATAAAATACTTTTACAGTAAAAAAACAAATGATTATGTTATTATCAAAAATCCAAAATTCTGCTTAAGCTAAGTCTTCAATAATCTGTAAAAAAAAATAATGCCATGTAAAATGGAAAATCACAAAAATATTGAACTCCGGGGAAAATTAAAAACGGAAAGACTCTAATCAAATGGAAAAATCAGAAGCTCAAACACATCAAACGAATGGATAACGACTGTCATATTGTTTGACTTAATACCGGCATTTTGTCTTATATAGAAAATGGCGGAATTAACCTCGTTTTATAGATAGCTATATATAAACCTCTCATTTGTATGACATTCGCATCAAATTCCATTATGTTGACAACGATGCGTGAACAAAACAATGCAATGTTATGCATGAAATTACATAATTTCTCTCTCTCAAGTAATGCATTAAATTACAATTACATGTAATGCAAAAATTGCTGCAATGCACATTACATTTTTAATGCAATTATTTGGAAATTTGAATTAACTTTGGACAGATATTACTGTTTCCGTCACGAAAGATGTGAGAAAATATTGAAAGACAGAATATCTTGGAATAATAGGTAAAACTAACAAGATTTTTTGATGAATGAGTCATAAATTCTAAACTTCTTACTTTTGAGTCTTTCCTTTCCATTTCATTTTTGTAATGTCATAAACTTTAGACAACTCTCTTTGACTATACAATACAAAGGATGTCAATAGTTTTTAAGTAAATGACTGATTGACATATATGTGATTTTATATAGGTTGTATTTTCTTTCTTGGAAAGAGGGATAAGTGTTAACTACTTTTAAAGAATTGAAAAAATATAGTGGAAATTTTAAAACTGAAACCAAAAGTATGGGATGTTTTATATTATTTAGCAGTGTCAAGGAATATCAAGTAAAATATATATATATATATCGACTTTTGATAAGGAAATTAAAATTGTTTGGTGGATTTCTCCCAATTACTTTCTGATAACTGTCTCCATTTCTCCGAAATTGCATTACTTTTAGATATTAGTTTATGAATTAATTCTTAAATTTTTACTAATCATACTTTGATATCTCCATTATCATTTTACATAAATTTGCAAGAAGTAAATTTGATGACGGCTGACTTCATATCATATTCAAGTTTTATTAAGATTATTGACTTTCTGTAAGATTAGCGGGCATGGTAACAGATGGACCCATATTCGAGTGACTTGCATATGAAAATAAGGAGTGTAACGCAAAGTGAATATGTGCTGAGTTTTTTCATGTATTTTCTATGTTCACAACAATCGTGTTACGGTTTATACCGTCCTGTTAACCAAATATAATGCATTAAAAAGACTGCAGTCGGTTTTTATAACTCTTCTAAAACTAGATGTATGGACATTTTTAAGTAAGTTATCATATTTACAAAGAACGTAAATGTATCCAAGTTAAAAACAAATCTAAATGAAAAAAAAAAATCATTTTGCATGTTTTGAGAACAAAAAGAACATGACTTCATACTTCATAGGACAATATTTTGCATAGCTGTATTCGGTCGGTGTCAGGATTGTAATTGTCAGATAATTTTAAAAGTTCACCTCACGACGAACAAGACTTCGTTGAAAACTATCTCAACTAAAGTTTAACATGAGACTATAATTATTTCGATCTGTCATATACCAAACGTGACTTATTCCCGATTGTGACTGTTTTGCTGAGTGTGAATTCGCATTACTATAAGACGTGTTACGGTACTTGTCTATCCCTAATTCATGTATTTAGTTTAAATGTTTAATATTATATTTGTAATTCTCATCGGATTTTGTCAAATGTGTTGACTTCTTTTCTATTATATTTATGTGTTATGGTAAATAATATTAATCACCGCATTCATTTATTAGATTTCATTTTGTTAAACGTAATCAGTGCGATATTTAACGTTTGAAGTGAGATTCAAAACAAACCGGACATAGCTTTATAATATAGTTAATTACTGCCTTAGTTTGCTATTAATAAATATTGAAATGTGCATTATTATTAAGTGAAATATCAGTATTTAGTTAAAATGTAATCTTGGGTCAGTCCTAGTTCTATCTTATTCATTCAAATGACGTCATTTTTCATTTTTTGATGATCTGTTTTACAAATTCAAATGACGTCATTATTTTTTTGTCATTTTTTACAATTTCAAATATGACGTCACTTGTCGTTGAGGTTTAAACATATTTGGATGTGTCTACATATTGTGTTGCAAATGTCTGGTTATGTAATGTATTTCAGTTGTTTCCTGTAATTAGTTAATATTTCAGTTCTATCATGTACAGCTTTTGTTTATTAATTTTATAAATTTACTGTTTGCAAAAGTATAAATTATTCTAAATGATAAGGATGTTCTGGTAACTAACAAAAAACCGTGGCCGTTTTTGGTACAACTTTTTTTATCTTTTGGTCCTCGATGCTGTTCGACTTTGTGCTTGTTTCGGCTTTCAAACTTTTGTATCTGGGCATCACTAGTAGATCTTGTGTGGATAAAATGCACTTCTGGCGCATTAAAATTTTCAACTTGTTGCCTTTTGTTGGCTGTTGTTCGTGTGTTTCTTTGTCAATTGTATTCTCCAATTTATTTATATTGTAGTCCTGTGGTGTTGAGTTGTCATCTTAATGTTATATTTCACATGGCTATAAAAGGGGAGGTTTGGCATGCCACAAAACCAGGTTCAACCCGCCATTTTTTTTCTTTAAAAATGTCCTGTACCAAGTCAGGAATATGGCCATTGTTATATTATAGTTCGTTTCTGTATGTGTTACATTTTAACGTTGCGTCGTTTGTTTCCTCTTATATTTGAGTGTAAATTCACATTGTGATAAGACGTGTCACGGTACTTGTCTATCCCAAATTCATGTATTTGGTTTTGATGTTATATTTGTTATTCTCGTGGGATTTTGTCTGTTGCTTGGTCCGTTTCTGTGTGTGTTACATTGTAGTGTTGTGTCGTTGTTCTCTTATATTTAATGCGTTTCCCTCAGTTTTAGTTTGTTACCCCGATTTTGTTTTTTGTCCATGGATTTATGAGTTTGAACATCGGTATACTACTGTTGCCTTTATATATCTATGTATCGAATTGTTTAATCGGAGTTAAAGCCATAATCTGCATGTCATATGAAAAGTTCACATAATAATGAAAACTTGTTTTAAATTTCAAGTTAATTAGATCAGATTTTATGAGGAAATACTCAAACTAAAACCTTAATTTGATACGTGAAGGACTTGCTTAGGGACGCATAGAACTGACAACATAAGGCCACTTTCAATCGAAGTCCGGCATAAAAAATAAATGTTGCAAAAATAATTATCTCTTCTATATATCAAAGAGAAAATATAATCTTTGGTTTCTACTATTTTAAAAAGTTTCAGGTAATCCATTTGTACACAATACTTGAGTTTATGTATAATTATTGAATTTTATATTTATCGATCATCAGGCGATGTGCTTATAATATTTCCGTCTATAAGTTTATAATCTCGTGAATTAAAAGGTGTTTCTTTCTGTCATGGTGTTTTATTTCCTATTTGAATAAATCAAGGGTCAAAGCATGAGTATTGTTGTTGGACATTATGAACGTTCATTGTATGAAAAAGTAAAATAAAATCAATTGCCGGTATTTCCGAACCAGTAAACATTTCCTGTTGACGTATGTATCCTATATTTTGATTCGTAGTCATAATTGTTGGCCGGTTTCGTAGTGATATTATTTGGCGGATTTCGTATTAATATTTATTGGCGTGTTCACATGGTTGCTCATTGACAATTATACCCAGGATTTTTATTCATAGTCTATAGGTTGCAGATTTTGGTAGTTTGCTTCGTTTACTTATACCCATCATTTCCAATCATAAGTAGCTCTTGGTAGGTTGCTGTTCCATTGAGCGTTACCATACTGAACCATTCATAGTCATATTTGTTCGAGATTGGGCCAATTTATTTGTCTCAGAAATCTATTCCCTACACATCTATTCAAAGTCAAATAAGGTTGGTTTGTGCAGGTTTCGATCTTTTGACTTATTCCTTACATCTTCTGGCATTGTCATATTTGTTGATGATTTGGGTAGTTTACTTTCACGTTGAATCATACTTGCACATTGCCATTCATAGTCAGTTTTTAACAACCGTTTATTGAAGTTTTGTATATCCTAAACTAAGGTTGGTTTGAATTATTTTGAAATGTTTAAGTGATGCAAATATTACATATAAATGCAATGAAAACTAGAGGAACAACTTGCTTTGCTTATTTTCAATAATAAATAGCACTTGGGTCGTGTTTGTTTTGTTTGTCAATTGACATCTAAATAAACAAAATATATTTACACAAAATGTACATCACTCTTACTTTTTATTTGAAATCACATCCATATATTGATTTGATAATAATGAATTATGACAGGTTTTAGCATAGATACCTCTCTTCCAGAATATTTTTGAAGTATTGATACATTTTGGTTTAATACATGTACAATATTAGGTAAATGTCAGAAAAATACAAACTTCTCTGTATGAAGGTGAGAAACTGGGAAGTGCGAGGGGTTCTATCAAGTCTTATCACACTTTTGTGCCAAATACAAAACAGTTGATATTTTTCTGACATTGACCTAATATTGTTTGTATACTGCAACTTAATTTGATACATTGATAGCTTTCTGAATTGCAATAATTTTCTAAACTTATTAGCATCCTGTAATGAATCTCTGATTGTAGAAAAAGTTATCCATGATGAAATTGACATTACACAAAATATAGCCATGTCATTATATTCAGAAAAAAAAGACAAAAGCCAACAAATGATGATGCGTTTTGTATACTATTAAAAAATTAACACTTTTCAAAGCTGGAATATAAATTTAGAAAACTTGATGCTGCACATTTGGTTGTTTTATAACTATCATGCGTATAAACTGCTTGAAAACACATTCTAGCAATCTGTTTCTCCCCCATTAGCTGGAGAGCTATGCCACACATGATAAGTGGACTGAAGCTTGACAAAATTGCCTTGCTACTGGAGTTTACAATTGTATTTAAGAGTTGTTTAAAATGATATTTACACGATTTAGTATCATGCAGATGATAGTAACATAAGAAGCGTAGGAAATCTGAAAATGCTTTTGGAGGATACATAATATGACAGTATTTTACCACTAGTTGTAATTCTTTTGGAATAATTGACGACTTCTCATGAAACATAAGAGGATCTATTGTTAATGTCTTTAGCACTGTATAAAGTTTTTCATTTTTCATTAGATTCAGCTGATGTGTTTGTACAAACGTAAGTTCAGATGGTGTTGTTGATTTAGTGAAAATTTTATCATCTGTATATTTCTGCATTGCATGATTTATAACAGTTAATGAAGCAACATATTCTTTATGAACATAGAACATAGAAGCCAACAACAGCCATCCAGATACTGCTTCTGATTGTACACCTATCAGTAAATGACTGAGATCATGTTTGTATTTATAGTATTGGTGTTTGTTTTCTGAGCTATATTTATCTAATGAAGTATCTGGGGCAAACCAACATGCCTTTGATAAATGTAACGCTAATAAACCCCTGCATAAACCAGTTCTGGAATAATATAACAAAATATGTATCAGTTGGTCAAACCCTAAGTGTAGAAAATAAGAACATGTTTGATTTATTATTTCAACATATCCACTTGTTAAAGATGCAGTGATGTTGTATGATTGCATTCGGTAATCTTTCAGGGTTTCAGAAGAAGCTAAACAATTAATTCCCTGCTCATATAAATCATGAAGTATGGTGTCTAACTGTTCTTTGTTCATTGCATTGAATCGTGAGTAGAAAAAGTTATTTTCAGGAATAAAATAATGTGACAAGTTTGAATATTTGACACAGTATAGCAGTCTTTGAAGACATGCCATAAAACACGGTATAATATTATCTGGTCGCCATACATTTGAGTCTGTTTCTTCTGAAATCCAAAACATCAGTGTTTTTAAATAGTATGAACACAACAAACCTTTCAAATCTGCATGTTTCTCTATTATTTCCTTCAACAAGATTTTTAAGAGAGCATAACATAAGAATTGTGTATGGCTGAAAGAAAAAATAAGATACTTTTCTGCTACAGAAAAGGAAATCCGCCATTCAAGATTTTCATTTACAGATCCTTTGCAGCCAATTGGAACAAATAACACTCCACAAGATATTATTTTAGAAATGATTTTAGTCGACGGCCATACTTTACGTGGTCTTTTAATCCATGGATGTGCTTGAATAATCCATTGGTCACATTTTAGGCACATTGCAGTGTCTGATCGGTCATCTATATCTGTTAGACATGGACCATGTATTTTCACAGTATTTGTAACCAATTGATCAGCGATAGACAAATAAAAAAGTTTATACTGTTCACTTGAAAGCATACATCCAAGATGACTCTGTTCCCAAATTTTTGTGAAAAGTAGTCGTAATAAAGGATGATTTATAAGACGTAATTGTGTAAAACATGGTTGGGTCTCCTCAGTATTCATAATTAAGGGAATGGACCAACATTTAGAAACAACTGCTGTTTCTGGTTCATAAACCTTAAAGAAAGGATTAATAAACATTATATCAAAATCACTGCTTTCAAAATGAAGTCCTTCACCTTTACTTCCACTAGTTATTGTATTATACATGTTATATGCACATGCCAATGGCTTTCCGATATCTATCATGGTTAAAGCTAGCCTCCTCATTTTCACAACTTCCTCCGATCCAATCTGTTGGCATAGATATTTGTAATAGTTCAATGATTCCCGTCTCTCTGTTGATATTCTCACCGTTTTCTGCCATGTAGTCTACAAAATGAATTACCACCAAGTTAAGATTAAACAGTAATAACAATTTCTTCTATCTTACAATGCCATAAAAAATCAAGCAGAAGTACAATTGACTTTGTAAATTTTTTAATCAAAAGAAACTGACAAAAGAGTTTCTACAGTTCCTCATTCATAATTGACTTTCAAATATTCAGCTTTGGGCGTTCCTGATAAATAAGGTAAATCCAGAAAAACGCTTCGGGCGCATGCAATTTATATCGTGTTGTTTTCACTTTTTTTAGCATTGTCATGAATTCTCGTTTCCATCTTGAAAGATGGAATTTTATATTTCTATATAAAACATATAGGAAAAGTAAAACCAGCAAGATTTAACATTGAATGATGTATAAATCTTAACTTCTTACCTTTAAGTCTTTCTTTTCCATTTTGTTATTTTATGTTGTCTTCTATAGTTTTTGTTATGTCACTGAAGTTTAGACAACTTATCAGTGACTATATAATACACATTGTCTAAATGTATTGTAAGTAAATGACTGAATGATATATATGTGGGTTTATATACACTTCTATGTTCTTTGGGAGGAGGAGGATAAGTGTTTTAAACAATAGAAAATTAAAGTAGATACAAACAATAAAACTGAAACCAAAAGTATGGGACCTTTTATTTTATTAAGTGGTTTTAGTAATCAAAGAACAGATTTACACTAAATAGGGGAAAAAAAATCTTGATTTTGTTAAATTCCGCAGTCAATCATGTGAACATTTTAATGACTTATTTCTTCTAAAAGACATTGATGATTTCTCGGAGATATAAAATAATGACTTTAAACAAAAATTTTGACTTATTTGTTTTTTTGAAATCTTTGTTTATTTATCAATTTTTTGTATGTGACTTTGTTTTGTTTTTTAATGTGTTAAGAGTTGTACATCAAGTACAAAACTATGAGGGTTTATCATATAAAATTTCAGTTTCGTATTTAATGACAAGCTTTGATTTTCTTATGTTGTAAAACAGATCATTTACTCTGTAAAGGCTATATTTTAATTATTATACGATTTTTTTCTACAGATGAAGTCAATTATCTTCCTTTGAAGCTATGCAACGAACAAATTTTAACAGTCAGTTATTTAAAAGTTAAATGAAATTATAGATCAAAATCATGGTGAATTCATTACTACAAATGCTTCTAAATAAATCAATTCAAACACGTCTAGCTAATATGTAAGTCTAATTATGTTAAAAATGATAAGGTTATGACACTACTTTTGACATAACAAATTCAGACAAACATTATGAACCTTTTGATATGAATGGACATACAGTAAAGTGTGAATTGGAGACCGTTGAAAGATTTGATAACGTTATGTTATTTTTATTGTTGGAATGATTCCTTTTAAAAGTTTCAGTTATAGTTTTTTTCTAAAATGCCAACAGTTTGATATCAAAGTAGTTTAATACAGGGTCAATATTGTACATGTCTTGAACTTGCACATAGTCCTATAAATCAAATACATGAAATATAAGCATTAAAAAAGACTGGAATCGGTGTTTGGAACTCTAACTAGATACATGTACATTTCATGATAGTGTCTTTTGTCGTTATTGTAAGTTTGTTGTCATATTTATCAGAGAAATGTTTAAACAATTTTTATAAAAAAATAAATATTTGCCTAATAAAATGGCAAAAAAAAACCACCAAACACATCAAACGAACGGATTACTACTGTCATATTCCTGGCTTGGTTTTATAACAAGCTAAACCTCTCACTTTTATGACATCCGAATCAAATTCCATTACATTGACAACGGTGCGTGAACAAAACAAACAGACATTATAGGTAAAAATGTCAAAAATACAGCAGTCAACATTGTGTTATGATATTAATCACTGACAAAAACTAAAAAAAAAAAAAGGTAACAAAGAAGCACAAAATGTATATATTATAAACCAAGCATATTGGCAAAAATTAAAGACAAGAATACACAAGTTTACCATAGTACAATAACTGGGTGTATAAATACAGAGTTTGTCATATATGTAACAAAGAAACATAAAAAGGCATCAGAAGTCATCTGAAATGGACATGATGGTAACGTAACACTAGCGAGAAAACCCTTTGTTTTGAAGTTTTGTCTCTATAGACAATGTTTCAGTTATAAATCTATTTTGGATTTATTACCATTGGTCGCCTTACCAGTGGTCAAATTGATTCTTTTTTTTTATTTAACTTACCAAATTAAAATATGTGATACAAACAAGTGTTATTAAATTTGAAGAATTATATAATTGTTAAAATTGTGCAATGTGATTAGATTTTTTTTCTTTCTAAAGTCAAATAGTCAATATAACAAGTTAAATTTGGTTTATATTTGAAGGAATTTTGCTTATTGCTCCTTATTGTGGTACACAACACCTTGACTAAAAATAATTTGGCTCGTTTAATGTCCATAAAGTTTTGACAAAATATTTACTTTGACCCTTTGACAAAATGTAAAATATTAATAGAAATTGAACCCCACACTTATCGGAAAAAATTTACTGGATCAGTAGCAGTTTGACGAACACTAGTTTTGATCAACGAGAAGCTTATAATTTCATTAACGGTAGAATGTGATTAAAACTTTCAGCTGATTTTACAGAGTAATCTTCCTGTCGTGTTATGTACCTTAATGTCAGCCACGGATGCTGCTTATTTTTTTTATTTCAAAATTATTTTAGGTCAAACGTTAGTCTCTTGAGACTTTTAAAGGTGGAGTGATATAAATTAATTGAAATATTTGCTTCTATTGAGTCGTAAACCTACTCACATACAAAATCAAATAACATATACTTCTGATATAATTGTCATGATAAATTGTTAAATAACGTATAAAAGGAATATATCTGTAATTGTATACAGTTTTAATTTATCTTTTATTTTATGTCACAAGATAATGTCAAATTATACAAACTAATCTAGGCTTCTGTTAATATGTTAATACTTCAATAAACAAATCTAAAGATTCATAAGTAGTATAGATTATTACCAGACTTTGAATAGATAATAAGTGTATTGTTTTGATTTTTTAAGTAAGCTGTTTTACCATATACGGAGGAGGCAAAAATACTTATTCATAAATATTTTGTTTTGAATAACGAAACCGTATATAGAGCTGCCTAATTGATACTAATTGATAGTAAGCCAAATAACAGATCTGAAATTGTTTGACATTGTCTTATATCCAGGTAGAACATCGTTTTTTATTCACGTTCTAAGATTGTAGGGGGTGATGTTTCCCAGTCCGTCCATTTGTCTTACCTGTATAAAGTTTAAATGTACGGTAATTTACCATACTGATTTAGGGTTTTACACATATTTAGTAGTTCAATAGGCATAAGCATGTCAAAGCGCTCCAGCGGGAGATGATGTTCCATTGAGAACACATCTCTTTTCCATCATGAAAGAGGTAATGAAATATTTCAATACAAAATGTCTTGGTTAAGGTTACATTATCAAGATTGAACATGTTATAAAGTTAAATCACAAAAATATTGAACTTAGAAGAAAATTCAAAACGGAAAGTCCCTAATCAAATGTCAAAATCAAATGATAAAACACATCAAACGAATGGATAACAACTGGCATATTCCTGACTTGGTACAGGCATTCTCCTGTGTAGAAAATGCCAGATTGAACCCTGTTTTATAGCTAGCTAAACCTCTCACTTATACGACTTATATGATCTTGAATTCCCTTTCGCCAGTAAGAGGTCAAGTGTAAGTGTTTTTAACAATGAAAACATTGATGTAGGAAAAATTAAACTGAAAATTAAACTATGGTAGTTTGATTTATTTTATTTAATGGAGTTTGGAAATTCACGATGAATAGAAAATATAGCAACATTTGATAAGGAAATAAATATGTTTGCTGTTAATTTCCTTCCTTATCTTTCTAATGATTATATTTAATTTCCTAGATGAGTATTCTCACGTATGAATATGTATATATTTAGATAATTACTACGTTTTTTCTTTGAAATCTTCAATGTTTTTATATTAGATAAGTGGGCATTAAGTACAATAGCATGTGGGCTGACTTCAAATCCGATTTCAGTTTCAGTTTTATCAGTTTCAGATTATTTTTATTCAGACTTAAGTTAAGAGTAAAATTTTACATGTAGGCTGTGTTTCTATTGTGCAGCTATTTATTTTATAATAATTAGAAAGACAACTTATCAATTAGAATACAGATACAAAAAATATAGAAAAATCATGTTAAGAAAGAAATATTTTTGCCCACTCCAAAATGACCATTTTGAGGACCATTGGAATTTAACATTGAAAAGATATTACTGTTAACATGATTTATGTGATTTGACCCCAAATATAAAGGTATTAAATTAGGTTTAACATGTTTAATGTACAAAGAGGTAATGACGACGATGGATGGCTTTGTAACATCAGTGACAAGCTAAATGTATATATCGACCGAAAACATACAAATGTGATATAATTGAATACCCTGCGTTTATACGTCGGAAGGAGAATATATAACCATACCTAGCAAATTAATTTTACTCGGGCCCGATTAGGATTAACTCTCACTCCTAAATGTCTAAAGAAACAGCAAGTCTTTGTTTGACCCAGCATTGGATCGAACACTTTACTTGATGCCCTCCAAATGAACAGTAGACAAATTACACGGTAATATTAAGTTGGTGTATATTTGTTGTCAAATCAAATCGAAACGTAATACACATGATCGTTACGAAATATAATTTATATAAAATTAGGGTTTTGGAGAGACTAATTGCATTCAAAATAATGTTCTTGTAATCTATCAAGCTTATAATATATGATTCTTTTTTTTAATTAAACGCAACTTCATGGAACCATAGCTATGAACATTTTTTTTGTATGTAAATAGTCTGCTTATTACCCAAAGTTTTAAATGAAACTAAGAGCTGCAATTTTATCACTTGGTATCATGCTTGAATTTTTCATTTAATATTAGTTTATAAAAGTCCAAATCTCGGACAACATTTAGCAAGACATAGATCTGGTTCACAAGCAAAAAAAACTGAGCAAATCACGAGAATTCCGTTATGAATAATGAATTTTTTATGTCTTTTGTTTACCCCAACGCCTGTTTAATCGACTAGAAAAACCTTAAAATATGCATTATCTGACTAATATACGGTCAAAAATCATTATGTTCCAGAAGGAATTGTTGGGAAATTATATCCCTTTTCACCGATCACATAAAAGTAAGATATTCTTTTTTCATGCATTTAGGTATGACAACGCCACATTGCTCAATTATAAAGTGAAATAAAACTCACTAATCTAGATACACATCATGTTAGTTATCATTCTCTATTTAAATCACAAGTGCTGTGGTGGCAAGTAACCAGAAATAAAATCAATTGATTCGGTATGTCAAAATAAAAGTCATACACTTTGTAACTATCATTTTTATCCAAATTGTAATTGGGGTGCTAGACAGAACAAATGTTAGGAATTTAGAAGGAAAAATGAAGTTCGAAAACAGTTATAAAAGGAACAAATGGTTTAACATGATGACATATTGATATAAAACAAAGCAGGTAAAGGTATTTTATACAATCACATCCTTAGTTAAGTTAAATACACTATGTTTGTGTTCATCAGAAGAGTGGTTGGGAAGGTTAAATGTCCTTTCGGAAGTACATACTAGTAATGCACTCATACTTATATGATAAAAACTTGGTGTAATTGGTTATCAACTGGTAATGTGATTCACTCTTCTTTAGCTTTTCTTTTGTATTGAATGTTTAACATCCTCTGCAGCAATTAAATCAATCAAAGTCTAAAAGAAATCTATTCTGCAAAGCACTTTTTATGTTTTGTCATTCTTTTATCAACGGAATTAAAGGATATTCTTTGGATTTTTTTATTTTACGGACTGCGAAAAATAGATTGTTTCATGTAGAAATTATCAATTGTATTGCCAAGCCAGAAGAATAACACTTTTGCATACAAGACACGCATGGGCATAACAAACTTATAAACTTGTTAAGGAAGGTTTATTTTGAAACAATAACTTTCTGTTGGAATGACAATATGTGTGTTTATCCATTGTACCTTTTCTGTGTTGCTGTATGTTTTATTAAATTATTTTGACGTGTCTGAATGAAACAAGGATTGATACTGAGATGTATAACATGTATACTTTTAGATACACCCTCACTCATTGAGTGTGTTTTATTACTTTTGGTAATTTGTTCTACAATTTGTCCATCTATTCAACCTTATCATAATGGATGTAAGCCTTATATTTCCTATATTGACCATATGGTCCAACATAGTATTATAATATTCATTCTATATTTCTTATTCAGAATGTTTGATGATTTAACAATACACCCCCTCCCCCTCCAAGGAAAAAACCAAACCCCAGTCTCATTAAGCTATTTTGAAACCACCTAAACCAGTTATCATTTAAAATATTTGATTGTTTAGGATTCAAATAATTATTTATAATATAAATGACACATATATGAATATGTTGTCATGGTTATAGCAGCTTTGATTATTTTTACACTTACTAAGATGGTGTTTTTAGTATTTTGGTAAAATTGCGAAGGGATCGGTGTTGTAATAATAAAGACTCATTGTAAAATTTAAAATCAGTATTTATCTGTAACATTTCCTGATATTTCAGTAAATCATATTTCAGTTGTGTTCATTGCTTAACAATAGCATTAATAAACGCATACACAAAATGTTTTCACTGTATTTGTCATATTTTGGGAAATTTATTTAATCTTTCTGCTCCTTCGATATCTTTACCAGTCATTTGTTACATCAAAGCGTTTTGACCATTACCACAGTTTGTGCAGACTACTGCCATCTGTTGTAGGTTATTTTGATTTAAGAGTTATCTTATCTAGCATATACTATAAAAAGAATAAAAGTAATATTTGGATGTGGTGAACATAGACTCTACCATTGGGTTTAGCATAATAAAGCATTCAAACACGAAGAAATATGCTACACAGACCATATCATTTTTTATTTAGATGTGTAGTCCAATCATTCTGATTTCTATCTCATCAAAAGTGTTTTCTATAGACACGATTAACTGTGTGCTTGCTTTTATAATTGTTAAAACTAAGATATATTTGAAAAAAAGTAATGCAATGATTGAATATCTACCAATGGAGATTTAAGACCAAGTGTAATACAGGATTATTATAAACATTTTGACGATGAGTTTGCAATGGTATGCATACGCTTAGAATTGAACATACTCATTAATTGAAAAGTTTAAAGTATTTATTTTAAATGTAATAAATTATAAAGGAAACACATATTTTCTAGAGTTTTTTTCTCTTCTACTGTTTTCACTGTCGGACAGTTATAAATAATACCCCCAAGAAAGAGTGGTATGCTGCGTTATATCTGGATGTCCTTTGTTAGTCTTGTTTAATTTTTAATTTTAGTGTCTTGTGTTTAATTCGGAGTTTAGTATGACGTCCATTATCACTGAACAAGTATACATATTTGACAGGAGCAGCTGAAGGACGCCCTGGGTTGCTGGAGTTTCTCGCTGCATTGACGACCCATTGGTGGCCTTCGGCTGTTGTCTGTCTTTAGATCTGATTGTTTTTTCTTTGACACATTCCCCATTTCCATTCTCAATGTTATTGATTACTTCATATCGTGGTAATGACTTATGTTCATAAGTGTTAGACCTGCATTTATGTACAACACTGTTTGTGGTGTCCTGTGCTTGTCGTGAATGGAAGGTGCCCGTTGTTATTCTGTGCTTTACAGGATGTATTGTACTATTATATTATTAACTTATGTGCGCGTTTCTCTGTGTTTAGTGTTTTTGTGTTTATTTGTACTGCATATCTGCCACGTTGTTTTGTCAGCGATATTTGTTTAAATTGCCGTATAAGCAAGAGGTTTGACTAGCCTTAAAACTTGGTTCAACCAAATATGTTTTTTTAATTTCCTGTACGAAATCAGGAATATGGCAGTTGTGTCAAGTGGTTAGGAACCAATAAAACGAAAAGTTGAGTTATCTCTCACATTTCCATTCATAGTAATTTGTTGGAGCTTAGGGTACTTTTCTGTCTAAGTGACTTGTACCATTTTTCATTTGCTTAGTATTTTAGTGATTGCTAACTGCATCACTTGTAACCGACAATGTCATTTTTTTTTATTGTTGTCACATAACTTAATAGTTACATTTCCATTCATTGTCATGTTTGTTGGATGTTTTCTACGTTCCTGTATAATTGACTAAAATCAAGCAGTTTCATTCATGGTCATATTTGTTCGAGATTCTGGTAGATTGATGTCTTATGACTAAAACAAACATTAGCATTTATAGATAGTCAAATGTGTTCTAGATTTTGGTAGGTTGCTGTCTCATTGACTTATACCAACATTTCCATGTACAGCAATAGTTGTTGGAAGTTCTGGTAGGTTGCTGTCTCAAAGAGTCTTATATCCTACATTTCAAATCATAGTCATACTTATTTGATTATCTGGTACTTTTTATACTCATATGCATTGTCACATTATTTTTACATCAATCCTGTTTCAATGACTTAAACCTAACGTTTCCAGTCATTTTTATAATTGTACGATGTTTTTGTAGATTTTTTTTTGTATCACTGTCTTGTATTCCATATTTATATTCATAGTCGTCTGACGCACATTGATCGTACTGATTTATCCCCTACATTATGCATGTCTAGCACACTTGATTTTCTTTTATTGTTGTCTTTCTGTAGACTAATCAGTATATTTATTATAATTCAAAATAAAACTGAAAAAAAAACAACAAAAAAAAACATTATTCAACAAGCTGAGTTGATTTTGTGTTAAACAATAAGTAATAAGTCTTCCCAATAATTATGAAAATAATGTCACATGAATCAATGAAACTAGAGATATCCAGTAAGTAATTCTGACATGAAAATATAATGTATCATACATTTTGAAATATATAAATAGCCAAGATAAAGAAATGTAATAATTTTGATGTCTATAAAAAAAAATGACGGTGCATACTAAATAACTTTTTAAAGTGTACACCACATTTTTATGTTATTTCGATAAGACGGGAAAATATACTGCTATTCCTTATAATGTAATTCTAAATTTCATTTTAAGCCTGGGTTAATCACATGACAATATTATGTCTATTAGCTGATAGACAAGAAACTGTCGGCAAATTAAAAGACGCGTTACATCCAAAATAAAATAATAAACAGATCAATTACATCTTAGTTTACAGTTAGCATCATGTGAAACTAGACAACCTTGTCGCTGCACTAGTACAATTTAACTTATCCTGCATCGCAGCTTCCTGAAATAATATTTTAGCAAAGTATGCCTCACCAATCAACTGATGGGCTACGCCACACATTATAGCTGTATTCGCTTTAAATAAAGAAACATGAATACTATCGTTTTTCTTTGTTAATATTAGTTTTTTAAGGTAATGTCTACATGATGTGATGTCCTGTAGATGGTAGTTACATAAGAAGCCAAGAAAATATGCAAATGGTAAAGGATAATAACATGTGCGCATCCTTGTAACATCTAGTTGTAATTCCTGTGGAATTATTGATGAGTTAGGACCAAATGTAAGAGTTTCAATTCTCAATGATCTTAATACTGAATACAACTTTTCTGTTTTCATCAGATTTAGAACGTGTTTTTGGATAAATGTTAACTCATATTTGGTCAGTCCGGATCCAGTAAAAATTTTCTCATCTGTGTATTTCTGCAACACATAATTTGTTAATCTTAAAGAGGCAACGTAATTTTTTCTAACATAGAGATATGAAGCTAAGATAAGCCATCCAGTCACTGCATCTGAATGCACACCTACAATCAAATGACTGAGATCGTGTTTGTACTTTGAGTATTGATGTTTGTTTTCTGCGCTATAACTTGTAAAAAGATGTTTAGAGGTATCTGGAACAAACCAACATGACTTTGATAAATACAATGTAAATAGACTTTTACATGCAACAGTTCTAGAATGATGTAGACAATGATATAGTAGATACATTTTCTTTAAATTTGATTAATCGATAAAAAGTTCAAATGTTGTAAAATTTACTTGTGTTAAAGGATGATTGTCTTTGTAGTGTTGTCTTTGGTAGTCTCTTAGGGTCACAGAATGAGCAAAACAATTAATTCCTCGCCCATATAAATTTGTAAGTATGGTTTCTAATTTTTCTTTGTTAGTAGCATTGAACCGTGAGTGGAAAAAGTTATTTTCAGGAATAAAATAATGTAGCAAGATTGAATATCTGACACAGTACAGTAACCTCTGTAGACATGCCATAAAACAAGGAATGGTATTATCTGGTCGCCATAAATTCGGATCTGTTTCTTCTGACATCCAAAACATTAATGTTTTTAAAAAATATGAACATAATAATCCCTTCAAATCAGCATCTTTCTCTACTATTTCCTTTAGCAGGATTTTTAACAGTCCATAGCATAAGAATTGTGTATGGTTGAAAGAATATATAAGAAATTTTTCTGCAACAGAAGATGAAATTCGCCATTCCAGATTTTCATTTGCTGATCCTTTGCATCCGATTGGAACAAATAGCACTCCACAAGATATTATTTTTGATATGATTTTAGGTGAAGGCCATGCAGTACGTGGTCTTCTTATCCATGGCTGTGTTTGAAATAGCCATTGATCACATTTAAGGCACACTACATTATCCAATTGATCATCAACACTTGTTAGACATGGGCCATGCGTTTTCACTAATCTTGGAAGTTTGCGTTCAGCAAGTTTGAGACCAGCAATTGACATAATCAACAGTTTATACTGTTCACTTGAAAGCATGTATCCTAGAGGATATTTTTGCCACAAAGGTAATAGTTTAAAAGCCAAATCCGAATCGTTATATACTCGATGATGATTTAGACGACATAACTGTGTAAAACATGGTTGGGTCTCATCAGTGACCATAACTAAGGGAATTGTCAGACCATCAAGAACAACATCTTTTTCTGATTCGTATACCTTAAAAAATGGATTTATAGCCATTACATCCAAATCACTGCCTTTCATATCAAGTCCTTCACCTTTACTTCCACTGGTTATTGTTTTATGACCAAATGATTGTCCCAAATCTAAAATAGTGAAAGCTAACCTCCTAATTTTCACAAGTTCTTCAGATCCAATATTTTGGCATAGATAAGTGTAAAATTTCAACGATTCACACTTCGAATTATCTGTGGCCATTCTCTCCATACTCGTTATGTCAATCTACAAAATAAGTTCCCACTACATTAAAATAAAGAAACAACAGTCTCTATACCTTTCATTAAAGAATCCAATGCGACTGTTATACAAGTGATAGGTTTAGCTAGCCATAAAACCCGCTTAATCTACCATTTTCTACATTTCTTTATCAAATTTGAAAAAAGAGGAACTGACAAAAGAGCATTGTCGTGCTTGGATTCTGGAAACATCCAAAGTTTAAGACATAACTTGTGGAATTTCCTTCAAATACTTTCTACAGAAATAATCTGAGGGGGGCATTATGTTTTCCAGACTGTCTCTTCATTAATGTTAGTTTACGTTTTGGTTTTTTATAGTTTACCACACTTGAATCGTTGTACAGTTAATTGTAATGATGTGAACTTTTCTATATACATATATAAAAGGTTTCTGTACATATTCCACTGTCCATTGAACATGATAAAGGGATTATGTGAGTGAGGAAAGTCCTTTGAACAAATAGTATCGTTTCTATCATTAAAGATGTGAAGAATATAAGTCATCAGAAACCTGATGTTCAGTGGTTGTCGATGTGGTTCGGAAGTGTTTCTCGTTTTTTATTTATATTATACCGTTGGTTTTCCTGTTTGAATGGTTTTACACTAGTTATTTTTGGGGTCCTTTATAGCTTGCTGTTCGATGTGAGCCACTGATCCGTGCTGGAGACCGTTCTTTGACCTATAATGGTTAACTTCAACTAAATTGTGACTTGTTTTTGTAACACTGCTAATAAAAAAAAACGAAATTGTGACTTGAATTTCGCATTGGCCCTCATACTGATATCTGTAAAGTTTCTTAAATTCTTACCTTAAAGTATTTCTTTTCCGATTTGTAATAACTAATTTTCTTCTCCTAAAAATATTATTGAACTATAGACACCTTTTCTGTGACTGTGATACATATTGTGTTGCTTTTTTGACTTTATTTATATATAACATGTATGACTTTATTTGGTCTCGTATTTTCTTTCCTAGAAAGAGGATAGTGAGTGTAAGTGCTTGAAGCTACTGTTTTTCCCCAATTGTTTAAGATAACTAGTGCAATACTATGTGGGCTGACTTTAAGTATAATAAAGTTTCCTTAAATATATTGCTGTAACATTTTATACCAACTGTATTAAGTGTACCGGAAACGAATAAACGTAAATTTTAAAGAGTGCACAAAATATGCTGCATAACTACAATTGTCAAGTTCCGGTTTAGTATTCATTATATATTGGATTTTATATCAAATCTTAGATAACTTCACGTGCGACTTTACTCGTTTTTTTGTTTTTTTCAAATTTTTCAAAACGGGTATTATTTCCATGTACCAAGCTAATACCAACCAACACATTTTCGACACGAGTCTTCTAGTTATGCATAACACATAGCTAGGTATAACCAACACAATCATCAAATGGTTTTCCGTGTCATGCATATCTCGCATCTCTCGTAAGGGTGTTATGCATATTTCACAGCTAGTATCACTTATCCGTCTGTCGCACGATAAATCGTGTCATGTAGATTTCACAGCTAGTATCACTTATCCGTCTGTCGCACGATAAATCGTGTCATGTAGATTTCACAGCTAGTACCAACCAATGTCTCTCGCATGGTTGGTCGTGTCAATTTTTTAGAGGGATTAATAAGATATTGATTCCTGAATGGTCCATAACAACCAAAATGACATGTCCCTAGACCGTCTGTTCAACATTCATACTCTACAATATCGTAAAAATGTAGAAATAAAAGTTATTTTTACTTAATATAAGTTCTTTAATGATTCGGAAGTATGTTCAGAGCCAACATATTTTAATAAACAGCTTTCAACATACGATTTTTAATTTCAGAAGGTGTGTCCCTGACAAAATGCCCACTACAAAACGAAGTCATTAAAATTTACTAATAAACAGTTTTATAAAATCGATGTAATTTTTGTTTGCGAGAGATATAAACATTAGGGTCTTACAAAAGAAGTGATGCTTTTATAACGGCAATTTAATTGTTAGTAAGAAAAATTGAGCACATCAAATGGACCAGAGTGATACCGTGTTTTTGTTAATGTACACTACGAAACGGGTCAAAACTCCTCCCGTATCTGGTTTTAAAATTATGAAAAAAATATCAGTGTACAGCTTAATACATGCTTGATGAATACAATCAGTCTTGTTACTATTGCAATATAGGGATTGTGGGGGGGGGGGGGGGGAATAAAACATGCGAATATGTCCACTAAGAAACGGTCACCTACGAAACTAATATGGGAGAAAAACGTTTCGTAGGGGACACTACCACTACCATGCAGTCTTTTTTACTCTTTTTTCAGTTATATTCGTGCAAAACACATAACAAGGTTAAGTTTCATGTAATTTTTATTATGTTTTTATAAACATAGAAGAGGGTTGATGTCAACTACGAAACTGTTTGTCCACTACGAAACGGTTTTGTCAACTACAAAACGCATCAAAATGTCCACTACGTAACATGAGTTGTACCTTCATATGTGACATGTGTGAAGTACTGTCTAATATTTATAAAAAAAAAAAGGTTCTCCAATTCAGAAAAAATGAGATTGTTCTAGTACAATGTATATAAAGTAAACACACTGGAATGTCTATAGGAAACATTTAAAATTGCAAAAATATGTGTGTTTAGAAGCAGTTTCCCTACGAAACAGTACACAAATTATGAAAATATAATCATTTTAAAGAGTATTTAAGATTGCACTTTTTGTTTACAAACACGTCTATAATAGAGGTATTCAAAATAACTCTTGAAATGAAATTTTAGACAAGTTGATTTCCATTTTTTTAGGTCTGAAAGTTACGCTTTTATTGAAAAACGCCCGTATATTTCACAGCTAGTATCAACCATTCGTTTCTCGCATCATGTATGTCGAACAGCTACTTGCTTTCAAATTGCTATACCATACATTGATAATGAGAATGCTGTTTGTAAGATGTTTTCGTAGAATACAGTTGTATTGACTACCACCAAATATTGCCCTTCATAGTCATATTTTTTGGACGCTTAAATAGAGTGATGTCTTATTGAATTATACCCTATAATTCCATTCGAAATTATATCTTTCTGCATGTTCTACGCAAAATAATTTGTGTTGGAGGTTCCGGTTAGTTGCTTACTAAAACACATTTTACCCTGCTTTACTATTTAGTTATATTTGTTTGAGATTCCGGTAGGTTGTTGTCTTTTTGGCATATTTCCCACATTTTCATGCTTAGTCATAATTGATAGGATTTGTACCTCTCACATTTCTATTTATAGTCATATTTGTGGGAGGTTCTGGTACTTTGTTGTCTAATTGGTTTTTACCTCACATTTCATTTAAATACTAATATCTTTTTTTAGAGTTTAGTAGGTTGCGAACAACATGACTTATTTATAACCTACACAGTCAGGTTTTGTAGAAGTTATTGTCATACAAATTAATAGTTATTTCCATTCATGTTTATATTTGTTGAATGTTTCCCACATTTTCATGATTAGTCATAATTGATAGGATTTGTATCTCTCACATTTCTATTCATAGTCATATTTGTGGGAGGTTCTGGTACTTTTTTTTGTCTAATTGATTCTTACCTCACATTTCATATATTTACTAATATCTTTTCTAGATTTTAGTAGGTTGCGTACTACATGACTTATTTATAACCTATACAGTCAGGTTTTGTAGAAGTTATCGTAGTTATTTCCATTCATTTTCATATTTGTTGAATGTTTCCCACATTTTCATGCTTAGTCATAATTGATAGGATGTGTATCTCTCACATTTCTATTCATAGTCATATTTGTGGGAGGTTCTGGTACTTTTTTTTCTAATTGATTCTTACCTCCCATTTCATATAATTACTAATATCTTTTCTAGATTTTAGTAGGTTGCGTACAAGTACTACATGACTTATTTATAACCTATACAGTCGGGTTTTGTAAAAGTTGTCGTCATACAAATTAAGAATAATTTCCATTCATGTTTATATTTGTTGGACGTTTCCTACGTTTGTGGATTCAATGTTGTATTACAAGTTGCTGTTTCATTGAACAGTAACCCACATTTTTTTCAATGTATGTTTTGTTGAAGGTTTTAGTAAAATACTTTGTAAATTTGTATACCCACATTACATTATATACGTTTTAAAAGTTTGCGAACTACATGACTTATTCATAGTCGAAGTTTAGTATGACGTCCATTATCACTGAACTAGTATACATATTTTTTAAGGGGCCAGCTAAAGGACGCCTCCAGTTGCCAGAGTTTCTCGCTACATTGAAGACCCATTGTTGGCCTTCGGCTGTTGTCTACTATATGGTCGGGTTGTTGTCGCTTTGACACATTCCCCATTTCCTGTCTCAATTTTTAGTTCTGAGATGAGCGTTGGAATTTTTCATAGATCCTATTTCAATGACTTAGACCCAACATTTTCATTCATTTCTTATAATTTTACGAGGTTTTGAAAGTTTGCTGTCTCATTGACTTGTAACCCATATTTTTATTCATAGTCGACTGGGGTAGGTTGGAATATTATTGATTTCTCCCTACATTATTCAAGTCTTACACATTTGATTTTCATTTAATGTTGTCCTTCTGTAGATTTATCAGCATAATTATTATAATTAAAAAAAATACTGAAAAACATATTAAAACATATATATATTCAACAATTTCAGTTTATTTAGTCTTAGAAACATGACATATGTTAATAGCTTACAAATAATTATGAAAATAATGTCACATGACTAAGAAAATCTCGAGATTTCCGGTAGATCAATAGAAGATAAAGATAAAAAGTATCATGCATTTTGAAATAAAACAAAAAAAAGCAATGAGTCACGAATGACTTTAACAAGAGAAATAATATCAAAAACTAGGTGCACACTGAATAATCCGGAAAGCCTGTTATTTCAAATAGTGCATCACATGTTTTGTTATTTCGATTCGACAAAAAAAATATTACTGTTATTCTTTATAATTTAATTCTAAATTATATTTCAAAATACGGGGAAAATCATAAAAAACACGGTCACATGACAAAATTATTTTTATGAGCAGATAGACAAGACACTGTCAGCCAATCAAAAGACGCATTACATCCAAAATTAAATTATAAACCATTAAATAACAAATTTAGTTTACAGTCAGCATCATGTGACGCTAGACAACCTTGTTGCTGCACTAGTAAAGTTGTACTCATCTTGCATCGCAGCTTCCTGAAATGATATTTTAGCAAAGTATGCCTCACCAATTAACTGATGGGCTACGCCACACATTATAGCTGTATTCGCTTTAAATAAATTAGCATGAATACTATCGTTTTTCTTTGTTAATATAAGTTGTTGTAAGTAACGTCTACTCGATGGAATGTCCTGTAGATGGTAGTTACATAAGAAGCCAAGAAAATATGCAAATGGTAAAGGATAATAACATGTGCGCTTCTTTGTAACATCTAGTTGCAATTCCTGTGGAATTATTGATGACTTAGGGCCAAATGTAAGAGTTTCAATTCTCAATGATCTTAATACTGAATACAACTTTTCTGTTTTCATCAGATTTAGAACGTGTTTTTGGATAAATGTTAACTCATATTTGGTAAATCCGGATCCAGTAAAAATTTTCTCATCTGTGTATTTCTGCAACGCATAATTTAGTAATCTTATAGAGGCAACGTATTTTTTTCTAACATAGAAAAATGAAGCTAAAATCAGCCATCCAGTTACTGCATCTGAATGTACACCTATCAATAAATGACTGAGATCGTACTTGTACTTCGAGTATTGATGTTTGTTTTCTGCGCTATAACTTATAAAAAGATGTTTAGAGGTATCTGTAACAAACCAACATGACTTTGATAAATACAATGTAAATAGACTTTTACATGCAACAGTTCTGGAATGATGTAGACAATGATATAGTAGATACATTTTCTTTAAATTTGATAAATCGATAAATAGTTCAAATGTTGTAAAATTTACTTGTGTTAAAGGATGATTGTCTTTGTAGTATTGGCTTTGGTAGTCTCTTAGGGTCACAGAATAAGCAAAACAATTAATTCCTCGCCCATATAAATTTGTAAGTATGGTTTCTAATTTTTTCTTGTTACTAGTATTGAACCGTGATTGGAAAAAGTTATTTTCAGGAATAAAATAATGTAGCAAGATTGAATATCTGACACAGTACAGTAACCTCTGTAGACATGCCATAAAACAAGGAATGATATTATCTGGTCGCCATAAATTCGAATATGTTTCTTCTGACATCCAAAACATTAATGTTTTTAAAAAATATGAACATAATAATCCCTTCAAATCAGCACCTTTCTCTAATATTTCCTTTAGCAGGATTTTTAACAGTCCATAACATAAGAATTTTGTATGGTTGAAAGAATATATAAGAAATTTTTCTGCAACAGAAAATGAAATTCGCCATTCCAGATTTTCATTTTCTGATCCTTTGCATCCGATTGGAACAAAAAGCACTCCACAAGATATAATTTTTGATATGATTTTAGGTGAAGGCCATGCAGTACGTGGTCTTCTTATCCATGGCTGTGTTTGAAATAGCCATTGATCACATTTAAGGCACACTACATTATCCAATTCATCATCAAAACTTGTTAGACATGGGCCATGCGTTTTCACTAATCTTGGAAGTTTGCGTTCAGCAAGCTTGAGACCGGCAAGTGACATAATAAACAGTTTATACTGTTCACTTGAAAGCATGTATCCTAGAGGATGTTTTTGCCACAAAGGTAATAGTTTAAAAGCCGAATCCCAATCGTTATATACTCGATGATGATTTAGACGACATAACTGTGTAAAACATTGTTGGGTCGCATCAGTAACCATAACTAAGGGAATTGTCAGACCATCAAGAACAACATCTTTTTCTGATTCGTATACCTTAAAAAATGAATTTATAGCCATTACATCCAAATCACTGCCTTTCATATCAAGTCCTTCCCCTTTACTTCCACTGGTTATTGTTTTATGACCAAATGATTGTCCCAAATCTAAAATGGTGAAAGCTAACCTTCTCATTTTCGCAAGTTCGTCAGATCCAATATTTTGGCATAGATAAGTGTAAAATTTCAACGATTCGCACTTCGAATTATCTGTGGATATTATCTCCATACTCGTTATGTCAATCTACAAAATAAGTTCCCACTAAATTAAAATAAAGAAACAACAGTCTCTATACCTTTCATTAAAGAATCCAATGCGACTGTTATACAAGTGATAGGTTTAGCTAGCTATAAAACCCGCTTTATCTACCATTTTCTACATTTCTTTATCAAATTTGAAGAAAGAGGAACTGACGTAAGAGCATTGTCGTGATTGGATTCTGGAAACATCCAAAGTTAAAGACGTAACTTGTGGAATTTCCTTCAAATACTTTCCCCAGAAATAATGTGAGGGGGCATTTTGTTTTCCAGACTCTCTCTTCATTGATGTTAGGTTACGTTTTGGTTTTTTATAGTTTACCATGAACTTGAATCTTTGTACAGTTACTTGTAATAATGTGAACTGTTATATATACATAAATAAAAGGTTTTTGTCCATATTCCACAGTCCATTGAACATGATAAAGTGACTGTGTGAGTGAGAAAAGTCCTATGAACAAATATTATCGTTTCTATCATTAAAGATGTAAAGAATATAAGTCATCAGAAACCTGATGTTCAGTGGTTGTTGATGTGGTTCGGAAGTGTTTCTCATTTTTTATCTATATTAGACCGTTGGTTTTCCTGTTTGAATGGTTTTACACTAGTTATGTTTTGGGTCCTTTATAGCTTGCTGTTCGATGTGAGCCACTGCTTCGTGCTGGAGACCGTACTTTGACCTATAATAGTTAACTTCAACCAATTGTGACTTGTTTTTCTAACACTGCTAATCAAAAAACGAAATGATGACTTGCATTGGCCCTCATACTTATATCTGTAAAATTTCTTAAATTCTTACCTTTAATTATTGTTTAATTTTCTTCTTCTAAAAATATTATTGAACTATAGACACATTTCCTGTGACTGTGACACATATTGTGTTGCTGTTTTGACTTTATTTATATATATAACATTATGCCTTTATTTGGTCTCGTATTTTCTTTCTTAGAGAGGATAGTGAGTGTAAGTGCTTGAAGCTACTTTAACAATTAAAAGTTTGAAGTTGATGACAATTTGAAATACGAAAACAAAACTATTGAATTTCTTTTTTTATCATTCGCATTGTTAGAAAAACAATGAGAAACGGGGAAAATTAAAAAAAAAACTTTATAAGGAAATACAGATTTTTCTTTGCTGTTTCCTTCATTGTCTTCTAGTTACCATCAATAATTCCTTGAAGTGATGATCCTACTTCATATGATAGTTTTGTACTAACATGTTTTTTTTTCTTATCTATCCTTAATATTGTTTTTTTTTTTCAATTGTTTAAGATAATTAGACATTAAGTACAATACTATGTGGGCTGACTTCAAGTAAGATTTCTGAATCGAATTGATTAGCTCCAAAGTTTTTTGGTTTAAAATAGAGTAAGGAGTAAAATTATACATGTTAGGATATACTTTACAGATATACGACTGTTTATTTTTAAATATAAAATCATACTACTAATAAAATTATAAGGATATGTGCAATAGCAGAAAGACATATTTTTGTCTCTATATTATGCCATGAATGTTTTGAGTGCCATTAAATATTACGAAGAATTTACGTTTTGATTTTATATGAACTCGAGGAAAAAGTTAAAATCAGAAAAAAATGAACTCCGTAGAAAATTCAAAAAGGAAAGTCCCTATGTAAATGGAAAATCCTTAGCTCTGTTATGATATTGTAATTATTGTATTTATTTATGTTGGCCTGATTTGTGTTGTGTGGCCTGATAGTTGTTTACAGAATAATCTTAGAACTGTGCACTTTAGAAATCACTGGAACAATCACAGAATGATTGGAACTTTCCATTTGACTTACATAATGATTCCAGAATGATCCTAATAAAAGATGCGTTATATAAACTTCTACATTTTACTAGAAACTTCCGGTGTAACTTTATAGGACGATCCATTATAGAGTGTTCTCTAGAATTTCCGTGACAATTATATATATACAGACACTAAAGTTAAACACTTAAGACATCGATAGAAATTATTATTCATAGCATTTGAATTGACACTTTTATTCTACAAACAACATCATACTGGATTGTGACCGTAATATTCAGATTGGATTCCGAAAGATATCCGGATACAGATAAAGATAAAAGATTGGACTCATATGTTGACAGTTAAGTTGACAGTAATATTTGTGTAATACTTATTGTAAACTTTTGTATAATAAACCTTGTTAAATTCTATTATCGATTTGTGTCTTTTGTTGGCTACAATTTAAAGGTAATTTCTGGCCGTAACAGCTCAAACACACTAAGCGAAGGGATAACAACTGTCATATTCCAAAACAATTTGTTGAATATTAAGTTTTTCACTGAATTTTGAATAGATGTTGAATATTTAGTCTCTGTATGCAACAACATAAAACAATTTATACTCAGTTTACATAAAGTTGATGGTAACTTGATTATAATTATTAAAACTAATTTATTTCTGATAGGAGGTTATAAAAACAAAAGCAGAGTTTCATTGCTCTGCTACACTACTATTTATAAAAACTACAAGTTTCCTCTGAACAAAGTACGCATCATCTGAGAAAGATTTCTTATTATCATAACATGGTCTTTATGATATAAGGTAGACGTTAAGCTTTTTGTGTTTTCAAGTTATACAAGTCCTTGATAAGAATGTAATAGATACTGTATTTTTCATTTTCAAGTATTTTTGTTTGGTTAATACTAAAATAGATATAAAATAAAATATTATTTTCGAGAGTTATGCCTCTTGTGTTGTATTTACTTTTAGAATGTAAATTACTTGTGAAGTGTGTAAAACTCCAAAGTATACACTTATGTCTGTCCGTTAATGAAAAACATTTGTTTTCCTTAGGTAGAACCACTGGACACTTTCTATCGTGTATACAGATGCCTAATTACTTTGTCAGGTACATTTTTCTTGTCATTGAACTCATTTAAATAATTCAACAACTGCTTTTAACAGTATAATATTTCATTGTGTATTTTTACACGTATTGCCAGTAAAAGGACAACTGAATTTGATATGTATATATATATATACTTATAAATATAATTATTTTCTGTGACTGTATATTACATTAATTTGTAGGATCCTTTACTATAGATAATTTAGCTGATCTGTAACAATAACATCTTCATGCCTTATATATCATGTACTGTAGTACGCCGCTAGATTAAAACTGACGAGGAAAGGTAACACATGGCCAGCGAAAGCTCTTTTTTTTGAGAGCCCAGGTGGTCGTGTGGTCTAGCGGGACGGCTGCAGTGCAGGCGATTTGGTGTCACGATATCACAGTAACATGGGTTCGAATCCCGGCGAGGGAAGAACCAAAAATTTGCGAAAGCAAATTTACAGATCTAACATTGTTGGGTTGATGTTTAGACGAGTTGTATATACATTATGTACACAGCCATGTATCACCATCATTGATGGCGATCCGATGGATACATCTGTTGTAGAGTTGTCACTGACTCAGACGTACTTATAAATATAATTATTTTCTGTGACTGTATATATACATTAATATGTAGGATCCTTTACTATAGATAATTTAGCTGATCTGTAACAATAACATCTTCATGCCTTATATATCATGTACTGTAGTACGCCGCTAGATTAAAACTGACGAGAAAAGGTAACACAAGGCCAGCGAAAGCTCTTTTTTTAGAGAGCCCAGGTGGTCGTGTGGTCTAGCGGGACGGCTGCAGTGCAGGCGATTTGGTGTCACGATATCACAGTAGCATGGGTTCGAATCCCGGCGAGGGAAGAACCAAAAATTTGCGAAAGCAAATTTACAGATCTAACATTGTTGGGTTGATGTTTAGACGAGTTGTATATACATTATGTACACAGCCATGTATCACCATCATTGATGGCGATCCGATGGATACATCTGTTGTAGAGTTGTCACTGACTCTGACGTACTTATAAATATAATTATTTTCTGTGACTGTATATTACATTAATTTGTAGGATCCTTTACTATAGATAATTTAGCTGATCTGTAACAATAACATCTTCATGCCTTATATATCATGTACTGTAGTACGCCGCTAGATTAAAACTGACGAGGAAAGGTAACACAAGGCCAGCGAAAGCTCTTTTTTTAGAGAGCCCAGGTGGTCGTGTGGTCTAGCGGGACGGCTGCAGTGCAGGCGATTTGGTGTCACGATATCACAGTAGCATGGGTTCGAATCCCGGCGAGGGAAGAACCAAAAATTTGCGAAAGCAAATTTACAGATCTAACATTGTTGGGTTGATGTTTAGACGAGTTGTGTATATATATATATATATATGATCATTGCAAAGTGTAAATGTTTTGTTTAGTTAAATTACAATATATAAACTGTTTGATAAAGGAATTGACAGTTCACTTTGAATCTCCACATGCTCCATGAATAATCATAGATAAATACTACAGTAGTATAACGCTGTTCGAAAGTCATACTTAAAACGACTATTTGTAACAACTGTCATATTTCTGAATTGGTAGAGTATATTTTAAGAAAAAATGCAGGTTGAATTTGTTTAATAGATCTGTGCTATGCCTAATTTCAAGAAAAAATGAAAATTTTTAATTGAATACCTATATTACACATGTTACAAAATCGTCATAACAAGTAATGTTATATTGATTGGTCGACCAAGTGCTCTTTCTTATTTATTTACATAAATTGTATCTGATTCAGCAAGGGCTTCAAAGTTCTTTGAAAATACCTACTCTAGTTGTCGATACTACAAATTTCAAAAGAGAACAATCATACAACTTAATATGTTCCTTCAGAAAACATTATTATACGTGTAATCACATGGCAAATCAAAAGCGCAAACACATCAAACAATGGAAAACAACTGCCATATTCCTGACTTGGTACAGGCATTTTCTATTGTAGTAAATGGTGGATTAAACCTGGTTTCAAAGCGATATAGCTAATTCTCTTAATTGTATGACAGTTGCATAAAATAGCATTATGTTAACCACGATATATGAACAAAACAAACAATCACAAAAGGCTAAGATGTCAAAAATAAGGCTACAACAATCAACATTGTGTTATGATGATAATCGTTGGTTTAAAATGTGAACCACCGGTAGGAGAGATACTATTACAATCAGTACTTCAGATTAAGTAACAATTACACTATGTCAATGTTAATGGACCAAAGATTATGAAGGACTCAATGGCTATTTTGGATGTACTGTAGTTTCATTTACATGTGATCTGCATATATTTATAACGTCAAATCTGGGGATTTTGTTGTCAATCTTATCTACTTTGAATAATGTAAATGTAGAAAATTGAACTAGTTCACGTACTGGTGGCTTGAAAATCAAAGAAATGAAGAGCTTTAGGCCTGACTAGTTCTGGTTCTTTCGTCTATTTTCTATATAATTATGGTATACACATAGTTTCGGCACCGACATATCTGCTTTTCGAATTAAGTACTGTCAAAGCTTTGGAACAAGCACTGTCGGCTAGGAACCGAAAGTACAGAAGACCTGACTAGATCTATTTATATTTATCAATTACAATTATAGACGCTTTTTTTTAAAGACAAAACAAATAATAGGAAATGTGTTTTATTTGAACATCTGTATAATGGATACCTTTTCATTTTGCTTCCATAGCTGTTCTTTATACAAAGGTTAATGTGCAACAATACTTCATACAGTATGAAAAAATCAAGTTTAACAATGTTTCCCGTAGAAAAAAAAAAACCATTTGAAGTCATCAATCACACTTTTTTTTCAATTTGTTGATGTGTCATAATCAATGACAAATCACAACCTTTTTCAGTTATTTATAATTGAGCTGAATATTTTTTGGTCTTTCAGGAGGGAGTGTCTGTAGTAATTTGATTATCAATACCGTCTCTCTCTATCACCATGTCAGATGGCATATTTGTTACTATTTGTTGGTCTGTTAATTGTTGGGATTCTTGTATCAAAGTACAAAACGGACACAGAATTACCGCAATGATATCTTTTGGAACAGATCCAGAAATGTTATATTGAATTCGAATTTGTCTTCGTAGATAAACAGCTAGCACTACATTCAGTGGTGGTATAGCGCATAACAATCCTGAAATACATACAGAAAAAGAACTTTCAAAATAAGGAAAATAAGCATAAATTGAACATTCAAAACTAGTACAAGAAAGACAGATAACATCGTTTATCGTCCTTCCATATGCCTATATCACCCTGCTTTGTCGCTTCGTAATTCTCATATCAAGGCTTTTAAACGAGACCATGCATTATCAGTGACGTCACAGTGTGAGAGAAGAAGTTATCAGCGACATCACAATGCGAGGAAGACGTTATTAACACTGCTTTCGTTAAGCATAAAACTATCCTAGAAAGAGGGAAATGACCAGTAATTAATAGAATGATAAATAGATAATCGGGTTTTCTACACATTGATATAGTAACATATCAGCCGGTCGACACAATGTGAAACTTTTTAACTCGTTCGCTGCGCTCACTCGCCAAACAGGTTCACATTGTGGCTCGCGGCTGATATTTTACGATATCAATGCGTAGAAAACCAGTTAATATTTACAAAGAAGGAGAAAAAGGATGAACATTCGAACACCAGTAACACGAAGGCGAGCTTCAGCTGTCCTCTTAACAATGGTGTAAACGAAATGCGCGCCATACCTTACTCCGAAACAATCAATTGAATCAAATTAAAAAAAAGACTAACACGGGCTGTAGGTTCTTGACTTGGGACAGACCTTTTATCTTTTTGCCATTATGGAATAAAGAAACACACAGCAACTCGAGCAGTAAACCAAAGTGTAATATATTAAGTGTTGAAGAGTATCTACATCATACATGTATTAGAGTGTCCCGGATGAAGAGTATATATTTAAATGTCCCGGAAACAATTAAACGAGAAAGTGGACAAAATATCCCGCTAGATGGCCAATTTCCGTCATAATTTTATTTAGATTATAGTCAAGTTTTATTTGAATGCCCATCACGTGCGAATTTTCATTAAACATTTTTGTTATCTTCCGCAATTATTAGATTACATTGGTTTGTTTTCATAGTAGTGTGGGACTCGTTTTTCGTCCTGTTCATATGCTTATACAAATAAACTTGATAATTTCCAACAATGTATTTGTCTTGTTGTAAGTTATCCGCCTGTAAGATGCATGATCCTCTATTTGTTGAAGGTGTCATATGAGGGCCTGGACGGGGCGTTTATCAATGCCGTATTTTTAATTTTTAAGCCTATTTTTTCTGTTCTTTAGAAATGTTCATTATATATTTAAGAACCTCATCATATTTTAAATTTATTTTTCTATATTCGGTTTATTTTTTGGACCCATCCAGACACTCATATCTAATTAATGAATAAAGCCAGCTATTCATGATATAAAACTTATTGTTCACTTGTTTTTCCTCTACCTTTAATAATTTGTATAACATTTTAAATGTATGTCTTGTTGTAAGTTATCAATCTGTGACATACATGATAATCTTCAATTTACTGAAGGTTGTCACCTTAATGGTTAAAGTAGAACAGGAAGTAAAATACAAGTGAATTAATTAATTGATTCTTACCATATAGTAAACAATTTTTATCCATCAGCTGTGCATTCTTCCCGAATGTGTAACATGGTACTAGATAAGTCCTGATACTAAGCCCAATGTTTCCAAAACACTCAATATAACTGTACTTCCAGTCTGATGACATAATGTTGAATAGATCTTCGACCAAATACGGAAACAAAACGTCTATTGAGACATTGTGTTTTTCTAAATTTAATCGGTTAAACAGTTTATAGGTAAACTCAAAGATAAAAATTACACTTTGAGGTCGTTTACTATCGTTTAAACTAACATATGAATGCTCATTAATCTAAATCAATTATCCTCACATACCAGCTCCTGTGTTCTACCAGGGGTAATATAAGCAGGATCACCCCTACCAAACTCTAAGTCAAGCTTCTTTGTTCTGCATGCTTTCCGTTGTTCTGTAACATTTTGGTGGGAATGTTAAATTTACTATAAAACTTTCAAATATCTATACCTAATAGACTAACCCTCATCATGTATGTAGAAAAATCAAGTGTCTATGCTGGGATACGACCTCAAGGCCATAAGCATTAAGTTCATATAAACCCACGATTCAAACCCCTAAACCCGGGCGACTTGTTTCAAACGCACTGTTAATTTAAAACATAACGTGCAAATATCTATCTAAATATTTAAATTGCTTTTGATATCTTTCATCTAAATAAGATATTTAGTAGTTAAAGCTTTAAACTTTATTTATACTGCACTCGTTCTATTTGAGCAGTCAAAATGCGTTGACTGTATATTTCTATGCCATATACAGTCACTGACCTGATATCACTTTTCCTCATGAATATTTAAATAGAAATTGTCGAAATTATATTTAATTATTCATACGACCTCTTCAACCTGTTCTTGTTTCCAATGTAAACAACGATGCGTTTAACGACTCAAACTTGTTTCTTTTGCAATTTTTGGGAAAACATATTTCACTTATTAATATTTTTTTGTTTGCAACCTATAAATCATTATGTTTTATGTTTATTGTTGATATTTTAGTCTGCAACGAATTCTTTCATCATTGATTGCGGTAATGATGTACATTTCATCGTGTTTTATATTTCTCCATCTGTGTGATATGAGGCATTTTTAAAGGGGGATTTTTCCCAATATTTAAATCAAATAAATAACATTAACACAATAAACAACAATTGAAAATGTTTTTTTAGATTGCAGTATAAAGACAATAATAGTGCATTGACTTGACATATCAACGATATAAGGATTCGGCCCGAAACGGGGAAAATGCTCGGCACTGCCTCGCATTTCCTCGTTTCTAAGCCTCATCCTTATATCGTTGATATGTCAAGTCAATGCACTATTATTGTCTATGTATGCAGTGCTTTGAGCCTTACAACTGGTAAAGCTTTAGATTTTGCTAATATTTAAACGTCTGTTAAATATACAATTATATACTAATTAAATAGTAATTATTATATGATACATTATATGATACATCGAATACCATAATTACCAACCTGTTTTTGGCTATATCAAACTTTTTAAATTAACATGTGACGTCACTTTTACATATGACGTCAATTTGTAGCGTTATTCATTCGGTGACAATGCATGGTTATTTTGTGCTGCCCTTTTTGTTTTACGTGTTCTGTGGTTAGAAGAATTATTCTTAATACTAAGGATTTATCCAAGGCATAGATAACCATAGCACAACTTTGGCACAACATCAATGCTCTTCAACTTTGTTCTTGTTTGGATTTCTGTACTATTTTGATCTGAGTGTCACTGGTGGGTCTTGTGTAGATGAAACGCACGTATGATGTATTAAATTATAAGCTTGACACCTTTGAAAACTATAAGCTTGTCGAAATTACTATTGTAAGGCAGCAACCATTTGATTTTCCGTGTGTGTGTGTGTGTGTTGGGGGGGGGGGGGGGGGGGGGGGTGGCAGGGCTATTGTTTTTTCCGGACATATTATTACAAAAACTGGAAACAAACTTTTCCAAACAAAATCCATAGCCCAATCTCTCCCCCCCCCCTTTCCAGAAACACAAATGATTGATGCCTAATGTTCATTTGTGTATTTCTCTGTCTTGAATATGCTTGCATTTATTGGTACTGTAGTCATGTCATGTAGTGTTGTCATTTTAGTGTTACATTTAACATTGCCATAAAAGCGCGAGGTTTGGCTAGCCGCAAAACCAGGTTCAACACACCATTTTTTCTTAAAATCTCCTTTACCAAGTCAGGAAAACGGCAGTTGTTATCTATTAGTTTTTTTCTGTGTGTGTTGCATTGTCGATTGTTTTTGTTGCTCTTCAGTGTTTATGTTGCTTCGTTGTTTTCCTCTTATAATTGATGTGTTTCCCTCAGTTTTAGTTTGTAACCTGGATTTATTTTCTCTCAATCGATTTATGACTTTCGAACAGCAGTATACTACTGTTGCCTTTATTTAGGTAACGACTTCTGCTTAAAAAAAAACAAGTACTTATAGAGCTTAGAACTTTTAGTCCTGACAGAAATTTGAACAAGTACTGGTGGCTAGGAACTCAAAGTACAAAAGAGCTTTAGAACTGAATACTAAAAAGTAGTTTTGATTATATTTATTAGCTACACTCATAGACGCCTTTCAAGGAACAAACAAGTAATACAGAGCTTGTTATGTGAACAAATGTATAGTATACACCTGCCTTAGAAGGACATGTTTATTGTTTCCATAGTAACTGTTGCTCTTTATATACACTTCAAATGTACAACACTACTGTTCAAACTGCAGAGATGAGGTAGAATTGTGTATCCTGCAAAACGAAATTTTCTTTCATCAGTTGTGGGTATCCACATTGACAAATCACAGCCTCTGTGTCATTTGTTGAGCTTTATTTTAAGTTTCGTTAACTATCAGGAGGGAGTTTCTATAGTGGTGGTTTGGTTTTCAACATCGTCTCTCTCTATGACCATATCAGATGGGATTTTTGTTTCTATTTGGTGGTCTGTTAATTGTTGTGATTCTTGTATCAAGGTACAAAACGGACACAGAAGTAAAGCAAGGATATCTTTTAGAACAGATCCGGAAATTTTATATTTAATTCGAATTTGTCTCCGTAGATTGACAGCTAGCAGTACATTCAGTGGTGGAATCGCACACAACAAACCTGAAATAAAATTAAAAAAACTGAAAAACGATCGGAAAGTTACCCATAGAAGATTTGACATGGGCACAATATATCCGTTCAAAACCATGTACAGGAGGAGATACTAGTAACACTGTTGCAATACTAACTACCTGTGCATACACTCTTCCAGGACAAATCACCTGGACAAAAGTACGACTGTTTAAAATTACTGGTAAAACTAAGGATTATATCAATGATGTTTAATAAAAAAAAATCCAGAAACAACAAAAATAAATTTAAAAACAAATATGTTGCTAAACTTTTTGGCTCAGTATATTTTAAAGCCATTTTTCTCAGTTCTTTATAAATTTTGCAAATTTACTCTTATTTGGATATGTAACAGTTAGAACCTAATTATATATTTTCCTCTATTTTTTCTATTCAGTTTTGTTCGCCATTTTTGTGGTATTGGTCCATTATCGTCTATTCTATAAACTTCATCAAGCTAGACCCTCATATCAAATGTAGCTATTCATATCAAACTTTAGTTATTATACATGTTCATTTGGAGTAGGTCCGGTAAGGGCCGATTTTAACCTCTAGTTTCAGTTTCATCTAAAGAGATATTTTGGACACTTTTTAAACACTTAAGTCACGGCTGGTAATCTACACACGCAGAACATTTGGTTCTGCAATGAAAACCGTGAGAGGATTTTCCGGTTGTGCTTGAGTGGAGCAATTGTCACCGCTTCAAAGGGTATAGACATTTCTAAATCGTAATTTTCTTATTCGACTGATCAAAATATTGAAAATCGGAGAATGC
Source organism: Mytilus trossulus (assembly GCF_036588685.1). Lineage (NCBI taxonomy): Eukaryota > Metazoa > Mollusca > Bivalvia > Mytilida > Mytilidae > Mytilus > Mytilus trossulus. Next base: position 49,250,382 of record NC_086385.1, on the reverse strand, counting down.
TATGCTGTTGTGAATACTTTAACGAAGATATACCTGTATCATTTACTGTTGTACGTGTAGTTGAACTCCTACAAAATCAGTTGCCCCACGAAATTTTGCCTAAAAAAGTGACATTTAAATTTTGAAATGGTTCTAATTACAGACCATACAGTTCAAATTTACTTTTTATTCGGTCAATGGGTATGAATGTCGATTTGGGCAGCGTGTACGCTGTCCCGTGTTGATCGACATCTTAATAAATCTAAAAACCTCATATTTTTATTATGTCATGCGTGAGGGCATCGGTTCTGATTGAAGACATCGTGAATGCGTGAGGGGACATGCAATCATAATATTATTTCTAACTATGAGTCTTTGAAAGTTGCCTTAATGTTGTCAGATTGTTCATGAAAAAACACATTTGTGTGCATAAACAAAATTAATGAAATAGAATTTTGAAATACATTGTGGGGAGATATGTTTTACGAACAATAAAAGGAAAAAATATGTCAACGATTTGTTTCTAGCTACAAATAAAAATAAATATTTGTTTAAATATTTTGATTTATACAATACAACACAAAGTTTTCTGTATATGAATAAACAGTCTAACCAATAAATTGCAAATATGTTTCCAATAAAGTCAAATTCATGAATTGATTAAGAAAAACAAATTCGGACTACAAATTAAAACTGAGGAAAGCACATCAAATATAAGAGGAAAATTACGACACAACAGAGACACAAGTTAACATTTAACTTTAACACACACAGTTGGCACAGGACATTTTAAGAAAAAATGGTGGGATGAACCTCGGTTTTGAGGCATGCCAAACCTCCTGCTTCTAGGGCAATGGTTAATATATCATTTAAAGTCAACATTACATGACAGGACTACAATACAAATAAATGAGAGAACATATATGACAAGAGAAACACGCCAATTATAGCTAACAAAAGGTACCAGGTTAAAAAAATACTTATACATCAGACGCGTCTTTCGTCCACACAAGGCTTACCAGTGTAGCTCAGATGAAAAAATTTCGAAAGCCAAGACAAGTACACTGAGAGACATAAGCTCCAACAAGTTGTGCCTAATACGCCTTGGGTTTCTGCCTGGAATAAGAACATAGTTTTTTTCGAATAATTCATAATTTTGCAACCAGTGAAGTTTTATAAAATGACTATATAATAGATATACATGATAAAATCGAAGTGGTGACTAACTATACAATAAAAATTGATACATAAAACATTCTAAACCAGCACATAAAAATTCACAGCCGAGTTACTCAGTTAGCCATACCATCAACGCACAAAGTGACGTCACATGAATTTCTTAAACAATATTCCAAAAATAGGATAGACAAAATTCAGGATTAGATTTGCAATACTGAAATAACAATGAAAATTACAACATTAATTAATAATCAAATTGTGGTAGTAAACTATACCGATTATTTGCCCAAATCCACGAATAATTTGAATGAAATATATTGGTTAGACTTTTATTCATAAAAAGAAAACTTAATTTATTGTTATTTCAAAATTCTATCACATAATTTTTATTTATGTCCAGTAAGACCCCTTTTTGGCCCCAAAATATAGCAGTTTTACAAAATTGTTAAAATGTAAACTTATAGTTATTTATTGGATAGAAGCATGCTTCTAATACATAAATATGGGCTGTTTTTGACAATGCAATGCAAATATATCGGGTAGTAGCACCATTAAGTAATGCTAAATTACTGAAATCTCCACAATTCTAGCATTTTAGTTAAATTTTTGACGGTTTCCGTGTAAAACGAAAGTGGCCGCATTAGTGTTTATCCTTAATATTGAAATCTAAGTTGTATTTGATGATAATACATAACATATATAAAGGTTGTGGATGAACACGGATGCGGCCACTTTCATTTTTCACAAAAAACATCTGAAAAGTGACCTTTTTCGGCATATTTGGTAGTTTTTCATATTTGAGCTTAAATCGGATCGTTTCTTATGACTAAATCAGTTTAAATCTTTCACATAAACTAATTGAAACAACTGAAATAGACACTTAAGTGTTTAAGAAGTGGTCAAAATTTTTCAAAAGATGAACCTGAAATGTAAGGCCAAAACTGGTCCTTACCGGACCTACTCCCTTGTTTTTTCATAAACAATCTAACCATATCAAGGCAACTTTCAACGACTGATAGCTTATATATAAAGATATAATTCCAAGTCCCCTCACGCATTCACGATGTCCTCAATCAGAACCGATCCCCACACGCATGACAAAATGAAAATATGAAGTTTTTAGATTTATAAGATGTCTATCAACACCGGACGGCTTCCATGCCGCCCAAAAACGACATTCATACCCATTGACCGATAAAAAAAGTAAATTTGAACTTGTAGGTCTGTTAATAGACCCATTTCAAAATCTAAATATCACTTTTTTCGGCAAATTCTCGTGGGGCAACTGATTTTGTAGGAGTTCAACTACACGTACAACAGTAAATGATACATGTATCTCTTCGTTAAAGTATTCACAACAGCATAGCATTCTCCGATTTTCAATATTTTGATCAGTCGAATAAGAAAATTACGATTTAGAAATGTCTATACCCTTTGAAGCGGTGACAATTGTTCCACTCAAGCACAACCGGAAAATCCTCTCACGGTTTTCATTGCAGAACCAAATGTTCTGCGTGTGTAGATTACCAGCCGTGTAAGTGTCTATTTCAATTGATTCGGTTAGTTTATGTAAAAGATTTTAACTGATTCAGTCATTTAAACCGTTCTGATTGAAGCTTAAAACTAAAAAATCTATCAAGTATGCCAAAACACGTCACTTTTCAGATAGTTTTTGTCAAAAATGAAAGTGGCCACATCCATGTTCATCCTCAACCTTTATATATGTCATGTATTATCATCAAATACAACTTACATTTCAATATTATGAATGAACACGAATGCAGCCACTTTCATTTAAAACGGAAACCGTCTAAAATTTAACTAAAATGCTAAAATTGTGAAGATTTCAGTAATTTAGCATGACTTTATGATGCTAGTTCACGATACATGTGCATTGTATTGTAAAAAACAGCCCATATTTATGTAGCAAAAGCATTCTACCTTTCAAAAAATAGCTTAAAGATTACATTTTCACAATTTTGGGGCCAAAAAGGGGTCTTACTGAACCTACTCCTTTGTAATATCCAATGTTTCTTTATTTTCAGAACATTAATCTATGTCTTGTAAGTTATCTTGATAGGTTTACGGTGATACATCCAAGGATATTAATACACCGCGCGTGCGTCAAGAAATTTACTTGAGTGGCCCCCCCTTACAATTTCGCTAAAGGTTTTATCTGGTTCTTCTACTGTCTGAATTTTTGTGAAAATATCCGGTGGTAGTACTTAGGTTCCAATTTTTCATCGTATTTGGTATGAAACTGTATTTTAAAGTGTCGGTTTTCGATTGAAATCCGAGGAAATGTTGACTATGGCATGCATGTTCTTATTTGTCCTTGGTGTTTTTTTCAGTTGGTCAGATGGTAAGTTTGCTTGACCGTGTAGAATTTTACAGAAAAGGATCGGTCTGTTTTGTGTTCGGCGGCGGTTATCCATCATGGATCTGTGACACGAACTTCAAAGGTGGTCACTATAAAGTTTTAAGTAGAAAAAGAAGTAAAATACAAGTGGAATAATTTATCCTTACCATATAGTAAACAATTTTTATCCATCAGCTGTGCATTCTTCCCGAACGTGTAACATGGTACTAGATAAGTCCTGATACTAAGCCCAATGTTCCCAAAGCACTCAATATAACTGTACCTCCAGTCTGATGACATTATGTTGACCACGGTCCAGTACGTCGACCAAATAGAAACTACATGTCTATTGAGACATTTTTCTCTCTAAAAATTTAACTGGTTTTACAGGTGAATTTAAATATAACAATCAACAATAATTATAACACATTGAGGTCGTTTACCATCGCTAATACTATAACACATGAATTCTCATTATTTAAATCTATTACCCACTGACCAGATCATCATGGTAGTTAAATAGTTTGCTCGGAGGCATTAAAGTTTCATAAACATGCCTACAAATAACTGACAACTTAACGTATCGTTAGAAGAATACCGTATACAATTTGTTTACATTTGAGAGAATGAAAATCGATCTATACAAAAGTCAATTGATTTCCTGAACAATATATATTCATAGTTTTACTATACTTAAGGTTTGTGTGTCATATCTAATACGAGTACTTTATATGGAAATTGAATGTGTTATTGACCGTGCATGGTTGCTTGTCAATGTCCATCAATTTTGTTTTTATGTTGATGATGCAGTTCTGTTTTATTGTATACATTGACATGTATAATAACAGCTTCTGACCTTCTGATGGTTTCCAATTTGAGCAGCATTGTTAGTACACATTACAGATATATGAATAACTAATAAGCAGGAAAAAGATAGATATAAGATAGAATAGGACATTTATTTGTTGGTCTGAAAACAAAAGGGAATCGATAGGTTGATAGATTAAGGTCTGTTTATTGTCAATGGCGTATATCACATGCTTAGTGAAGACGATAACCCGTTCATGAGATGAACGTTCTACACTTAGACAGTATTATCAGTAAATATAACTGTAAACAGATATACGTGTAATTCATAAGCAGGGTAAAGACAGATATAAGATACAGAATAGTACATTCAGTTGTTGGTCTTAAAACTAGAGAGAAACGATTGGTTGATAGATTTATGTCTGTTTATTGTCAAGTGGCGTATATTACATGATTAATGAAGACGATACCCCTTCTTGGGATGAACGTTCTATACACACATGCTGATACCGATCTTTTTTTCTTCAGTTCTAGCTCTTAATGAATCAGTTTGCATAATGAAAGATGTGTTTAGGGATGAAGATAAATCACAAGGCCACATGGCTACAACAATAAAATTATAAAAATGAAGGCGTATTGAGATGTTGAAGAGACCTACATTGTTTATGTGTTACATATTTGTTTTTCATTCATTTTTTTAACATAAATAAGGCCGTTAGTTTTCTTGTTTGAACTGTTTAACGTTGTCTTATCGGGGCCTTTTATAGCTGACTATGCGGTATGGGCTTTGCTCATTGGTGAAGGCCGTACGGTGACCTATCGTTGTTAATGTCTGTGTCATTTTGGTCTTTTGTGGATAGTTGTCTCATTCGCAATCATACCACATCTTCAATTTTATATTGTCTGTCTTTTGTATATAATAACTGTTGTCTCCTCTTGGGTATAAAAATTAGTCTCATTTTCTACGTCTTGGATTGCCAAATACTGTTTAATTAAATAGAGTCCGTTTGAATGTACATGTATGAAAGTGCAGGAGTAAGGACGTTAAATGTTATGCCTAGAGGGTGGAACTGTCCAAGCTCTCAGGACGTTAGAACTGTAGAAACAAGAAGTTGATTTGGGGGGACTACAGGCTGTATCTTTCAAAGCATTACGACTGACCAATCCAATATGCATGTACAGTTATGCTTCACAAAACGATCCAAAGTAACGACTATCATCTAATCTGAAATCTCTTATAGATATGATATTACAGATTTGGTTTATTATACGTTTTGATGTATCTGTAGAGTTAGTTGTTATGAAAATTTAAAAAAAATCATAGTTTACATTGTTGTATCTATAGAACTCTAAACGTTTGACAGATAAATGTATTCGCATCGATTTTTTAAGGTGGTACCCAACATTTTCACTAAAATTAATTTGGCTCGTTTAATTTTCATAAAATTTTGACAAAGTATTTACTTTGACCCTTTGACAAAAATATAAAAATTAAAAATTTTTGAACCAACCGTTTTTGTCACAAAAATTACACTGGTTATATAGCAATTTGACAAACACCAATTTTGATCATTGAAAAGCTTAATATTCCTTTTCCATCACAACGTAATTAAAACGTTTAGCTGACTTTACAGAGTTATCTCCCTGTAGTGTTAGGTACCACCTTAAGTATCATAAAGGTTGATCACTACAGATATATTGTAGGATTAAATAGTGTCCCCCATGAACTGATGTCCCATTCTGACATGTGAAATTTTGTCCAGGACAGAATTTCATTATAAAATATTGTCCACTTCTGTGTAACACTGTCCCTTGAAAAATTATGCTATTGTGACCTTTGTTAGATATTTTTTTCAAAATGAATTCATGTCCAAATTGCATAAAAGTCTTGTCTAATACCAAATCATTTAATTTACAAAAAAAATATAAGACTAAATCAACATTTGTTTTTAAATATACAGTAGGAATAATGATTTGTTTTAACATCTTTCGATTTCCATTTTTAGCAAGATCAATAATATTTATGTCATGAATAATATTCATAAACCCTCAGTTTGTCCTTATGAATAACAAGTTTTAATGTTTGATCCTGTGTTTGTTTTTGTCTACATGTATACATAAAACATTTCATTGTTTTTAATTTCAAATTGCTTGGCCTTACTTCTTAATGATCTTCTTTCATTTTTATTAAACTCTAGAGGGTAGTGACCATTATAAACAAAAAGTCATATAGCTGTTTATATTCACCACTTTCCATTTTTGTTAACATCTGGGTTGTCTTGGTTTAAATATCAATTATGATTTAACTAATTGATTAAAACATTTCAATGATTGCCAAATTATTTCCGTTTTTTAGGGACAGAAAAAAATAGCTACACTATGAAAAATTGTCCCTTGTGACATATTTTTATAAATCATCCATGAAATTATGTCCAAGTTCTAGGACAATTTTTCTCTAAGGGAGACACTACTTTATAGTTTACAAATGTGATATTCTGTCCCGTGAAAAAAAATTCACAGATGAACTGTTAAATATAGATTAAGAAGACACAATTTCATGGGACACTTTTTTGGCTTACAATATCGCGTTATATCTAGTAAGTACTTCAATGTAAACAGTAAAATAGAGTTACTTCCCTTAGTACTGGAATTCACCCCAAATGTTGTCAATTCAACACCCAACTAACTTTTTTCTTATCGGTACAGTACGAATCTGATATTGAAAATAAAAAAAGGTAACTTTAATTGTGTATACCCTTATATTAAATACTAATGTTTACTTGTCCTTTAATATTTCTATCGCAATTCCCACCAAAAGTGACTGGCCATATGCATGGGGAGTAGAAGTATGGTCACCATTGGTCTTCGACCGGAGTATTTCCTTGTTAGAGTTGGGCGTCCGTTTTGTTGTGGATAATGTACAAATTTGGAGCCCCGTGCGGTCAGAATGGGGATAATAATCATGATAAACTCTATAGTTTTATATCTGTCTTTGAACTAACTTTTTAGTACATGTATCTAAATGTACTAGTTGTCATAGATTGGTACTTTTTTTTTTCGAAATGGTTTTATTTAAATATAATTTATATCAATGTTAATATTAAACTTTCATGTTGTGCTGTTACACTACTGTTGCAGGTTGAAATAAGGTTGATCATGTACAAAAAACAATAAGCTCGCTACAATTTTGTATGTGTCTGTACAAAATTAAAAGCCTATGATTCAGTGGTTGTCGTTTGCTGAATATTATTATCAGATGTCTTTGGTTTATTGTTTGTTGCAAATTTTGTAGGTCGACCTTTCCCTGCTCTAATTATATAACATTAAAATAAAGTACCGAATAAAGTAAGAAAGTAAATTATTTATCATAATGACATGTGTAAATATGTACAAATTATAAAGAAATACTATGAATTAAGCATTAAAATTGTAGTTTTTACATATTAGTATGTGTGAGGAACAGTAAATTGAGAATAAGATTAATTTATGTTAAAAAATGAACGAAAAGCAGATATGTTACACATAAACAAACGACAACCACTGAATTACAGGTTCCCGACTTGGGAACATACATACAGTATGAGACGGGGTTAAACATGTTAGCGGGATCCCAACCTACCCCTAATCTGAGAAAGTGGTATATCAGTACAACATAAGAACGAACTAGAAATGAATGAAAATCAGTTGAAAGGCTTAACTCATCAGATGGATAAAGATACACGTGAACGTGTTTTTTTTAAAATAAATACAATTTAAGTTCCGTGTAACTGTGACAAACAAAATACCAGATGGTGTGCGATTTAATTACCAAATTGAATATAGATTTTTCTCAACTTCTGTACATAATTTACTGACTTCACTAACCTCCTGTTACACGTTTGTTTAAGCGATCAAATGAAATTCTAGAGGTCAATTGTTTTATATATTAAACACAAGAGAGAAAAAATATAATTTCACAAGTTTTCGGCCGACCTTTCTTTATGATACCAATATACTAAATAAATCATTATCTTTATCATCGATTGAAAAAATAACCCGGCGTTTTGCATTTGCGCTGATCTGCATTTCATTTGCGCCGATTTTTTTCTACATTTGCGCCGATTTTTTTAAAGGTATATAACAGGTAAATTACAAGTGAATAGATATAAAAAGATGTATGAGTGCCAACGAGACAACTTTCCATCCAAGTCATGTTATTTTTCATTTATCATTTTGACCTCTTCCGTTAGCTAGTTGTACAGAGGAGAGTGATGATGGAAGAAGGCATACTAGATACATCTTCAGACCTTTTCCTTGAACGTACCCATAGTTATTTAGCCTTTGTCTTCCGGTCATCGATCTGCCGCATGGTTACATGTATTCTCTTCAAGACTGACCTTCCGATATGTACATGTATGACCGTCGTTGATTAAGGAATTAGGAATTGACTCATCGGCCCATTTCAGTCCATGTCCATGTGTCCATAGTGTTACAACGAAGTTCAAGAACTATATAATATGAATCCAAATTAAAAATTGAAATCGGCGCAAATGAAAGAATGAAAATTTAAAAAATCGGCGCAAATGTCATACGCCCAAATAACCAGAAACGGTCCAATTTAAAATCCCAAAACTTATCCATTTTTGTCTTCTTTTTCATCAAATATTTAATGAAAGAACTTTACGTTAGTTTATAATACAGACATTGGAAGGATAAGATAAACAAAACAGGACTCTTTTCCAAATGAAAAACTGTAAATTTCATTAAAATTTCATTTTGACTTGCAGTCATATTTGCACATTTTGTTTGTCAAATAAAATATAATATATAAGAAAACATAGTAAAAACGCGTAAACTTTAAGATTCACAATTAATAAAACGTTTCAATTTTTATTCCTGTTTATCTATGCCTTTTCCTTGGTTGTTTGACGTACATGTATATTTTGGTTATGCTTATATACATATTGACATTTTGCCTAACGAAAAACACATTTCCTATTACATATATAAAAAAAAAGTAATGAATGAACGACGTTAAATATATAAAAAATACACCTTTACAAAAAGATAAAGTCGCTCAATTAAGTGTGTATTCACGCTTATAACTAGTGGTATTTAAAAAATCTGATCAATCTTTCAGTTAAATATTTTGATAATAACTATAATTTTTTTACCGTCCTTTAAATCATTATATATATATATATATAGAACTAATATTGATCGTATTTCTTATATTTTCAATGCATAAAGAACTAGATTTTTGCGACGTTCATTTACGGAAACTTTATTTGTTAGGTACTTTTACTCTTTTCTGTTTGCTCATTATACTCTACACTTCTTTTATTCAAGCACCCCGTTATTCTCTGCTATGTAAACATTACTAGTACCCCAATACGTCTATACAGAGATCGGATATCATATATTATAAATCATGAGATAAATCAGAACCGTTGTACACCTGTGTACTAGACATATTTACATACTAACTTAAAATTAAATTGAACAAAAACTAAACTACTAATAAGCTGTACCACATTCAACAAAAACCTTCAATTTATCTTTTTCAGATTAAAACATATTGACCTATACGCCATATATACACCTATTATTATCTAATATTCACGTGATCTTACAACATGTGATTAAGTTTCCGATAGAGGGAAGTAATTTTAGTGTTCATTCACAAAATACCATCCTTCAAATTTATTTTAAATTCAAAACGAAACTTAAAGTCTTGATCGGAAGATATATTTTTCCGAAATTGCATAATTTGATAGGTTTTATTTAAATTTGAAAGATAAAAGATGTCGGATTGGCAGAGCAGTTTATTTGGTTGTTTCGACGATTTTGGATTATGTATTATAACGTATTTTGTGCCATGTTACACATTTGGTAAAAATGCCGAGGCGATGGGAGATAGCTGTCTGTGTTGTGGTAAGTCAAATAGCATTATTTCCATACTCAATGCCCAGAGAGATATGTGGGATGTAAATTATCAATTGGATATCCGTTTTCTTTTTCCACTTCCCTGTATTATCAATTGGTTATCCGTAGTGTGCACTTGATTCGTGTGTTTTCATATAAGAACATGTATTGTCAACTATTACTAGTATATATATATGTGTTTCGGGGCCAGTTGAAGGACGCCTCCGGGTGCGAGAATTTCTCGCTGCATTGAAGACCAGTTGGTGACCTTCTGCTGTTGTCTGCTCTATGGTTAGTGTCTCTTTGACACATTCCCCATTTATTTCCATTCTCTATAGTTTATAGACATTTTTGGTGTGCATTGTTCACTGTAACATGTGTAGTCCTTCTGTCTATGGGAACCTGTTTTATCAGCTGTATTCGCATAATGGTCACGTGTGTACTATATTGTCCGATTTTCTACTGTTCTCGTGCATTGTTTACTGCATTCCAATGTGTTCTACATGTATAAATTCATATTGTCTATAAATGGATAACAGTATTGTACACCTGATTCATATTGTTCCTATTGAATCTATGTCAATTCTTAATTTGTCTACTAGATTCCCATATTGTCCATTTCAATCTGAAGTAGTTACATAGTTTGCTGTGTTCCAATACTAGTACTATATTTTCCGCTGGATTAAAGTTTGCTTAGTTTAATTTAAACATATTTTATTTGCAAAAGAAGCAGTTTGCTAATTAGACTACACAGTTCTAAAATCGATTTTAACGTGCCCTAAAATTCTCTTTTTAAAATCACTTTACTGTACTGTTTGATATATTAGTTTATAAATATATCAGTAGTGTTTGTCTTACAGATACGACATATCTCGTTCAATTAATGACATTATTTGAACGTAATGATAGGGATGCATATTCAAACAATACGTATAAGGTTGCCTAGTATAACTGCTTACATCCACTTCATTTGAACTTTGATAAATAGTTGTCTCATATTAGCATATACCACCTCCCTTTATTTTCATATTATAGTGTATCAGTAAAAATAACTAGAGGCTCTAAAGAGCATGTGTCGCTCACCTTGGTCTATGTGCCTATCATTAACGAATAAAAATTTACAAAATTACAAAATTTATGAAAATTGATAAAAATTTACACTAAAGGGAAATAACTCCTTTTAAGGGGTTAATTGACTGACCGTTTTGATCATGTTGACTTATTTGTAGATCTAACTTTGCTGTACATAACTGCTGTTTTACAGTTTATCTCTATCGATAATAATATTCAAGATAATAACAAAAAGCTGCGAAATTTTCTGAAAATAACCAATTCCGGTACAGTAACCCAACAACGGGTTTTCTGATTGATCTGAAAATTTCAGGGCAGATAGACTTTGACCTTGGGAACTTTTTTTTGTGCTCTAAATGCTTTGGTTTAAGAGATATAAGCCAAAATCTTGACTTTACCCCTATGTTCTATTTTTAGCCATTGCCGCCATCTTGGTTGGTTGGCTGGCTCACCGGACACATTTTTTAAACTAGATACTCTAATGATGGCTGTGGCCAAGTTTGTTTTAATTTAGCCTAGTAGTTTCAGAGGAGAAGATTTTTGTAAAAGTTAACGACTACGGACGACGACGACGGACTACGGACGCAAAGTGATGAGAAAAGCTCACTTGGACCTTCATTCAGATGCAACAATACAAAACCACTGGGAATATTCCTGAATTTTGACAGCCACATAAACAATTTCCATGTTTCTTTTTTTTTCTTTAATACAACATATACAAGTCTATAGCCAACCTTTGATTCGAGAGTAAGATTCTATATACTTTACCACTGCATTGAGTGTTATACGCAAGACAAATTTAAAACGCAAAGCTCGAGTATTAATTATAGAAGACCTATGATCGCCTATACGGCATAAAGTTATCACCAACCATGCAACAACCAGTTATGGCGAACCACGGTTAACTTTGGTAGGGAAATTCGAAATTGTTGTCAAATCCATGTAGTCATGAAGCACGAAAATGCATCTGGGAATAACAATATTCCCATCACGACATATTTCAAACCAGAAGTGTCGACAAGAATGAACATATAATTTATTTTTCGAAAGTTCAAAGACATAGTTCATCAAATCGAATTATATAGCAAGTTTTAAAGGTCTCTGCTGTTTTTATAGTCTTAACTTGTTTTTACTCTTGCGCTTGGCATATATAACTATGCTGTCAGTGAAGACAGTATCGTTGCACTTCATGTCTCTTTCACATATTTTTTGTTGTTGGCTTTATCGGTGTCGCATTGATCTACACTGTGTACAAGTATATCTCATACATGTAGAATATTAAAAAAAATTAGATTTGGTATTGCCAATGACAGATATATCTGCAAAGACCAAATACCGTAGAAATAGACAACTATAGGTTACTTTAAACCTTTAACAAGGAGCAAAACTCATACTGTATAGACAGCTTTATAAAAGACATAGAAATGTCAAATGTAAAACCAATCAAACGAGAAAATTAGCGTTAATTTATTTAAAAGATAATGAACGAATTTACAATAAACTATGATATATAGAATCATATCTTCCTTAAGCTTTTAATCAAACTTTATAAGTAAATGTACATATTAAGTAAAATTTGCAAATAATGCCGACAAGTGAGAGACACATTACACTTTTAAAAACGCAAATCGAAAGTCAATTTGCAACGAGAAATTCCTTTTGTTCAATATCAATATTGTTACAACAGAATACACATACACAGTTGTAATACCTTATAACTCGAACTTACTATAAGCTATTTCAGATTTAACTTTTACCCGTCTTGCAAATAAAATAAAATGGTCCTGTCAACAAGTACATGTACCTTTGATCGTTAGCCAACTTGAAGGCAATCTTTTAATTTATTTTGTCCTCTGTTTTTCTTTTTGATTATCTTTTATTCGTTGGTAGTTTGATATTTATTGTTTAATATGTAAATCGTATACCTACATTTTCACGAAAAAATATTCATTTATATTTTGTTTCTTTTCAGGATTAACTTACATGTTCCCCATCGTACACTTGGTGGCAGCAGTTTCAATACGAGGCCGGGTACGACAAGAGAAGGGCATTGTGGGTGGCACGTGCGGAGACTTTTTAACCGTTCTGTTTTGTCCATTCTGTGCACTCGTCCAAGAGGCGATAGAAGTTAGAGGAGATCGATTGTTGAGTATGGCGAGGGAATAGACTCAAAACAAAGTTATAGATATGTTTTGAGGTTCATAGACATGTGGACTGGTGGACCATTCCGTAGTACGAACCAACATGTTTCTTCCAAGGCAGCCTAGTTTATTTATATGTGTCTTAAATACAGGATAACTGTAGATGTAAAATCTTTTTTCGTGTATTTCAGCGAAGAAAAAAAATTTAAAATACATACTTTTGAGTGTCGACATTTTTTTAAACGGAAGTTTGATAAATAACTTGGTTCACATATATACATGTATATACTTGTAAAATAGGTTTATGATATACTATATTTTATATATAAAGTAAATGTATTTTTCGTTACTTTTTAAGCCATGAACATGTAGTTAGGAATTAAAGCTTTTTAAGTTACATGATTTAGGTGGGTCGGTACCGTTGCTGATGGAAAGTACGTTCGTTCCAAAATTGCACAATTCATCAAGTTGCAACTCGGTATCGATGAAACGCTTTGGTCATACAATCTCAACTTATAAATTAACTTAACATTAGGGTCACAACCTTATCAGGTATAAGTTACGTTTTGGTCCTTTTGTTTTTGCTGCCCCAAAATTGAATTTAATGTTCTATTTCTGGTCTCTCATTATTTGGTCCTCAATTTAATTCAGACACATTAATCGTACACACTTAATCAGTAACATAAAGTAAGAAGACGATAAATAACTCAACAAAGACTCCTTGATAAATGACAAAAAAAAGAGACTGCTTGATTAATGACCAGCTTAAGACAACTTGATAAATAAACCGATGAAGACTCTTTTGATAACTGACTTGATGAAGTCTCCGTGAAAAATGACTCAATGAAGAGTCCGTGATAAATGACTGACCTTGCTTACTCGACGAAGACTCCGTTATAAATGACAAACTGGAGAATCCTAGATAAGTGACCAGATAAAGAGTTACCAAAGTATATATCAGTCAATCAATAGACCACTTTCGAGTTCATCCGTCACCGGAAAAAAACTCGTCAATTATACGCGACTTTATGACGACATTTACCAGATAGAGGGGGTCGCCTGTATCCCTGCACTATTTACGTTCATCAAGCGTCTTAGTGATCGTCATTGTGCAGGATAAACTAGAAATAATGGTTGTTCTGTAGGTACTTAATGACAATTCCCAAATGACAGCAGTGCTTATTGTCAATTTTGAGAATTCAATTTGTTGAATAAGTCGTACAATGTCAAATTATAGTTTTCCAACCAGTCGCTCAACATTGGAATGGAAGTGACGACGCCTCTAAACGCATAAGTGACGTTCACTAAAACCAAAGTTTTTTGACGGAAATGCATCGAACTCGAAAGTTGTCTATTGCCGCTATATTTGCGTTGTTGAGTTGATGTCGCATTGACGTTCACCAACAAATACCCTTTTCATAAATGCAACTTTTGGTGCTGCGTTCTCTGAATAATGAAAGTACTTTGCATTTAAAGTAGTAGTAATGTTCTATTTCTTGGTAGTTTTGTTCTATTTCTTGGTAGTAATGTTCTATTTCTTGGTAGTTTTGTTCTATTTCTTGGCGCAATGATAACTGATTTAAAACTTATAAAGCCAAAGATAAAAATACATATTTTATTTACTTTTATTGCAATAATTATTACATTTATACGGGTCAAGGCAAATAAAAGATAAAATTATGAATGAATACAACTAAACATACAAAAGTAAACAGTAATGATAAAAAAATATGAATTTAGATCAATATAGATCCAACTTCCGCAATTTTACAATGTAACGACGGTTTAAGAACACTAGGCTTATATAAACTAGAGGCTCTTAAGAGCCTGTGTCGCTGACCTTGGTCTGTGTGCATATTCAACAAAAGACACAGATGGATTCATGACAAAATTGTGTTTTGATGATGATGTCTTTGTAGATCATACTTTACTGAATATTCTTGCTACTTACAATTTTCTCTATCTGTAATGAACTTGGCCCTATAGTTACAGAGGAAAATATTTTGTAAAAACTTACCAAAGTTTACCAAATTAATGAAATTTGTTAAAAAATGACTATATAGGGCAACAACTCCTTAAGGGGTCAACTGACCATTTTGGTCATGTTGACTTATGTGTAGATCTTACTTTGCTGAACATTATTATTGTTTACAGTGTATCTCTATCTATAATAGTATTCAAGATAATAACCAAAAACAGCTAAATTTCCTTAAAAATTACCAATTGGAGGACAGCAACCCAGCAACCAGTTGTCCAATTCATCTGTCAGGTCAGATAGATATTGACTTGATAAACAATTTAACCTCTTGTAAGATTTGCTCTAAACGCTTTGGTTTCAGAGTTATAAGTAGAAATCACCGGAAACATGTTTTAAACTAGATTACCCAATGATGATTGTGGCCAAGTATGGTTAAATTTGGCCCAGTAATTTCAGAGGAGAAGATTTTTGTAAAAGTTAACGACGATGGACGCCAAGTGATGAGAAAAGCTCACTTGGCCCTTTGGGCCAGGTGAGCTAAAAACGAATGAAGCCTTTCACAAGATTAAGGGTTCATTGATAAAGAACATACTTTGGCACACCCGGGCCGAGTAAATTTGACAAGGAGTTATTTTAGAGTTTGCCAAGTTTTTTCAATGACATACAAGACTAGGGGTAATAAACAGGTTTGTGCCACCCTTACTAAGGGACGGCACATAACTCAACATGCAGACATCTTATACGTTCAGGTATTTCACATCCAAAATTTTATGGAAATATTCTTTATAAAGCACAAAAATGTCAGTATTCTCCTCAGAAACTAACAAAACCTTTACATAGACTCATTAAAATGGGATATAGTTACGATACTGTTGTCAGGTCATTAAAGATTGCATATTTAGGCTTTAACATTGATTCACTGATAGGGTCTTTGCATCGGAACTAAACACATTTATTTCTAAAAAAAACAGTTGTTGGCATGACACGGGTTATGTTCTTCTCATATATTTTATGATAGTATGATACTAAACCCCTAACGGGAGGGATTGTACCTGATATTCATATGATGAAGACATAATCTTTCAATTAGTTTAATTGAGGTCTGGAGCTGGCATGTCAGTTAACTGCTAGTAGTCTGTTGTTATTTATGTATTATTGTCATTTTATTTATTTTCTTTTGTTACATCTTTTGACATCGGACTCGGACCTCTCTTGAACTGAATTTTAATGTACGTATTGTTATTCTTTTACTTTTCTACATTGGCTAGAGGTATAGGGAGAGGGTTGAGATCTCATAAACATGTTTAAACCCGCCGCAATTTTGCGCCTGTCCCAAGTCAGGAGCCTCTGGCCTTTGTTAGTCTTGTAGGATTTTAAATTTTAGTTTCTTGTGTATAATTCGGAGTTAAGTATGACGTCCATTATCACTGTACTATTATGCATATTTTAGGGGCCAGCTGAAGGACACCTACGG
Organism: Mytilus trossulus; assembly: GCF_036588685.1. Classification (NCBI taxonomy): domain Eukaryota; kingdom Metazoa; phylum Mollusca; class Bivalvia; order Mytilida; family Mytilidae; genus Mytilus; species Mytilus trossulus. The sequence goes on along the minus strand of NC_086385.1, from coordinate 49,233,490 downwards.
GTGCGGGAATTCTCGCTACATTGAAGACCCATTGGTTGCCTTCGGCTGTTGTTTGCTCTATGGTCGGGTGGTTGTCGCTTTGACATATTCACCATTTCCTTTCTCAATTTTATTGGATTTAGGAAATTGATAAAGAACTTTATTGAAGGGTTGTACATGAAGAGACCCTAATTGGTGTACACCGTCGTTAGGCTGAATAAACTAGGAATGATGTATATCTTGCTAAGGTCCGAACGTAACTTAGGCTTTCACTCGATACTCATTTCTATAAAAGCTACAAATTGAAAGTTCAAGGCTTTTTATTTAAAAAGTGATGTATTAAAAATCTAGGTTTGATTTGTTCATATTTTCTCTCCCTTAATCATTACAAAGAACACATAGGAAACAGTGATATTAAAAGTATATATATATATTCCTGACCGGAAGTGGCAACACATGCCATGGATACATACCGGTATTTGGATATATTCTTAATTTAAAAATGGTTTCGGAAGAACAATCTCGTCAAGGTTTTTTATTTTGCTATCCAATATTTTAGTTTTTCTCTGAAAACTTAAATTACTGTGCAAAGATAAGCAAAAAGGTGCCGTATCGCCAGCTGATGGTGCTATTCCAGCAGGTGAGTGATCTAGACCTTACTGGAAATGATCATTATTTTACTGGGACAGAATGTAGCGTACAAGAACATAAATATATACAATAGACAAGAAAGAAGATGTTAATTTTAAGCTTTAAAAATCAAATATGTCTAATTTGATAATAGATGGACTGACAAAATCCTAGCAACAACAAAATTAAAAAACACAAAAAAGACACACTACTACATTGTAGTAGTTCTAAAAAAAGGACACTCAAAATATGAATGGGAAATTACTACACTCTACATTTGCTGCCCTTAAAACACAATTTAAAGAATATTGCAATAATACAGATATGCTTGTATAAAAAAAATATCAGCCGAAATCGACTCAAATCTGAAATATTTCATGAAAAAAAAATTGCATATAAATGAATGAATAAAACAACGGCAAAACATTTAACTACGTCCCAATCATTTTGGAATAAGAGGTCTTTTTGAACTTGCAGCACGTCAAATTAATAAAGTGTTCCCGATAAACAAAAATCTATATATACATGTATGTGCACCATAATACTTTTTGAATGAGACAGCATTACCTAGTACGAGTATAAATTAGTATATCTTAATACTAGTATACACATTGGAAGTATTTTGATTGCTAGACACTTTTTCCACTGACATTGTCTAAATCGTAATTAAATTGTCCTCGATTTATATCGTCCATCATGTTAAACTGGTACTCTGTTGTAATATCTTCGTTGATGCTTGGATCTGGAGGCAGAAAGAAATCGGTACCAGGATATACAGAGTTGTCTCCCGATATAATAAACGCGCCTGCTTCATTTTCTATATCCTTACTTCCGTTTTTAGATTCACTTTGTTTTCGACACAGTTCATTTTCTTGTTTGGTTGGATTTAGATTCGGTTTCATCTGTTGTCCATTTTTGTCATAAGCATAGCTGATTTGTCTGTGTTGTTTTGAAGTATCCCCTAACCTGCCTAACGCAGCTGTGCGTCTGGGAATAGCATCACCAGCATGCACGAATGACTGACCGCGGTAAAAGTGTAGTTCTGCTTCCTCGGATGTCTCTATACGATCTCCTGCTTCGCCCTCGGCTATAGTTATTGTAGTGAACAGCGAAAGGCCGTCGCCATCGTCTACAGGTTTAAAACTACATATATCAGGGTCAATGACGAATTGACCATACTGAACACCAACCGGCTGTTCTTGTACTATCGCGTTGATCACATTAGTCTGTGTAGAATCTCTCCATTCTTTTTCATCCACAGAATTGAATTCACAATGACTTTTATACCCAGAGTCCATCCGGGATCCATACATCTTCGATTGTTGAAACCTGCTTATTTTGATAACATTATCAACTGCATTGATAAGATCGCGACCTTCTCTTGTTTCTGATAGATGTTTACTAAAGGGTAATGTTTTCATGTGATCTTCGTATGATTTATGCTTGTGTATATGCGAAAGGAAGCCTGTAAAATTATCCAATAACTGAAACGAACTACCAAGACCGTTTGGCATACTTAGGTCAGATGAGTAATCAAATTTTACAAAAATGATGTTTTGATGATTTAAAACCTGATTGAGAACTTTTGATAGATATGGTATAAAAATATCTGTAGTATCTATTGGTCTGTTATTTGTGAAAGCGTCATATTGACTACAGGCAGACGCAGACAAGACTATCACGTGGAAGTCAACATCGTCTGCTGTTGGGGTAATCCACTGGAATTTGTCGTCTGTTTGATTCCATGGGAAGTAATTGACCTTGCAGTGTCCTTGACTCTGTAAATATGTTGCGAGAGATTCGACAACCTTCGTATGGAATTCGTTATCGTATGCTGCAATGACGGCGACTTTCTTTTTAACCATCCATCTTTCATTGTTCAATACATCACCTTTCAAATTACAAAATTGAAAAGATATAATACACTGTTACATGTATGACATTATGCAAATTTTGTACAAATATAAAAGTAGAGTCGAGCTCAAGTTCTTGATTTGACAGTTTTTGGACAATTTGTGGCTATATGTTTAAAAAACGGACCGGAACTTGACACATCCATAATTGTGTATACAACATACAAAATGTACATGTACATACAAAATTCACAAAACACCATTCCTGCTTTAAATCATACTACAAATGTAGATTATTCATTGTTTTTATAAATGAGTTCTGTTCAGGAGACTTGACAATTATTTCATATTTTTAATGAAATAAAATAAATTTATCAATTCAATATTCTTCTTTATTGTATAGCAATATAATATTTCCCACAGAAAGTAACCAAAAGTTAGCGTGCAATAAATTCTATTATCGGTCGTCCCTCTGTCTATATCACTCTGCTCAGCTCTTAATATTATTCCGTATCATGTCTTTGTGACGTCAAATACGTTGACCCGGCCTTAATAACTTTGACCCGGACTTATCAGCGACGTCATAATGTTTGAACCGACGTTAATAACTTTGACCCGAACTTATCAAGTCATCTTTTGTGTGCTGGCGAAACAAAGAAAACACTTCCGAAACACGCAAATATAGCCCGATAAATCGATTATCAGATTATCTGCATATTGATATTGTAAAATATCAGCTGCTTGGCATTATATGAAGGCTTTTTGATCTCGTTCGCTACGCTCACTCGACAAAAAGCTTCATATCATGTCTCGCAGCTGATATTTTACGATATCAACATGCAGATAACCTGATAATCGGTACTTATTGCACTAGTCTTCAAAATTCCATGACGTCATCAACAACAAAATCTTAGTTTAAACCAATTTCTACTTTCAAATATTATATTGCTATGCAAGCTCGTGCAATATAAAATTCTACTCGGGACAATATTTCCCAATATTCATGCAATAACCCTATATTATCAACCTACATTTCGTAAATAAATGTTTGTGTAATTGTAAAATATAGAATCTTTAATCCATTTTTTGCACTGCCTTCATTTATTCTTTGGCATCTGAACAAGATATACTTATGCCTTTCTAGTACCGGATTTTCGAGAGGGAAAAGAAGCAGTTGCCTTTTGTTATTGTGAGTATATTTATTGAAATCTGGTTTGCGCTTCGGATATTCTATTCATTGGAGTATATCGAATATTATGGCGCTTCGAAACATTAATTACCTACCCTTTTGTCTTACTGATGTGTGAGGCACTTTTTCAGCGACTCTCGGAGACTCATAACCATTTCCGTCATTGGGTGATGGGCGTTTACAAAAATATTTGCAGACGTCCATCAGTTTTTTATCATTTGATCCTGGAAAATATTAATATTCTGTATCATATGGCAGTTTTGTTCTTCAAATTTTATTCAAAATAAAAGTTTAAGGACGTACATACATACACATTTTTTTTTATTTACATAGAATATGTTAAATAATAAAAAGAAAATCCTTAAAATCTAGGCTAATTTTTTTTTAACTTTTTAACTTTTAATCAGATAACTTTGGTTAAATTTAAAATCAAACAACCAATGTTCTATTCAAAAGTAAAATCACATAAATACTGAAAATTCAAAACGGACATCAAATGGCAAAATCAAAAGCTCAAACACATCAAACGAATAGATAGCAAATGTCATATTCCCGACTTGGTACAGGTATTTTCTTATGTAGAAAATGGCGGATTGAACATGATTGTATATATATATATATATATAGCAAGCTATTATACCTCTCACCTGGTGGATTTGAACCTGATTGCCGTATATATATATAGCAAACTAAACGGTGTGTTCCCATTTCGCCTTAGTTGTGAATTCCAGGTAAAAAAGGTAAAATAAATACTAAGGCGAGATGGGAATTGTACTAAGGCGAAATGTGAATTTAGATGAAAAAAATAAATAAACAAATTAAAGCTCTGTGTTTTTATAACAATATAAACATTAAGTAATTAGGGATTTGTGTCTCTTGGATTAGTATTTTAACATTTATTTATAAAAAGACACTTTATGATTTAAAAAATTGTGATTTTAGAAGAAAAAAATCTATAATTAAACATTATTCAGTATCAATTGTATCAGAGACATATAATATTGTATTATATGTCTCTGATTGTATGAATTTCCCACTGTCTTATTTAAATATATTACAGAAATTTTAAATAAAATAATAAATATTATTTTTAAAATTGTTTTAATTATATATAATAAAGATAATGCATGGTACTCTTTGACTTCTTAAAGCTTGGTCCAAATATTAATTTACCAATGATCAGGTCATTAGTTAGCTTTGTCTACATTATTACTGAATCAAACTCAGCAATTGGCTTGGGATAACTCTCATTTGTCACTTCACAATCTATGGCTTGCACATTTCTTTATAATTAATAATGGTAATTGAGAACTATTCACATTCTTCCATTAAGTATAAAAAAGTGAGTGTAACCACTTAAGGTATACGTTGAAGTATTCGTACTGAACACAGCTGAAAACAACTCACTAACCTTTGTGGACAAACATAATGGAAATTCCAGATGATTTGAATGCCTTACTAGCAGCCATGAAGTTAACTGGAAAAGAACCTGCCTGGAAGTTTTCCGCAAGTTCTGACCAGGTGTCCGTACAGCTCACGTGGACAAAGGCTAAGGAACCAGAGCATCCTCTAGTAAATCCAAGCCCTGAAGAGTAAGCCACCCTCCACCAGGAGAAGAGACGCAAAGCGCTTTGACCAGTGGAAGGCAACAAAAACAGCCGAGGTACCTGCTGACAAAGTCCAACATACCAAAATAAAGTGAGCCTTGACTTTGAATGTGCATCAAGAAATGCAGTATCTCATGTCTTTCCAAACGCAGAACTCAAAGGTTGTTTGTTCCACTACGCAAAAGCAATATGGAAAACGACACAGGAATATGGGCTTCAAACTCAGTATGAAGATGTCCCAGATGTCAACAAACTAGTCCGTCGTGCAGCAGCTTTACCATTACTGCCCTTAGATCGTGTGGAAGACTACTGGTTACATGCCTTGGACAATGCACCACAGTCAGATGCTTGCACCAAATAAACAGACTATATAGTTCTGACATGGCTAGAGGGCAGATACCCACAACCAACCTGGAACCACCACCAAACAGAAGGACCCAGAACAAATAACCATTTAGAGGGCTGGCATAACAAGTTAAAAAAGAGAGTCAAAACTGCACATCCAAATATATTCGAAATCATCAATGTGTTAAAGAAAGAGCAAGCAGCTAACGAGGTAAAGAAGGTACAATATGCAGCAGGTGGCAAGATGCGGGGAAAAGCAAAGAAGTACAGGGAACTAGAAGAAAGATTCGCAACTTTGAAGGAATCACTACACAATGGTACGAAATACTATATTCAGTATGGTGATGCAGCATCATACATCCTCTAACTTGGAAATTAGATGAACTTCGAACATTCAAATGTGTAAATTAGTGTCTTGTATTTCACAATATGAACTTTATGGAAATACTCATGTTTTATGTATTAGTGCTATTTCTTATGCTGTTATAATAACATTGTGCTTTGAATTCAGTGCTGATTGAAATAAAATATTTGTTATGATAGTTTGATATTTGTCTTTATTTTTTCATTAAAATATGAAATATCCTTATCCAATTTGTCATCTCTACTAAGACTTTGTTTAAAAATATTATACATGAGTAAAAAAAAAAAAAAATTTAAGAAAAAGAAGAACTTTAAATAACACATTTTTTAAAAGTGGGACACAAAATAGTAAACAAAAAATAAAAAAAATATATATTCTTTTAAATAGTATTTCATGGTAATATTTGACATCAAAATAACAAATATCAACTAATTGCAATACAAACAAAGCATAGCTTAATTACAATGTTTACAGAAGCTCCCATTTCGCCTTAGTTAATTCTTGTTTACCTGAAAATTTGTACTAAGGCAAACTGGGATTAATTTTATATATAAATTTTGACAGCTAAGGCGAAATGAGAATAAACCAACTAAACCTCTCACTTGGATGACTTGTCGGATTAAATTCCATTGTACATATTGACAACGATGTGTGAATAAAACAAAAAGATATAAAAGACACAATATTCTCGCAAAACCCAACAGTCTTTTTAATAGAATTATTAAACTTACGTTGTCCATAAATTTTATAACCAATTCCTGCTACTAAAACAAGGACTAAAAATCCAACTATACTGAATGCTACCGTCAAATGATTGGTGGTCTGGTTATCTTGTTGTGACGTCACAACAACTGATGCCGCCATAATGTCCTTGTCAGAAACGGTGTGTTCTCCTATCGCCACCTCTGTTGTAATGACTGTAGTTTTGTGTTTTGCTGTAAGTTCTATCGCCACCTCTGTTGTAATGACTGTAGTTTTGTGTTTTGCTGTAAGTGACAATGGCGAAGAAGTTGTTGATGTTTTGGGTTTAGTAGCAAGTGGCAGTGCAGGCGTAGGAATCGGAGCACTAGGGGTGTTTTCTAAAAGTTGCCAAAAAACACTATTATCGATACAATTATATACTATTATATACAAAATCATATAAAGATAAATAATGATTATCAGAATTTAACGAACAAAAATGTATTGTCTTCTTTCTGTTTACAAGAAGAAAAAATACAATATTAATAATGTTCGTAAAGAGCATTTCGTATACAAAAGATTCGTCATTGACGCTCGTTCCAAAAGAGATAAAGGTTAAATAAAGTACGAAATTGAAAAGCATTGATTATCCGAAATAGCGAAAGAGTTGCACAAAACGTATATATATAATTACAGAAAATTAGGCAAAGAACTTAAGAACAGAAAATAATAGACAAAAAATAAATAATAGAGAATAATGGTTTAAATTATTATGCAATAAAGAAACGAAGAACCCCTATCTAAACTGAAAATAACTTTACGTCATTGGAAGGATTTTTATTGTTTAGAACGTTTAAATCTAATTATAACATTTTGGTGTACGCTTTAATTTTGAAAATATTACCCAGAATGCACTTAGATTCTGAAACAGCAAATTGCTTAACTTACCGACAGGGATCTCTATCACACGTGTCAGTGTTTTCAAGCAGGACACACAGACTAAGAAATTGTTTTTACATTTACACTCAGAAAGACTTTTTGCTCTGTCGTCAAATGGTTGTACCTAGATTAAACAATTAATACACACAATGACATAATTAAAAATATCGACATTAAAAACAGAGCAATTCAAATTTTAAATAAACAAGTGAACAAATACTATACTGTCAATGACTTATATTAAATATGTAAGACTCACATCGACGTCCGGTCTCTAATCGACGTCCGTTGCTCAAATCGACGTCCAAATCTGACGTCACAACATAATTTCTTTCCAAATCGACGGCAAATTGAATGATCTTGTATGCCTATCTAATCGACGTCCAAATTGTTGGCTTCTCTAATCGGCGTCCAATTTTTAGCTTCTCTAATCAACGTCCGTTTTGGACACAGAATACAAAATTGACCAGAACCGACAGCAGCTGAAACCTTTTAAGACCTTTAAACATATTATGTGTGTCACATAGGATATATTTAAAAAAAAAAAAGAAGGTTGTATTTTTTTTTTTAAAGATTTTCAACATACTAGACTAAATATGTAAACAGGTTTTTTGTTATATCATTTTTTTAATTTTAGAGATTACATAAAAATAAAGAGATGTGGTATGACATGAATAATATAAACAATTCAAATTAGAAAATTAACGGTATTATTTATAAATAAAAATCTTAAAAACAAATATGACAGACATAAGCCATCGAAAACATTATAATATTAAAAAAAAATCAATTGGCTGTACTTCTTTATTTTGTCTATTGTTGAAGATTGGATAATGCTCTCTAGATGTCGTTTGGTTTGTTTGTCCTTATGTTGCTTTCTCCTTGACATACATTTACATGCATGTCATTTATTATCATGAACAGGAATGACACACTACCATGTAGATTTATTCGATTAACTTTTTATTAAGATAAACTTTAATATGCATGATACCTATTTCGGGTTGTAAAAAATATATATGGAAAGAATGTATTAATGTTTGAACCCTACAAAACATGTACATGTATAAGTGTAAACAATTTATATAAAAAAGAAGATGTGGTATGATTGCCAATGAGACAACTCTCCAAAAGAGACCAAAATGACAGAAATTAACAACTATAGGTAACCGTACGGCCTTCAACAATGAGCAAAGCCCGTACCGCATAGTCAGCTATCAAAGTCCCCGAAATGACAATGTAAAACAATTCAAACGAGAAAACTAATGGCCTTATTTATGTACAGTAATTTATTATTTATTGATATTGGACATCAATTAAAGACGACTAGAATCAATCGGGCGTAGTTTTGAAAATACATGCCGTCAAATTGGAGGAAGATATGAGTTTCAACTAATCGGACGTCGATTTAAGGAACGGACGTCGATTAGAGGCCGGAAGTCGATCTGAATCTAACAAATATATGCAAATTTGTGACACAATGAACATAATATATGCGGAATGATTGACAAATTGAATGATACAACTACCCACCAAAGTTCAAATGAAGTTGATGTAAGCAATTATCTAGGCATTTCTTTTCTCTTTTCTTTTTAGTTTATGTCAAAGTGTTCTGTTTTCCTTATATTTTGCACCCAACTTGTTATCTTTTTGTAGGATCTTTTTTTTCATGTTTTAATTAAATAGCATTACGTTATTTTGTTCCTCATTTTTACAGTGGTTTTAGCCAAGTAATTTCTAAGTAATTTCTAGTCCGTAAACCCACCCTGACCCAACATGCTCTATTCTATAAACTCTCATGTTTTGGAGTCATACGTAAAATTTATAATACTAATGATACTTACCCCAACTCTGTAACGACCGGGTTCAATGTCATGGAAAGACATTTCTGTCTGAAAATTAATTTAAAAAGGAATAAACATCTGTTTGCTAATATCATCTTTGGGAATTATACAGTAAAGATCGAAAACACTAATGACCAAAAACTTCTGTTCTGTTAATTTTGAGTTAATCTTTGAACATCCGAGAATCAAAACTTCTTTTGGATTTAAATCGTATTAACTAGGTTTTCTAGCTAATTTTAAAAGACTAGTACCATGCTTATAAATAAGAAGTTGTGGTGTAACTGCAATGAAACAACTCTTCATCAGAATCGCAATATGGAAAAAAGTTAAAAATTATATGTCAAAGTAAGAACTTCAACACGGATCCTTGGCTCACATATGCATCGAACAGCAAGCTATAAAGAGCTCCAACATGATTTTTGGGTTTGATCACTCTTGATTTCTCTGACGCACACAATTTTAAAAGTTTATTTAATATTCGTTATTTTTTGAAAATCATACACTATTTTGAATTGTAAGAAATCCTTATACACATGGATTATAACAGGAGTTTCCAATAGCACAGATATGTACTGTACTATTTTTTTATAACTTAATCTTAAGTATAAAAACAAGTTGTTCTTTCCTTCTAGCAATTGCAACATTTATCGATAACTTATGATAAAATAAAGATAAATAATATAGATTCAATGCTAACAAGAATGTGTCTATAGTACACGGATGGCCCAATTGCAATATCATTTGCTATGTTCAATGGACCGTGAAATTGGGATCAAAACTCTAATTTTGCATTAGGATTAGAAAGATCATATCATAGGGAACATTTGAACTAGGTTTCAAGTTGATTGGACTTCAACTTTATCGAAAACTACCTTGACCAAAAACTTTAATCTGAGCGGAATGGACGAACAAACGGACGAACGGACGCACATACAGACCAGAAAACATAACACCCATAAATGGGGCATAGCAATTGTCAAAGATCTTACCAGGTTTGTTCCCATAGATGATACGGTATGTCTGGCTTCGATAGATGTGCCTTCATTTGATACAATTCTGGACAATGTTATGTTATACCAGTAGAATTGTAATTCTGCTGGAGCTGGTACAAACCGGAAGTCAATAAATCTGTCTTTCTGGTTGACATAGAAAGCAATCGTCGTTCTCCATTGATATGAAAACTGTAATTCTATTAAAAATAAAGCACTTATTAGATATGAGTTAGAAGAAGAGTTCATTTGAAGATTGGATCTTTGTTGAATGCATTAATAGCGCAAATAAAATCGACTTCTTCTTCTTCTTCTTCTTCTTCTTCTTCTTCAAAAAGCTAATCAAAGTTAAATTAAAGCAAATTAATGGCGATTTTCGTATCACTTTTTCGTATTGCACTCCGCACAGTGTGGCACAAAAAATGTATATTCATGCAAGAAATAGATAACTGGCCACACACATAAGAGAATTGTATTTTCGTCTATTTTTAATAACATTTGTGCTGACATTTGATATTGAATCAAAACCATTCGACTCACTGCGCGGTTTAACAACTTGTGAAAATAGTATATCGCTGGATATCAACTCTCGTTATTTAATTTGAATAGTAATAGTATATTCGCCGAAGGCTTATTTATAATTAAATGTTTTGAGCTGATATTTATAGATTATCGGTGATCATCTCAACGAGATTGATAATCTTTTTATCGCTATTTTACCTACATGTATGACGACGTTGTCAATTTCATGTCAATTTCATGCCCACGTGCATGCTTAGTTTCTAGCGATAATTTTCCATCTCAAGCGAGTAGCAATCACAACAAAAGATCAAAGAAAAAAATACAAAAAAGCGATAACAAGTGTTATCCCATTTTCACTCGTTATGAAACCTATAAATTTCACGAATAAAGGCGAGGTAGATAGACTCATTAATCAGACAGTTATTTCAATGAAAAATGTACAAGAGCACAAAAAATGTAATACAGATAACCAAAGATAGAACAAGACGAATCCCCCCAAAAACGGGAGTGTTCTGAGTTTCGGAAAGGATTCGATTACTACAGTGGTGTTACAATTATCATTTGGATGGTTCAATGCAGAGTAAATATGATAGGATTTGTTTTAGTACCTTTATCATGCTACCGAAATCGTTGTAATACAATAAGTGTTATTTTGATATAAGAAAATCATACTATTAATCTTGAAAATAAATAAATAAGTAGGATGAGTAATCAAGATGACAATCATACCAATCGGTCGTTAAACAGGTCAGGACCACTACCTTATATGGAAATGCATAAATTAGCATACTTATGTTCTCGCACATGTAATTGTTTATTTACATGTGACGCAATTTATATTTACCTAGGTTTTTGACCAATCCACTAAATGAGTCACAATGCATGATGGACTACTACGTGGTTACAATCAACCAAGAACACGTGTTACTTACTGAAATAGAACACATTTTTTTGTGCAATGCGGGATTCACAATTTCGCTTAGTTTTTCATTTTGTGTATCCTCATTTAAAGTTCGTGATATAAAGTTTTACCAGAGACATATATACACATATGTGTATATATGTCTGGTTTTACTTCCATGCTCAGACGGATTAACGAAGAATTGTTTCTATGCGAAGAAAAAAGGGCTTCAATTAACCGATAAATAGCCATTAATATGTTTGATGATGGCACAGAGATTATTGATGTATTCGTCCACCACACAGCAACGAAACAACAGCGAAAAACACAATTACCCATGAGACAAACTTACTAGTGTAAAGTAAGCCGTCGATAACAGCCGGTGCTGATATTCTCGAGTCTAGCAATTTTCGTATAGATAATTAAAGGCAAATGTGTGATCCTTGAAATTTGTTTACTTCAAAAAGGCGAAGAAATATTTACATACATGACAGTGTTAACAAAATCTATAAGTATTTATTTTTGTCACAAATCAGTATATTGGACTTCAAAACTGTTCCCTTTATTTTAAAGGTAGTGAAGTCAGCTACTGTAGTTTCAGTCTGTTCATTTTTTAATGGGCTCGGACATTTGCCAAACTGAATAAAATTATTACAGCTGATTTCTTATACCCGCAAAGTAAAACTTTGGTTGGCTTGCTTGCTTTGTTTGTATAATTGTTTATACAAGCTTTGAAAATAAGATTGATACCTTTAAACAATATATATATAGGCAAAGTCTAACTTGTATATATTTTATAGCGTTGGATCTATAATAAAAAATAAGATTTGGTATGATTGCCAATGAGACAGATGTCAACAAGAGACCAACATGACACAGAAATTTTAAACAGTTATAGATCACCGTATGGCCTTCGACAATGAGCAAAGCCCATATCGCATAGTCAGCTATAAAAGGCAATGTTAAACAATTCAAACGAGAAAACTAACGGTCTTAATTATATTAAAAAAAAATGAACGGAAAACAAATATGTAGCACATAAACAAATGACACCCACTGAAATACAGGCTCCTTCCTATACAATTTTTTTTTTGATGGGATGGATTTCTTCTCCTTTTATTTTTATTTTTTTTGGATTGTTTTACGCAAGTAATTTGTGGGTCATTTAAAGCTTACTTTTCAGCATTGAACCTATGACTGCTGACTTTACTAAATTATGTCTTTGTCGGAAAGATGTCTCATTTGGCACTCATACCTCATCTTCTTATTTCTATATACAAAGCACGTTTTAAAAAATAATAGATAATATGGCACCTACTGTGATCCAGAGACTTTTAATATTGGAGATATTTTACATATGTCAACAGGACAGCAGCCGAACGATAAAAAAACCTCTGAGGTATATTTTGTGAAAAAATTAGCAACAAACGGATATTATCGATGGATGAAACTATTAAAAATGTGTTGAGCTATATACCGTACCCACTCAGTGGCGGATCAAGGGAGTGGGGGTTTCGGGGTGTGGACCCCCTTTTTTGGACGATCAGTGCATTTGGATGGGGACATGTAGTTGGAACCCCCTCCCCTTTTGTCCATGGTTAGGACCCCCTTTTTAAAATGGCTGGATCCGCCCCTGCCGTTTTCATAACACTTATTTTAAGCATACTGAATAGTATGATGTTCTTTCTTTTAGTTCAGGCCCTGATAAAAAAAAATTACACATTCAGTACAGAAAGAAGTGTTTCAATGAAAGTTTTCGTGTTTTTGTAGGCAGCAATGTTTTGGAATGACATTATACCGGTTTAAAAGAGCTCAAATGATTTTCTTACTGGACAGTAGTCACTTCATTGAATATTTCACTGTTTCATGTCATGAAAGTAATGCAGGTTCAATTCATAACAAGGCACAACACCGGTTCAACTACTTTTGCAAGGCGAAAAAGAAAGTCGAATCGTGAAGCCAGTAAACAATATATTTTTAATCTGAGCATGCAAATTGAAGATTACGTTATATATTTTACATTAAACATATTTGCAGAATAAAAACATCGGAAATGAGAGTCCCAGACAATATATTAGTTGACTGTTTTCCAACTAATTCCACGTGTTTTAAGTAGTAGTTTACTCGTAGTAGCCCACAATGCATTGTAGTTCATTGATTCGATTGGTCAGTTAAGGCCAAATTGGCCTTGTGTTTTGGAAATTACTATGCAAATATATTCTGACGTCAGAAAATCTAGAGTTCTCGACCTGTTAAAATACAGATAAAACCTACATGGCCAAAGGAAAATAAACAAACAAAAAATAAGCAAACAAACAACAGACCCCAAATTTAAAACCTAAAGATAAGTGGCGAATCAAGAGGTGGTGGGGGTGGTCGGAACCTTTTTTTTTTGGTTGACGATGAATGCATTTGAATCGGGACATATGGGTGAAAATGCCTTCCAAATGTCTCTTGTAAAAAAATATAACCTAAAACGGAGAAATCTTACCCCATTTATTAGTTTGTCCATATCTGGTTTGAAATTCTTTCTCCTCTGTGTATTTGGGTGTCGGTAGACTGTAAGCATTGAAGATGTAATCCCTGTTTTTTTGTGCCAGTGGATATATTTTCACTTGAAACTTCAAATCATTCTACATTTGAAAAATATAAATACATGGCATATTGTCGGATTCTTTAGTCTGACTTTATAATGTGAACACAGGACACATGCTCCAATGTAGTTCTATGTTTAGAATTTAATCTTTCTTTTAGAAAAAAAACGTTATAATACATGTATACATATATTTTGGATAGCTTATAAACACCAAAAAAAGAAAAGCAGTAAAAAGCAAGAAAGAAGCAAATAACACTTTACTATAACATCAAATTTGAAATATGAATTATAGGCATGTAACTAGCCTCTGATTGATCGGCCTTAACATGCATGAAATAATTGCCACTGAACGTTGAGTAGCCAACAATCAACAAGCTACAATTATAAATTTAGAGTTATCTTTCTTTACCTACCAAGCCATACCACTTTATCACACCTATGATTTCGTTGTTCATGCACATAAGTATAACTTAATCGAATTGACAGGACTTAAAACAAAAGGATTGTGTGAGCCTATGAAAGGACGCGTTAAAACTTGTATGGCCAAATAGGATCCTTTGATAAGGAAAATAAAGAATTTGAAATTTGGTGTAAACAACATTTTAGTATGAATAATACAAGTATAATTATAAACACATTCACAATTAGGATTCAGAAAACAAGCAACAAGTCCTTATATTAATCCGTCTCCTTTTTTGAAATTTAATTGAATAAAAAAAAAAATTAATCAAAACCAATACCAAAAAACAAACGGCACGCATTTTACTTTGTTCCATTTTCATTTTAAAATCTGCCACTCAACTAAAATACCATAAACAGATTTTATAGTAGGTAAAATCATACCTTTATATTGTCCCGCCTGTACGTATAGCTACAAAATGTACATACCTCCTTATGTTTTGGTGTAAGTGTTGTGTTAACAAGTTCTAACACTATACATCTCTTATTACCAATGCTATCTTGGTAATCCAACTGAAACCCTTTAACATACAGGAAATCAGCTGAAAAAATAAAATACAACGAGTGTATTTCTGACTACGAATCTTTACGCGACTTGTCATTGAAACTTTACTGCCGAATGAAACACGACGGATTACTCTAGAAGAGCAGGGTCTGCTAACACAAAGTTTTTGGTGGAGTATGCGTTGCTCAGTATGGTTTTATTGTATCTTTTATTCTTGTTTGTCTTTTTGTCGTTTGGAGGGCCATAACATTGTCTACCTATTTTCTTGAAAACATATGTTTGCTTGTCCCCGTTGTGTCTCCTGTCTCCTGTATATGTATTATAATATTTCGTAATTTAAATTTTCTATATATCGAACATAAGTGGTCTTTGTTGCATGTAGTAATCGTTTTCCGGAGTGTTATATCCGCTCTGTCGATACGAATAGATAATAGGGGGCGTCCATACAAATTTATTACATATTGTTGTTAACAGTCTTAAACAAGTAATACGTAACTGACTTCCGCGAAATGTGGAAATGATTTGATTATTTAAAAACATTAAGCTGACTCCATATTGGTGGATTGGGTAGTTACAATGGTGTGACTAAATTTAGAAGTCAAACTTCCTATGAAAATTAAGATCAATAGATATAAATTATTCTACTAAACTAGGCTGTGTTTATACTTCCAATGCAACATATACATATATATCATTTTTTATATAGATTAGACCGTTGGTTTTCGAGTTTGAAAGGTTTTACACTTAATCTAGTAATTTTTATGGCCCTTAATTTATAGCTTGCTGTTCGGTGTAAACCAATGCTCCGTTTTTTAAGACCGTACTTTGTCCTATGATAATTTAACTAAATAAATTGTGACTGAGAAGGTGAGTTGTCTCATTGGCAAGAAGAAGAAGAAGAAGAAGAAGAAGAAGAAGAAGAAGAAGAAGAAGAAGAAGAAGAAGAAGAAGAAGAAGAAGAAGAAGAAGAAGAAGAAGAAGAAGAAGAAGAAGAAGAAGAAGAAGAAGAAGAAGAAGAAGAAGAAGAAGAAGAAGAAGAAGAAGAAGAAGAAGAAGAAGAAGAAGAAGAAGAAGAAGAAGAAGAAGAAGAAGAAGAAGAAGAAGAAGAAGAAGAAGAAGAAGAAGAAGAAGAAGAAGAAGAAGAAGAAGAAGAAGAAGAAGAAGAAGAAGAAGAAGAAGAAGAAGAAGAAGAAGAAGAAGAAGAAGAAGAAGAAGAAGAAGAAGAAGAAGAAGAAGAAGAAGAAGAAGAAGAAGAAGAAGAAGAAGAAGAAGAAGAAGAAGAAGAAGAAGAGAAGAAGAAGAAGAAGAAGAAGAATAGTCTATTCTGAATCATGAAAATGATTTTTTTTACTCAAAATTTAAGTTTGTTACTAACATGAAAGAAAAAATTAACGCATTTAAAACCTGAACGGATGTTATAAAATAGGTTTGGAAATTTGTATACACACTATGCAGATTAATTTTTCAAAATTGAACAGTCAATAATAAATTTTGCCACTGTTTTACTCTTATTACTGTTAAAAAGTTCTTTTAGTTTATCAATTGATGAAAGGTCCGGGAAGTCATTGTGGTGTAAAGTTTGTAGCTCTCGAAAAAGTTCATTACGGATATCGCTATACAATTTACAGTTAATCATGAAGTGGAGCTCGTCTTCAGTATACTTCGCCACTGTCACACATTTTGCATATTCTTTGTTCAACGGGAATATTTCTGATACGCCTCTTTTAAAGTTCTAGGGGAAACGTTCCACATCGCATTCTCGACAAAGCTGATCTTTGGTTTCTGCAGAAACATTTTTCAGATATTCTTCCGTCTAGAATTGTGATTGATAAGTTTGTATGTTCTGAGTTTTGGCATATTTTGTACACTTTCAATCCATGGCAAATGATGACGATCTCGTAAATAATTTTTATTAACTATGCTAATCTTTAATGAGTTTATTTGACTTTAACTGAGTTAGAAACAATTTTTTTTACCCCTGTTTATGTATGTTACTTGCTCATTCAGTAACGGGAACTCGAACAGGAAATACTTCGAAACATGACTGAAAGTAATTTATTTATTTTAATTGTAAACTGTGTAAAAATGATAATTGTTGTTTGCTTAAAGTCCAGTGACAAGTATTGCATACATGTTCAGTACGAGTTTATAAATGAAAACCTATCCTATTATTGTTGTTGTCTCTATCCTTTCACTGGTGGCTGTAGTCTTTCATTTTTGTGTTTTTTAAATCACATTTGCGTACCAGGTTAAACAATATCGGTCCTAGTTTATGAAAGCTCTTAAAATAATATTAAAACAAAAACAATCATCTTAAACTTTAAAGATAATAACATTCTTGGTATGTACCTATTCTTCCTACAATAATCATCAAAAGTGAATTTTTGAATAAAAATAAAAAGAAGGCATATTTGAATAACTGTAAAAATGCCCATCAAATTAACAAAGGCAAAAGTTTAAATCAATTCAACCAAACTTTCTCATGGTATGGTTTTTGATCATTGTTAAAGGCCGTAAGATGATCTATAGTTGTTAACTTCTGAGTTATTTGGTCCCTTGCGGAGAATATTTTATTCATATTATGTAAAAACACTCATAACAAAAACCCTAGTATTTTAACTGCATCTCTTCGAAATACTAGTATTCGAAATCCTCCAAATACAAGTATGATGCTAAATGCAGGAGATCTAGACAACACTTTAATATCAGCCAAATCAGAGTAAATATTGTTTTGCTGGCTACCGGTTTGCCGGCTTGACCCTTGGGACTAACTACTAGTAATTCCATTTTTTTTTGTAAATTAGTAACTTCGTAGCTACTTTCCAACCTTAATTTTAAAGTGGCATATCCAGGATGGATTGGAACTCCCTTTTTTGGACGACCAATGCACTTGATTGGCGACATATGGTTGCACCCCTACCTTTACCCTGGTTTGGGAATCCCCCATTTTTAAAATGGTAGCATCCGCACCCGCTCTCAATACAATATGTGCATCTAATTTTGTAAATGCAACGCCATGACATTATACTTGTTTAAAGTATTTACTTCCTCTTAATTGTGGATCAATTTAAGGCACGAAGTGTTATTTTTGATAAAACAACAAATTTGATTCATATTTCCGTTCTATGAATCCTTGTTAAGCTAAGTAAACGTACATAAGAGTTTTTTTTTTATTATGGTAAGGAATGTAATGGCTTCTTAGCTGTTTCGGCTATTTGATTGGTTGCTTATATATACATTTATATATGTACTTTACAACAACAACACAAAACCGTTTCCTTTGACGACCATTTTCATTTTGAAAATCATTTTTATAAATCTTATAATCAATGTTTTTATTGTTTTCCTTTGAAAGTCATTGGGTTTTTTTAATTTCCAATTCGGTTCTGTACAGAAAAATTAAAAGCACTGTACATTTAAAATTATTTGCATATACGGAAGTTTAAAGGTATATTAACAAATGATCGTATAGTTACGTAAAACTAAAGATATTTTAAGCGCATACAAAAGAGGTAAAAACTGGCCTATTCATTCATAAAAAATATTCTTGGAAGAGGTCTTAGCTAAGAAATTTCAAACACACAATTTTTCTAAGTCTATTTGATTTCATGTTATGGATTAAAAAAAAGTATATTGATCATCGTTTAACCTGTATAAGAATGAGTTTAAGTGGATATAATCAGTCCTTGTTTCACTTTCAATGTCAGCATATTTTCCTTAAAAAACGGAATGCAAAAGAGTAAACTTACATGTAAATAGTTTTCAAAGATACCAGGATTATAATTCCATACGCCAGACGCGGGTTTCGTCTACACAAGACTCATTAGTGACGCTCATATCAAAAAATTTATAAAGCCAAACAAATAGAACATTAAAGAGCATTGAGGATCCAAAATTCCAAAAAGTTGTGCCAAATACAGCTAAGGTCATCTATGCCTGGGATAAGAAAATGGGATGTAACTTAGATAGAGATTTAATGAGGTCGAACTATTCGCTTACAAGTGAATAATTCATCACCGATGTTTCTTCTGCTGCTTCATGTTATATTTACCAGTTCGTGGAGGTTGTATTGTTACTACAAATCCCGGATAATAACCATTATTTGGCCACTCCGGATGAATTGTCATGGTGGGTTTTAATTGTAGATCGTTGGGACATCCCGGATACATATCTTTGCCATACAAATGGTTGTACTTCGATTCCAACAGCGTTTCATTACAGTCTGTAAAAGAAAATCAAAACAACATCACTCCGGTGATCAGATTTCAATAGTTGTTGGGGATCAAGTTGTTAAAACTAGGGGTAGTTAGTACTAAGTGCTAATATATTTCAAGGTAAATAAAAAAAATACCATAAAAGGGGTGAAAAACAACACCTTTAGCTGTATCGGTAACAACAACCGTATAAGGGCCGTATAGCCAGCCAACTTGACTGAATCCTCTTCACTCCTTGTGGAACATAGGGCTGCCACAGTCGCTTTCCACCTAACTTTATTTTGGGCTATTTTTTTGCTTCGCTCAAGGTATATCCAATCTCTTCCAACTCCTTATGCCTTGCTCTTCTCCAGCTGTAAAATGGTCTTCCTGGTCTCCGATTTCCTTGGGGGTTCCCTTTTAATGCTTGTCTAGTGATAGTACCTACAGGTTTCCTTAAAGTGTGCAAAATCCATTGCCGTGTTCTTTTCTTTAGTTGTTTAATTGCTAAGATCCAGTCAAGGTCGTTAAAAACTTTCATTTGTTGTAACAACAACGAAACAATAATAGTTCATATTAATCTATGACTTGAACATCAACCTAACAACAGAAGTGTCGCAATACCTTTGTTTAGAAAGCGCCACAAACAATATGTTTGTGATTTTAAAGAAAAAATCTCTTGTCAAAAACATTACCTTTGAGGATTAAAAACTGGTCATATTAATACAATAAAAGTAATATGCTTACCGTCTCCGTTGTATTTAGTTGCCGTACAACTAACTGGTGTCTGAAGTAAAAAAAATATATTACACTTAGCATACATATAAAAAAGAAGATGTGGTATGATTGCCAATGAGACAGATCTCCAAATGAGACCAAAATGACACAGATATTAACAACTATATGTCACCGTAAGGCCTTCAACAATAAGCATAACCCATACCGCATATATAGTCAGCTATAAAAGGCCCAGTCTTTTTTGCATTTTTATGTCTTTTCGTAGAGTTTCGTAATACACCGCTTCGTAGTATTTATAGTAAGCCTTTTATCAATAAGTGTGTCATATTTCTTGAATTTGGTTAAATTCTTATTTATCTGTTCGTAAACAACAATAAAATAGCATTGATACTAATACTAGTATGCTTTAAAATAGTGCTGATGTGTGAAATAAATATTCACATATCAAATTGGTTTAATAAAAGCTTGCCTTAAAATTGGCACCGATCTATGCACCATTTTGCATCTTAATCTTTTATATAAAAAAGAAGATGTGGTATGATTGCCAATGAGACAACTATCCACAAAAGACCCAAAATGACACAAACATTAACAACTACATGTATGGGTCACCGTACTGCCTTCAACAATGAGCAAAGTCCATACCGTATAGTCAGCTGTAAAAGGCCCCGATAAGACAAATTGAATGTAAAACTATTTCGTGCAGTTCTTTTTTTTTAAAGGATAATTTCTAAAAAGTCCTTCTGAGGAAGTGACAAATAATTAAGATTTTAATTTTGAATTACCATCTCTATTTGAGATGTTGAAGAAAGGTAAAAAAAACTTCATTTGGTATATTACTGTCATTTCATAATTTTTTGCGTATGAATGGGTTTTGTAAAAAAATAAACTTGCATTTTGTATCCAGCATTTCCTGAAATCGCAATTATTAATGTCGCGATTGTTTCCATGATTTTTTTTTGTCAATTTACAATTATTACTATCTACTTACTTACTTTTTATTATAAATGACAAATGAGCCATCAAATTAAATACCACGACGACAATTTTTAAAGAAAAAATAACTATTTAATGATTTCAATACAAATTTATATCAAATCTATTAAAATTGAAAAAAAGGCCTGTTAACCGGTTAACGTTTTAGGTATTCGGTATTCGGTCGTTCGAACGGCTAACCGGTTAACCGTTGACACCACTATTTTTATATAAAGTCATCTATAATTATCGATTTTCTTTTTAATTTCATAACTTTTTAGTTTAAAGATGGATCATCGTTAAATATTTCCTCAGATAGAATTTTCTCTAACCAGTTTTCCAAAATGAATATTTTACTATGCCTTTTTTCAAAATAAAAAAAAACAACATGGATCACTGTTCTATTTTCCAGCTACAAGTCGTTCAAAATTGTCAATAGATTGTTCGTGAAAAAAACACATATGAGATAGAATTTGAAATAAAATATAAAGAGATAGGTTTTACAAAATGCTTTAAGAAAATAAAAATAAACCAGATGCTCCGCAGGGCGCAGCTTTATACGACCGCAGAGGTCGAACCCTGAACAGTTGGGGGCAAGTATGGACACAGCATTTAAACTTGATACAGCTCTGAATTTGGACTGTGATTAAATAGTTGAAACAACATAGGTTTCTGACACAGAATGAATGTGGTCTAAGAACTTAATCTTAAAAACTTAAAAATTTTAAATTGGACATTTACCTATTATGGTCCAATATCCAAAATCTAAATACATGGTTAGATTCAGCATATCATATAGAACCCCAAGAATTCAATTTTTGATGAAATCAAATAATGTTCAATTTTAGACCCTTTAGACCTCAATGTGGACCAATTTGATAACCGGGCCCAAATAATTAAAATCTAAATACATGGTTAGATTCAGCATATTGAAGAAACCCATATATTCAATTTTTGTTGAAATCAAACAAAGTTTAATTTTTGACCCTTTGGACCTAAATGTAGACCAATTTGAAAAGAGGACAATACTGTGCAATTGAATATTTCTTGCTATTGCACAAAACTGTGCAATTGAAAATTTCTTGCTATTGCGCAATATTGTGCAATTAAATATTTCTTGCTATTGCGCAATACTGTGCAATTGAAGATTTTTTGATATTGCACAATACTGTGCAATAGAAGATTTCTTGCTATTACGCAATAATGTGCAATTGAAAATTTCTTGTTATTGCACAATACTGTGAAATTGAAAATTTCTTGCTATTGCGGAATACTGTGCAATTGAAAATTTCTTGCTATTGCACAATACTTAATATAATAATTTTGGACCCCGATTTGGACCAACTTGAAAACTGGGCCCATAATCAAAAATTTTAGTAGATATAGTAAAATGTTAAGATTCAGCATATCAAAGAACCCCAAGAATTCAATTTTTGTTAAAATCAAGCTAAGTTTAATTTTGGACCCTTTGGCACCTTAATGTAGACCAATTTGAAAACAGGATCAAAAATTAAGAATCTGAATACACGGTTAGATTTGGCATATCAAAGAACCCCAATAATTCATTTTTTGATGAAATCAAACAAAGTTTAATTTTGGAACCTTTTGGCCTCTAGTTCGTTGGGAACAAAACTCCAAAAATCAATCCAAACCTTCCTTTAGTGGTCATATACCTTGTGTTAAAATTTCATAGATTTCTATTAACTGATACTTAAGTTATTGTGCAAAAACCAAGAAAAATGCTAATTTGGGACCTGTTTTTGGCCCCTAATTCCTAAACTGTTGGGACTTAAACTCCCAAAATCAATCCCAACCTTCATTGTGTGGTCATAGACCTTATGTTAAAATTTCAAAGATTTCTGTTCACTTATACTAAAGTTATTGTGCGAAAACCAAAATAATGCTTATTTTGGCCCTTTTTGGCCCCTAATTCCTAAACTATTGGGACCAAAACCCCAAATCAATCCCAACCTTCCTTTCATGGTCATAAACCTTGTGTTTAAATTTCATAGATTTCTATTTACTTTTAGTAAAGTTAGAGTTCGAAAATCAAATGTCTTCTGATGACGATGACGACGACGACGCCAACGTTATACCAATATACGACCAAAATTTTTTCAATTTTTGCGGTCGAATAAAAATTGTCACGAAATTGGTTTTCTTGCTACAAGAAAATAAAAATTTCCCTGTCATTCAATTATATTATTTCTACTATAGTATCAACATTTTAGATAATGAATCTTGTGTAGAATCTAAAAGATAGAGGCGAAGACTATTCGGCAATCCTCGGTAGAATCCGCTACTCTCCTGGAGGAGTGTACAGAATCGGCCGAGTTGAGACGAATAATGCTAAGACGAGACTAGAAAATTGAATGCATCCCTGTTACGTATCAAGGATATGAAAATGATAATGACAGGAAAAGGAACAATCTATGTAAAGTTTATCTTTTATGTTCGTAAGAATGCTTTACGGAAGCCGATAAGGGCCATTCAAAAAAAAAAATTTATGTCGTAATTACGACATAGCATGTCGTAATTTCGACATAACATGTCGTTATTACGACATCGCTATGTCGTAATTTCGACATAACATGTCGTAATAACGACATCGCTTTGTCGTAATTTCGACATATCATGTCGTAATAACGACATAACTATGTCGTTTGAACGACATAGCCATGTCGTTAAAACGACATCGCCATTTATAAAAGAATATGTATTATGATTGGCAAGAGACTAAATGACACAGAAATTAACAACTTTATGTCATCATAATGCCCCCAATAATAAGAAAAGCCCCCGCATAGTCAGCTATATAAAAAGAGGGAAGAAAGATACCAGAGGAAGAGTCCCCGAAATGCTGCGTGGCTGTCAGTGTTATCATTTAATTATTAGCTCCCTTGGTAAAACTCCAAATTTCATATTCAATGGTTTTTTTTAAATAATTTACATGACGCTTAATATATGTATATATTTGTTAATTGCATAGCTTTTGCAATTTGAATTCATTGGTTAAAGATTTCTATTTATATTGTTAAGTTTAATATTTGCATCGTTGCAAAATCTTTGGTTACCTTCTTTGGATACCTTCAGTGAGAAACTTATATATTTCATAGATTCTATCTACAGACTCAAAGAATAAGAATAGAACTTAAACTCTTCTATTGTAAAGTTCAAACTATTGGAATGTTAGTAAAAGGGCTATACAGCCAGACTAGGTCATATGAAACTTAAAATATTCTGTGGATTGATATATAAAGAAGGGACTGAAATTGCAAGTCTAGCATGCATCCCATCATCCCGTAAATAAGCGCAAACTACATGTCTTCTTGTAATAAGGGTGAATTAAAGTATTGACTGCTCAATTTCTACTTTTAAACGTTGGGCACGATGTTCCTACAACACGTTACACTTAAAAAACGGTGTCGAAGAGGGTTTTTGACTTCGATTAATTTTTCCAAATTTTATTCGGTTTTTCATATTGTTGGTTGATTCTGGTTTTGTGATGTCATTTTATCAAAAATTACCTCGAGTTGTGGAAATCAGGGGGGGATCCAGGATTTGCAGTTAGGGGGGGGGCGCAAATTTTATTTTGGTGTTTTTTTTAGGTAAAATTCTAGAAATAATCTTCTTAAGGGGTGAAATGTAGATATCTCGAACTATTGTATGTTAGAATAAGCGAGGAATTAAAGTTTCAAGCTGACACCGCCTTAATCCACAACTGACAACAATCTACAGATAGACGGGCGGACGTAAAGTGAGACGAGACAGTTCACAATTGCTCACCTGACCAATATATTTTTCAAACGAAAAGTTCTACTTTTACCAGGGATTTTTAATTGTCCTTTCATACTCTCTGTTTTTTACTTTTTTGATTTTCGGAGGTCGTGTCAGACTTTACTGTGTTCGCCACAAACAACTTAAATCGGAATGAGATGCATTTACGAAGTTATATTTATTTTCTTGGGATCCCAATCATACAGTAATACGGTACAGAATTCCGCTAAATACTTAGGTTGCAAGTGAGAAATAAATAAAGACAAAATAAAGACACAGAGATACAAATTACTATAAATAATAAACTAACCTTTCGCTTGAAACAGTATTTCTATCTTTCATTACGGATATTATAAAAGAATCTCACCTCCCGACTGTTTTCTTGACCGTGTCATGATGAAATTGTGAAAGTGAGTAAGGGGTGTTTTGGAACTTCGATCATTATCAAACAAATTGATTATAAAAACCGCAAATACAATGTAACATTCCTTTTTACTTTAACTGCTAAAAACCTATTATAATTTGTCATCAAACGCAGCAACTGACTGTTTTATATACTTTCAATGTTAAAAAAGATTGAATGGCTTCTTCTGATACTTAAATATGTTGAAGTCAACCCATGCTTTGCAAATTTTAGGGGGGGGGGCGCAAGCCCGCCACGCCCCCGCCTAAATCCGCCCCTGTGAAATCGATTTTATAATGTTTACCCTTTATTAGTTATTTCAACTAAAAATGCAGTACTGTCGCAAGTAATGTAGGAAGGAAAGATGGGACGGAAGTACATGTATACGGTTTTCCATAATTTTTCTATCATAGGATGTTTAACTTTCAAGGTGCATATCAGCCACTGTGATATCATCTGTCATTGCAAACTTTCTACATCTAAATTCAACCCCAATACAAATATATCTGACACTCTGCAAGTAAATTGAACATTTCTACCCTTGGTTGAATAGAATTGTATTTTCCCTAGCACATATGTTGCAGGGACGGATCAAGCCATTTTAAAAGGGGGTCCTAACCCAGGACAAAGGGGGGTTCCACTATATGTTCCTTTCAAATGCATTGATCGTCCCCCCCTCCCCCCCCCTTAACCCCTTCTGGATCCGCGCCTGTGTTTTCGAAATACACCCCTTCAATTACTTGAACCTTAGCTTTAGCATTATTTCCCAAGTCATCTTCAGATATAAACATTTCAAAATATTAGTAATCTACTCCTGGATTGTCCGCGAAAACGGCAGATATAATCCCGGGTTTTTATTAATACGATGAAACGGGTTTCGTCGCTGTTTGGGATTCGTCTTTCAATTACCTCCATTTCATGCACAAGTTTATATTGACGAAAAGTTCCGGCTTCGCTAGTACAGGAATTACTTTCATTACAACACTTATAACATGAATAGCAGGACAAATTGGGAAGTAAAACATTCCGTTAACTGTTATTAAGTCTTAATATTGGTGATTGCTTCTCTAAGTTACATGTACTGAAGTGACGACTTTAAATGATCTATTTCGGAGTACTTCCGTAAAATAAATTTCAATTCGCATTTTACATTTAGAGGACTGTCTTGGTGTCTCCAATTTGTCTTTGCAAACGTTGGACGAAGTTCATGTAATGGGATTTTTCCCCATTTCCAAATTCTTTTAAATAACTCGTTAAAAGCTATATACGATTAATAAAAATTTCAAAAATTAACCTGTGTTGACCTATGTTTCCGGGCGGAGTCTATAACAACATGCACTATTCTTTTTTTCCGGCAGCAATCATCAACCCCTTTTTCTAAATTTCATAACACGATTTGTTTTAATTATCATGAACATTTAATTGAAACTTTAGCACATGTAACGTCGGAATTTAGCGTCTTTAGGATTATAGACGTTTTCAGACGTTTGGACAAATTGGCTACCGTAATGTAATGTATGGAAGCATTCTATTCCTTTAAGACCCAAATGTGTAGTTAATAAGAAAAGAATCTTGGCATTTTTTACTCTTCGTGTATCTAACTTTTGTTTTGATCAATTATAAAAAATACGCGTTAACTGCTTTGAAAAATGAAATATCAACTTGGACAAAATGACTACCGTTTGAGAAACGACTGTGTAGAGAAGATTTTATTAAATCAGCAATATTAGAACTCACATGAGGCAAATATTTGTACTTTTGTTAGATATTATTATAATTGTCTTACTCTTTTTATTCATTTTCTGCTATATCTACTTTCAGTCGTTGAGTTAACGAAAAACGTCGGACAGTTTTCCTATTCCAGCATAATATGCAGCCACCGAGTCAAATACAATTTGGTAAAATAACGGCTTTAACGCCACAAAAATCGACACATGTCGTTGTTCCTGCCAAGAATCAAGAAGATCAGAGAATGAGAAATAGGATCACTATACATAAGAGTTTAAACAGTTTTTCATAAATGTAACGTTGGACATCCGATTTTTTTCACATAGCTTTCTTATTTCAATCCTCAAATATACTAGATATTACTTAGGATATGACCAAGAGCTGTAAAAACATAATGTATTGAATTTGTTTTAATATTGGTTCGTGTTTTCTAACATTTTTATTTTGTTTTGCGGACGAAATTGTGAATATTCTGTTTTAAATCCTAGGGGTTGTAGAAACATCGTGGCCAACGCTTGAAAGTAGAAATACAGCAATCAATACTTCAATTTACCCTTTTTTACAAGAAGCCATATAGTTTGCGCTTATGTATAGGGAGGTAGAAAGAATGGCTTGCCTTGGTATGATAAGTTCAGTTCTCTAATAATTTCACATATCAAGTTTATATCCATAATGTCTTGCTAAACAGCTCTTATCGGTATCTTTCAATGTTTACAACAGACACATGGAAGATTTTAACGATCTTGAATGACTATACAGCCCTTGCACGGTCGGCCCTGGCTTGAACCTTAATGGACTATAATATCTTTGTTTATTCCATATAGTTATTACCCTTTGATGATATCTATAGAATATAAAATTCTCACTACAGGTATCCAAAGAAGGTAACCAAAGATTTTGCGACGATGCAAATATCACACTTTACAATATCAATAGAAATCTTTAACCAATGAATTCAAATTGCAAAAGCTATGCAATTAACAAATATAATTATACTTATTAAGCTTTATGCATTTTATTTAGCAATGAAATACATTAAAAATAAAATTTGGAGTTTTACCAAGGGAGCTAATAATTAAATAATAATACTGTCTGCCACACAGCATTTCGGGGACTCTCCCTCTGGTATCTTTACTCCCTCTTTTATAGCTGACTATGCGGGCCTTTTCTAACTATTGGGGGCATTGTGATGACCTATAGTTGTTAATTTCTGTGTCATTTAGTCTCTTGCCAATCATAATACATATTCTTTTATATATAGCGATGTAGTTATGTCGTTATTACGACATGATATGTCGAAATTACGACATAGCGATGTCGTTATAACGACATGTTATGTCGAAATTACGACATGCTATGTCGTAATTACGACATGCTATGTCGTAATTACGACATAAAATATTTTTTTTGAATGGCCCTTATCGGCTTCCGTAATGCTTCCTTAAAACAGCAAAAGTGTACACTTATAAATTAAATTTGTATTCCGATGATAAATTGAACGACAATGCTGAATATGTGCAATCATGACAATGTAAAACAATTCAAACGAGAAAAAATATGGCTTATCTATATAAAAAATGAACAAAAAACAGATATATAACACATAAAACAAACGACAACCACTGAATTACAGGCTCCTGACTTAATGGGACAGGCACATACATAGTATGTATAGTTTGACTCTTGTTGCATAGTCCTTGTGTATGCTGTGTTTATATCACACACTTGTACTACAAGTTGTAGTTCCCCTGGCACGGTGGTTAGGATCAGAGGGAACATGTATTCCATGGGTTAAAATTGTTCACTCATTTGATTTATTAGTTTTAATATACCTATATTGTTATCTATGTTATGTACCGAATATCCGATCTTAGTCTTACATTGTAATATGGTGAAATTGAATTTTTTTTATCAGTTCAAACAAATATCTTGTTCCTTTAATTGATCCATATATTATTGTCCTACGATACTACCGGGTTTAACGATACTACTTAGAATTGGGTTTATAAATAATTCGTAAAGAGATCAAATACCGTTGGTACTAGTAGTGTAGAATATACTATCTAGGTGGTGACTGTTCGTCTTTGTAAAAAAAGGGGGGTTGTTCCTTTTTTATTCTAAATTTCGTGAAGGAATTTAATCCAGGAAAGAAGTTATAAATAAAATACAAAATGTCATTACAACAAAAAGTCATGTCTTACATTGTTCGGGGACCTCTATGGTCCAGTGGTCTAAGTAGTCGAACTACTGTTTTACAAACCTGCCAACACTGCGGTTGTTAGTTCGAATTCCGCACGGGACAGAACGTCGTCATTTGACACACAAAAGGTATATGGTTGTTGCCTTACAACTTACAAATGAAACTCATCTCTAAAATGAGTGTACTCTTCACAGAAAAAAAAGGAACACGTTACTCTTGTTATAAAGATAATTATTTCGTAAACATATTTCTTTTTTTCTATGTCTGTAACGTATAACACTGATTACATTTAATCGCAAGTGTAATCTTACTCTGTTGTTTTAAAATAGACTAGAGAAGATTGAACTTTTACGCATACACAATTTTAAAGTTACATAATGAGATAAGACACAGTTCATCTTAAAAAAAAAATGCAAATATCCAACTTCATGTATACAAATTAAAATTTCTAAAGCCTTATGAATTTTACGAATACATACATTTTAATTGGAAAATGGAATATGGTGATAGTTTGCATTTAAACCATCTTCTACGGAGATAAAAAAAAAAGGGGGGGGAGTTCAAAAGCAACGGACAACACCTCACAATAAGTTGTTTCTCTTCATATTGTTTTTTTCTTTGTGTTGTGATAACTATAATCCTTATTTCATCAACTTGAACTTTGAGTGTTTTATCAATCATTATTTTCGTTATATATCCAACTACATGTATGTTTGAAATTTTGAATTTAAAGTTGATTTAACAAAAATTTGAAAAGTTAAAGTGCCATTTTGAAGTGGTGATACACGCTTTTATGATGTTGGATTTAAAGTGCAAAATTAAATGAGATATGAGATAAAATGGGGGGGAGGGGGGTCTCGAGGGAAAGGGTGGACATAGTTGGGAAGTGTAAATGTGTGGCGGAATTTGGGAAATAAACATCCCATGTTACCTCCTCTCTTTCTCGTTATCGGATAATATTACATTGAAAATATGTTGATGTTTGCTAGATTAATGCATATTTTCTCATTGAATATCATATTACATCTTCTATTTTTTGAATATCATATTACATCTTCTATTTTCTATATTTATATTCAATATGACATTTAGAAATATGACACAGTTGATAAGTGGTTTTAAGTTTATATGTTCTCAAATAAGATGTGGAGGAGTTTACGAAGAAAAGGAAAATTGCCGGCCATTTAAGGAATGCATATATATATATGCTCGCTTATCATTATTGCCCTTAGAATATTGTAGAAAATATTTTATAAGATATACGATTAGTTTATAAATTAAAGCATACTTTCACGCAATATTGAAATAATAATGAACACGAAATAAGTTGATATGGTCAATGTCGTCATAACTGAAATGCATGTTCGAAAAACTAAGGATTTTCTTATCCCAGGCATAGATTACCTTAGCCGTATTGGGCACAATATTTGGAATTTCGGATCCTCAATGCTCTTCAACTTTGTACTTGTTTGGTTTTATAAATATTTTGATAAATTAGCGTCACGGATGAGTCTTATGTAGACGAAACGCGCGTCTGGCGTACTAAATTATAATCCTGGTCCCTTTGATAACTATTTTTTCGAGTTGTAAATAGTTCAGTCATAAAAATACACAGCACATGAAGATTGTTTTTATATTTTTTTTTTTTTTTGTAATACAAAGGAAAAAATGGCAATAATTGAATAAATAAATGAGAAGAAAAACAGCAAAAACACTTAAAAGATTGACCCAATAACGACCAATATCAAAGGACGCATGATTTAAATAATTGAAAAAAAGGGCATAAGAAAAAATATGACCCTCCCTAAAAATTAATTACAAATGACTTAAATTTTTACTATTTGTCGACTCGATACATGTATTTTATGTTATATTTTGAAGAAATTAGTTTGTGTATCGATTCCACCGTTAAACAAAGTTATGTAAATTTTATGTCCGTGTAAACCCTTTAAAAACAAGTGCTTTTGTCAAAATAAATATATTCTAAAGAAAAGGCCTGAAATTTTTATGTTGACCTACATTTTTTTCTCTTTCTGAAAAATAATAAATTGTTTTACTCCCCCCCCCCCCTTTTCCAACCCTATTGAATTTTTCCTTTTCAGACACGTCGTACTAGTAAACATATACAAATGCCGAATTTACTGACTTATTCACTCATTTTGGAAAAAAACAATTTCCACATTTGTCAATGAATTAAAGTTGTATAGAAATTTCACCAAAGTTTAAAAGTTTAAAAATCTCGTTGTATAAAGATTTCTTAAGATTTCAGATTTTTAAAGTTCACATTGATATCTTCAGTGCAATGGTGTCCAATATCCGGGCTACTTCCTCGTTCCTCTATCGTAAATTGATATTTACCGTTACAAAAAAGAATCATTTACACGTATACTATTACAATTTAATGTTTGATTTAGTCATACCAAGGAGGTCGTATTTTGAAAAATAAGTTCTATTCTCGGAATAGAATCTACTTCATTCTTACTAAAAGGAGGAGAAACAATTCTATTGAACACAACACCTCAATATCGTACGTGATGTGTTTAACGCAGATTGTAACTCTTCTGATTATATAAACTTTTGCATAGTCTTCACACAAAAATGAAAAACAAACACATTATACTTAAATATACATGTAAACAGTACGTTGTTATAGGAACAACACAAAAAATACCTTTTTTTTAAATTTTGGGTGACGCTTGTCGATGAAATTCAATACTTTTTCATTTAATAAATTTAAATTTTCCCCTTATATAGATATTTATACTATTCTACGTATCAATGGTTTAAGGAGTGAAAAAATGAAGGAAGTCTGAAACATGTGATTAAAAAAAAATTAATCATTTAATCGACAATCAAAAATAGCAAAATACGTTCATTTGTATATCAAATTTAAATAGATACTACCAATGTTATCATTCTTAATTCTTCAAATGTAAGTCATCGTTGCAACAAAAAGACGCATAATAATGCTTACTTTATGAATGCTTAGCTGGCGAAAAACGATGTTTCTAGATTTTACACATTTATCGCTTAAAATAACCCCTTGGAGCACCTGAGTACGACCCCGTTTTATGGTGGGGTTCGTCTTGCACAATTCCTGGTATTCTATGTCGTGTTTTGTGTAATGTTTTTGTGTCTTTTCGTTGTTTGTCGGGTTTGTCTTGCCATTGCATTGGTAGTCTGTTTTTGATTTATTGATTTGAATATCCCTTCGATATATTTCGCTATTGAATGAATATATGTATCAGAAATCAATTTCCGTTGATTGATTGATAAAAATTATTCAGATTAAATCTTACAAATCATATTAAAATGTGGGTCAATTGTAACCAGTTTAGTAGTAAAATCTGTCGAAAAAATAGTTTATTCGTGTGTTGGCGGGTTTTTGTGACAGTAATTAACGTATACCAACAACACCGAAATGTGATAATTTAGGAGTTATAGAGTTATAGAATTATGAAATTCTATTGAATTTAAATCAATTCGACCAAACTCAGCTTACTTAATAAATTGTTATAAACAATGAACAAGTACTCGAGTAATGTAATTAACTATCAAAATTAATGTCTAGTCTTCTAAGAAAACCACTACGCATCCTTCAAATTTGTTTACAAGTAGCCCATCTTCGCTAGCCTAGGGTTACGATCCACTCCCACTCTCTTCTACGATCCACTCCCGCTCTCTTGAAGAGAGTGGGAGTGGATCGTAACCCTTGGCTAGCGAAGATGCAAGTAGCCCTGCAATACACAACATGAAATAATAATTTGTTTACTAATAAATCACTTACTGTTTCGTTTAACTGTAATGAAATACAATCTAAAGTTTTTACTGGTGAAAAAGTGTTAGAAACACAAATTATAAATCCATGTAAATATATGAAATTAAGCTTAAACATCTTGATATCTTCTTCATGAGATAACACGCAGCAACTTTAGATCAATTTCTTATAGTTATGAAGTAAACACTGGCTCTTATCACACTCTTAATATTTAAAGTGAAAATATAGGTTACGTTTTGTATATATCCTTCCGGGTTGAATATTCACCATGTTCACTGTGATGAATCTGTTCAACGGTAATTAATGCGACTATCATATAAATGAGTGGTTTAGCGCTATAAACCTGGTTCAATCCACCATTTTCTACATTTGAAAATGCCTGTATCAAGTTTGGAATATTGTGACAGTTGTTGTTCATTCGTTTGATGTATTTTGTCATTTGATTTTGCCATTTGATTAGGGACTTTACGATTGAATTTTCCTCGGAATTCAGTATACTTGTGATTTTACTTTTTTGTTCACAACTCTTTATAAGTTTATAAATTTATAAGTTTATAATTTTATAACCTTTGCGATAACAATGGAACATGTACACAGAAAGACAAGAATACGAAAGAAACCCATCTTTAAAGTCACAATTTCCCGAAAAAATGTTTCATTTTGACTTTTAAGTATATTAATACCAGTAACTGGCTTTAACGTTAATGTCAAACAGACAAAGTTTTTGCATTTACAGAAGTATCGACTGTCTGTCTGTCTGTCTGTCTGTCTGTATGTATGTCGGTCGGTCGGTCGGTCGGTCGGTCGGTCGGTCGGTCGGTCGGACTGTCTTATATTAGGACTTCTTTAAATAAGCTTATATAATTATTGTGATCACACCAGAATTGCTATATTTGTATATGTTTGTTCTGTCTACCGTTGTCATTAATTTCATTATTGTCTCCTGGTGTCACAAGGGATAAGTGATGAATCAAATTAGCTACCAATAATTGATGAGATTGTAAAGAGGAGTTTGTGTTTTCCTTGTGTTCGCAGCTTCCTGTCTCGAGTATGAAGGTTTCAGTATTGGTTTTGCATTTAGTTAAAGATAGTGATCTGTAGTCGTTTACATCCTTGTAAAAGTTAGAAGATGTGGTATGATTGTCAATGAGATATCTCTTCACAAGTGACCAATTGACACAAAAAATATCAACTTCTTTTTAACGTTCATTGGTCTTTGAGTAAACGGAAAATTTTTGCATTTATTTTTATGCCCCACCTACGATAGTAGAGGGGCATTATGTTTTCCGGTCTGTGCCTCCGTTCGTTCGTTCGTTCGTCCGTCTGTGCGCCCGTTCGCTTCAGGTTAAAGTTTTTGGTCAAGGTAGTTTTTGAAGAAGTTGAAGTCCAATCAACTTGAAACTTAGTACACATGCTCCCCATGATATGATATTTCTAATTTTCATGCCAAATTACAGTTTTGACCCCGATTTCATGGTCCACTGAACATAGAAAATGATAGTGCAAAGTTCAGGTTAAAGTTTTTGGTCTAGGTAGTTTTTCATGAAGTTAAAGTTACATCAACTTGAAACTTAGTACACATGTTCCCTATGATATGATCTTTCTAATTTTAATGCCAAATTAAAGTTTTGACCCCATTGTCACGGTCCACTGAACAGAGAAAATGATAGTGCGAGTGGGGCATCCGTGTACTATGGACACATTCTTGTTATTGAAAGACAAACGATTAGTTTAAACATATTTATTTATAGTGGATTGAGATACAAGTTTTGCAACTTATATTAATCCCTACTTTGCGGGTGCGAGTGTTGCCTTGTAGCGGCATTAACATGCTATTTTTCGAAATCTACAAGGGTGTCTTATACGTGCGGGAGATATAGCTCTCTCTTAACACGGGTTAGCCATTTATCGTCCACTTCCGATGGACTATCATCGTTTCCTCAAGACCATACTCGCAAATGGTAAACGATTAGCTGTCGGATATACAACGTACAACTGAAATATCTGTTGAGTTTTGAGAACCACCACCCACTGCTCTATACTTGTACAGAGTGGTGTGAAATAAGAATGTGTTTCCTTTTTTTCCCTTTTAATAAAACAAATCTTGAAATGGCCAAAGTCAAAATATCTACAAGAGAGTTATACAGTTAGAAAGTATTTTAATATATTTTCTACAAATAAAATAAAATCTGGAAAATGACCGGTGTCAAATTTTTGAAGAGAGTGTTGTGGAGTCGGTATGTATTTCAATATAATTATTTTCTCAAAAAAAACATATTTAGAAATAACCGCAGTCAAAATCTTTCCAACCATCAGCTAAGACATAAAATAATAAGCCTGCGGATATTTTAGTAATGATTGCGTGCTGTACTTAACAAGACCAATGCAACAGCATTAAAGTTCCGTGCATATATGTATCCTCTTTTCGGTTCTTTTCTGTCCTTTTCTGTACATCGTTGGACCGTTAAAGTTCCATGTTAGAATTTATAGATAACTTAAAGGTCATTACCCCCAAAAAAACTTCCTCAATTTTGCTCCTTGAAAATATTTCCTATCTATGATGAACTATTATCTTTTTGTGATATTATACTACCGGCTTGTAAAAGGAAAATAAAAATGTTAAGACAAAATTAGGCTTTTTCTTCGATAACGGACCGGCGTGCTCTTAGAGGGTTGATTAAGAAGGAACACATTCATATATTATATCTTATATGATTTATATTTTTTTAATCTGCCACTTCAAAAGAAGTTCGCCTCCGGGTGCTGGATTTGTTTCGCTGTGTTGAAGATCCATTGGTGGCATTGGGTTGTTTTCTGCTCTTTGGTGTTTTTTTGTCATATTGGTCCCTTCATCGTTTCCATTCTTTTAGCTATTTACTTTTTCTATAGTATTTTTTATATTTCACGGGATAACAATTATGGTAGATTTTGTTTAAAAAGGTGAACCTCGAATTTCAAAGTACAAAGCTACTATAGAATTGCAGACTTTGCCAAACTAATCAATCAAGTATCCTTTAAATAAAACAAATTAATTTAAATTTGGATGTAACGCGTCTTCTGATTGGCTGACGTTGTTTTGTTATCATACCATAGACATAATTTAGCCTTTTTTTCATGATTTTCTACGGTTTAAAATAGAATTTAGAATTAAATTATAAGAAATGACTGTAATATTTTTTTCTGTCTATTCGAAATAACATAAAAAATGTGGGGCACACTGTTAAATAAACCGCTACCCGCGTTATTCAGTGTGCTCCAAATTTTTAATGTTATTTCTTCATAGACAGAATAAATATTACAGTCATTCCTTAAATATTTTTCTCAGTTAAATAGAACTTGTATCTAAGGAAATACATTTATCCATGATAGTAAACTTTATCTTATAGACTACCTTAGATTATCAAAATTGTATAGTGCGTCAGTCTATAGGCAATGGAAAAATACAGCTCATTGTATTTTTTTAGCTTTAAGTGGTTGTCTATGTGGCGAACGAACACATTTGGTTTTGGTATCGTGTATTCCTGCTCTTGTCCTACATGCCCATAGTTTGTACATAAAGATTGCGCACAACTGAGCGCAAACTATATGTATTTCGTTAATTATGGTGAAAGATGAAGCTGACCATAAATGTAGTTGTTGAAAAGATATGAAAAACAATAATTTGCAAAGGAGTTTTCCAGAAAAAAGTTCATCATCATTATGTTTACGGCATAAGCTTTTGAAAAAAAACAGCTTATCTCAAAGATCACCACTTTGTGAAAATGAGCTGATACTGTATAGACAGACACCATACAGTTTACTGTGGATTGATTTATTTTCGTGGGTACCAATTTTCGTTGATTGCTAAAAACTTGCATAATTGTGGATATTTGAATTCGTTGTTTTGGCAAAATCTGGAAACATTTCTTTAGAAAATCTGTTTTTCGTTGAACTTTTAAATTCGTGGTTCCCCTCCGGTACAGGCCCTGTACCCACGAAATCGACGAAAATTAGTATCCAACGAATAATAATGAATCAACAGTATTTGATTTTGTTTTCTTGTTTTATTTTCAATTGATTTTGATGAATTTGAATAGGAGTTTCTATTCTATTCAGACTGTTCGTATACATGTAACTGACATCTAGCTTTCATGCACAAGTATAAATATTCATTTTAAAAAGAAACTGAAATGCATCATTCATTATTTCTTCAAATTTGACACTTTTTGTGTATTTTTGAACGCCACAGTTATCTTTCTTTGCTCAACTTTTTGTGAATAATTGACGTCTCAAGGGCATACGATACAGTTTTGATCCCGTATTTATATTTTGATGAAAATTTGTATGTAGGCTATTGTTTACCTGATTAAATCAAATATGTAATAAAAAATATGCCCTCATGTGCTACTTTTTGAGTAAATTTAGGTTCAAATTTCAGATATTTCCTAAAAATACGGATTTGTAGACTTATTTTTCCTTTCGATAGAAATACATAACTTTTTTGTTTAAAAAGATAAAGACGATCTGTTTTTTTGTTAAATTATTTGTAATTTATGTGTTATATAAATATTGCATACATTTGTACATTTTATTTTTACAAATAACTCAAAGTAATCAAATGTTCATGAATGTTGGAAAAAAAACATTTTTTGCTGTATATTAATCAAATTAAAAAAAAAAACAATCACTATTTACGTTTGTATGAAAATTGGTACAAATATTCTTCTAACGTACATGTAAGTAAACCAAATGTTATTTTAAAAAGAGGGGTCAATGAACTCGTTTCCAAGTTAAATAAGTTGAAATAACAAAAATTAGCCGAAAACTGCATCTTTTCCCAATAAGTCACCATTTGACGTCCGAAATAACAATTTTCGTTAGCAATGTGATGATGTAACAAAATATTTGTTCCAACGTGACAAATTTCATAGGAAATATTAGATTTATATCACTGAAAATATGTTACAGCACTGAAATATTGTTCTGGAACTAATTTTCTGTCCAAATGTGAAATAAGTTCCGGAACAAAAATCATAGCTCCAATAATTTTGTTCCAATTCATATTTAAGAGTTTTTAAAAAGTTTAATAAGTCCCTGTGATATTAGTTTTAAATGAATATGTACATATTTTATAAAAATCTATGTATAGGTTCCGCTCAAACCTGTTTTCGAAGAAAACAAGTACTTTTGCAACAACTTCAACATATTGCACAGCAAAACATTTTCTTGTTACACTAAAATAATAATTCAAGCTAAATTGAGTGTGCTTGCATTGGATATATTTGTAATTGAGGCATGATTGACTGTGACTAGAGGTAGAAGAAAAGAAATAAAAGCGATGCTAATGTTACAGTATCATAATTTGTATTTATGTTGTAAATTGTATGTGGTATTCGTCATTGGTTTCTGTTAACTGTCATGGCCCGGTGTTCTAGTCTTTTTTCTGAATGCTTGTTCTTCTCTTTTCTGGCTAAAAAGTGTCATTTTGATATTTTTTTACGGAATATAAAATTACACATTTTCTATACTCCACAGGATCTGAATTGGATGATTTACACTTTTCACTTATAATATTATTGGGATAATTCTCTTTTTGATAATGCACTTGAATGATAACTTAAAACTCACTGATGACAAATGCTCAGTATATAAGATATAACTTGTTTAACCAGTGGAACATATTTCACAGACAAGGAACTTATTTTACCAGGTGAAGAACAAATCTCACAGACCCAGAACTTATTTCACCAGGTAAGGAACAAATCTCACAACCCTAGAACTTATTTCATTTGGTAGGGAACAAATTTCACCAACCCTGTACTTATTTCACCAGGTAAAGTATGGAACTTATTTCATAGAGATGGAACAAATTATATAGAAATCATCTGTGAAAAAAAGTTCTACCAGAACATATTTCCTGTAATATTAAACAAATTTTGGCTCGAAATTACCTCTCCTGTAACTGAATCGTATGCCCATAAGAAAACAAACAGAAAAACGCGCTAGCAAAAGATATTTTTTATTAAAGAATGTAATTCTGTGTATAAATGCATCGTATTGTGCGTGGGTGCATAAGAAACTGTTTATTTTAAATGGATGTTACTTTTTACCGAGTGAAAAAAATGATACCATTTATATAGATATAAATATTTTACATTCGATTTGGTGTTCCCTGTATGAACGAAGCACACAGAGAAGAGATATGACGCGGTTTATTACTGTGAAGAACCCATATTTTAACGAATAATATGTTGAAACATGTGACCTTTTCTTTCTCTCATAATAATACATAATATTTCCACATACATTTCGTATCGATATAAAGAAAAACAAAAGACCAACATAATCTCAAAAAATTTAATTAGCATAACAAACAAAAAAATCTTTTCAGCAACAATTACATACATGTAAAACAAACAATGATATGTAAATACACGAATGTAGTTAAATATCTCCATGGAATGGTTAATTTCTCAACAATTAACAAATATGGCGGGGTGAGAACTTTTTAAATGTAAACAATAAGAAAGGTAGCTTTATAGTGAAAAATCGTAGTAAACTAGAACCCACACGAAATTGATGCTTATTTTAGGAGGTTCTTTAGAAACGTTAGGAATAATGATTCAAGTAGATATATGAGATTTTGCACTCAATAATATGTTTTACTGTACAAAGGACCGGTCACTCGGTCATTCAACCTTACTCAATTTTCGGAGAACAAAACTTGTGCTGAAAACAATAAATCCATTTATTTGATTGTCTGAATTCTGAATTTGAGTACGATAAACGTATTGGAAACTTTAATGACAGCGTGGAAGTCATACCAAAATGATTTACCATGAAAAGTTTATCATCTCTTAATCAAAACATTAACACATAGGGGGTTATTTATTATTTAGATAAATATGTCACCGGTTTTGGACACTTTGCTTCTATTATATGACTAAATAAATGAGTTTCTTGAAAAAAGTTTTAGCATTCGGGATCAAACTACTATTTTGTTTTATAGGTATTACAAACCCATAGTGAATTG
Source organism: Mytilus trossulus (assembly GCF_036588685.1). Taxonomy (NCBI): domain Eukaryota; kingdom Metazoa; phylum Mollusca; class Bivalvia; order Mytilida; family Mytilidae; genus Mytilus; species Mytilus trossulus. The sequence goes on along the minus strand of NC_086385.1, from coordinate 49,193,283 downwards.
CATCGACAATGAGTTGTTAAATAAAGTTAATAATTGAATCCTTTTTTATGTTTAACCATAATTTGCAAAAGCGTAAACTATTAGGTGTCGATTAACAGGGAACAAAAATGACTTTGGGTGTTCCTAATAACGTGCAGCTGAAAAAAAATGAAAAATAAACAGTTACATGTTACTGGTTTCCTGTATGCACATGTAACATGTGTTTTTTTACTCGAACACTAGGTGAATTTGACTTTACAATAAACGTCACATAACACTAATTAATATCACAGCTGCATTGAACATTTAACATAAATAAACACATTGTCATTATACAATGTCTAACAGAGGAAAATCGAATCGTCACATCTCGGCCTAATCCGTAGCGGATCCTAACGAGAATTGCCGAATGAGGAAAATCGATGCACAATGAGCGAAATTCCAGGAAAACACGTGACGTCACACAACTAATCTTCATGTAATTTTATCTCTGCTCAAAGACATTATAAAGAAATACTGTCTTCATTGAAACGTTTCTAAATTGATTAGTTTTATTAACAGCAACGTTGCAGATGACATTATGAACATATTTCATTGCGTGTTTGCTTGGAGAACAAAAGCATCAAAGACAGAAAAAACAGATGTTTGAAAAAACCAACAAAAGCAGACTGGTACCTAGTGTCTTTACTAAAGTTGTAGTCCAGAAGATTTTATTTTCTTCTCTCAAATTCCGTAAAATTTTTAGAATTTTTTAAAATGTTTTTAATTTAATTCAAGTGCCAATTTGGTCCAAAATCGTATTAAGTACATTCCCCATGATTAGAATAAAATATTAAGAGAATAACATAAAATGATAAACCACGATCAGTTTAAAAATATGTATAACATATCATTTAACATTGTATATACAAACGTTTGTCAATGCTTCGATCATAACATGTGAGTCATGTCGTTAAACTTTCAAAATTATTATAAAAAGAACGACATTTCAGTGAATTCTAATTCATAAGCGATAGCTTGTTCCCTTTTATCTTTTTTGTGACTTTTAGCACATAACAACATATACAAATGCAACCTTAAAAATGTAAAGTTCAATTTATATAAAATAAAACTAGTAAAATATAACGTGAATAACACATGACTAGGAATTGTAAATCATCACAAACTTTAAAAAAACAAATACAAATGATTCAGAGATCTGTCGTCCTACTTATATACCCGTTTTCCTTTGCCCTATCAGCCGTAACTATAACAGATTGCTTTCCACTGTCATGTGATTTAAACGCTTGCGTACTCAAACTATTTCTTGAAGACGGAGAGATAGGCGACGCACATTCCGATGGTCCTTTGCTGTGTTTTAAAATTGGAGACAACGGAGACGGACTCTCCATCATAATTCTACTGGTTCTCGGGCAAGGTGATAAACAGGTAGGAGAGCCACAATTATTGTTTCTTGGAATAGGAGAAATAGGCGGAACACAATCCCCTTTATGTAAATTGTCTCTCAAATCAAGCTTTAGAAATCTATTGACGGTATCTGAAGTCTCATCCGCGTTCCGTTCATTGTCTTTATTGGCAAACATATGAGCTAACGAGTTATTCAATAATTGTTTTTTCTCAATGAGAGGTGATCTGAATCTATCACCTGAATGTCGTTTGTAACCAGGGCTAGGCACGCCCAATGTTAGAGAAGTATTGTCCATAGATTCGATACCAATGTCCTCACTAGTTGGTGATCCGAATGAGAATGATGGCTTCACATAAGGTGAATATGGCGTTGACGGTGGTGACTCCGAATGAAGACTAGGGTTAGGGGTCAGCAGTTGTACGACAAGTTTGAGATTGCCACCTATACTACACAGTTCATTACTGATCGTGGTTATTCGTTTCTCTAACTGTTTAATATTGGTTTTTGTTCCTTCCACTTCTATTTGTAAATTATCAATAGAGTTCGATAAAGGATCATTGGATTTCCCTGAATCTGAAAATAAATCCAATGTAATTTAAACAGTAAAATCAAATTTATGTGTTCGTGGATTAGAAATTGATATTTATTGTCTTTTTGTAAGGGCCCGGATTCGTCATTAGCCATGGTGTCAATATGATGAATCAAGTCTTTTGAAACTGATTTTCAAGTTTGAACTACCGGTACCAGTTTTTCAGGTTAGGTGAGGACTCTGCACCCCAGAATATTTTGGTCACATATTTTTAGAACTTTCAGGAGGTTGATTTTGAGAGATAATTGTGGTTGCTGTCTACCTATTTGTTTCTTTGCTTTGGTATATCCCTATGGTATTATCGAACTCTCTTTGTCTATCACATGCTTTTGCAAAAATAACATGTATGGATAATATAAGTTATATGGTTCGCTACTGACCCCCTACGGATCCATAGAGGGTTTACTTAGTAAAATCAATAGGGGGTGAGGCCGGAGGCCGAATCCCCTATGAATTTTTTTCACCCTCTTTGGATCCGTAGGGGATCAGTACTTAACCGTATAACGAATTTATCGTACGCTGGACTTTTTCTGCTGCGTTTTGTTGAAAAATAATCAAAGAAACACAACAACATTAATAGATGACGTCACCATTACCGCGTCACGAACCCCCTATGAAATTTACTAACCCCTACGGTCTCATAGAGGGTCACCACGTGACGGCATTAAACCAATCACAACGTGATAATTTAGCCGCGGTACGATAAATTAACATATCTAAACCTTTCAAAATACCAAAAGACCTGCAATACGCAAGTAGATACTAGTATATCAAAATGTTAAAAAAAGAAATAAAGGCGACATTTGTATACCGATATAAAATCGACAAGGAAGATAGTTATCAAAGGTACCAGGATGATAATTTAATACGCCATACGCGGGTTTCATCTACTCATCAGTGACGCTCATATAAAAATATTTATAGCCAAACAAGTACAAAGTTGTAGAGCATTAAGGATTCAAAAATTCCAAAAAGTTGTGCCAAGAGACACATCATGGTTATAAAGGAGAAACTGAGGGAGCTGCATGAATGAGAGTACGACCGGGATAAGGATAAGGACAAGCGTTTAATGCTCTTCAACTTTGTACTTGTTTGGCTTTATCACTATTTTGATCTGGGCGTCATTGATGAGTCTTTTGTAGACGAAACGTGCGTTTTGCGTATTAAATTATAATCTTGGTACCTTTGACTGACAACTATTCTGCTATATATGCATGAATTACAGACCATGCAATCTCAATTTCACTATGTTGGATAACAACAAAATCAGTTAGTCTTTAGTTTTCAATGTTGAGTCTTGTTTACTATTATTTGTTATTGTCTTTTTTAGCCTTGCAGTTTAATTATGATCTATGAGTTTGAATGTCACTCTGGTATCTTTACCTCATCTTTTATATGTTAAATGCAATATAACTTATAGATTTAGACATTTTACCTATCGCTGAGTTTAATCGTCGTCGGTCCTTCATGGAAGATCGTCGTTTTGGAGAAAAGGAACTATGGCGCTTAGTTCCAAATGCTACTCGTTTTTCCCTATAAAAGATTTATCGGAAAAAATTTAAAGAGTTATAAATGAATCATGTACACACAAACAATATATTTGCAAATATTTGCACCTGTCCTAAGTCAGGAATCTGATGTACAGTTGTTTCTCGTTTTTTTTTAATTTAGATTAGACTGTTGGCTTTCCTGTGTGAATGGTTTTACACTAGTAATTTTGGGGCCTTTTATAGCTTGTTCGGTGTAAGCCAAGGCTCCGTGTTGAAGGCCATATTTTGACCTATACTATAATGGTTTAGTTTTATAAATTGTTTTTTTCGATGGAGAGTTGTCTCATTGGCAATCATACCACATCTTCCTATCATATCTATTTGCCCATAATACTGGTGTACCGGTATGTACATGAACTCTTACTATATAACCAAACAGAACTCAATGAACTATACAAATCAAACATAACGTATCTGACCCCAAAGGCCAGATCTCGAAGGATTGTCAATATAGAAAGAAAGGTATGACATGTTTCGAAGATTTATGTAATCTGATTTAAAGTTAAGGTTACTGTTTATACAATATTGAAAATTTCATAATGCACACATTTTGTTAGCCCCGTGCACAGATTTTACGGACAGTTTTAAAATTTGAAATGTTTTTAAAATCTTATTTTAAATTTGACATTACAACGTTTTGTATTCGACCAGCACTGATAAGTCTGATGTAGATGATTTTTAATTTCATTACAAAACAATTTTCTTATAAAAACTTTAGAACTAGAATTTGGTCAATATCACTTCTGGTGAACTGTTAGTCTGAGAGGGTATCGATAGCTAAGTGTTTTGTGCTTCTGTTTTAATATAACTACATGTAGTAACATATTTTTCTAAAATTTCCAGTTGAAAAAAATATATTTCTAATTTGCTATTTTTATTTGATAAATATTATATAAATACATTATCATGAGTATTCTTCTTCCTATGATGATCAAATACCCTCTCTATCATCAAACATTTCTGATTTCAGAAAATGAGAAAATTCTAAACAAATAAAAATGTAAGTATGTACTGTTATTCAGTTCAAACAAATAAGTTAAACACTGAGTTTTTACCTTGTTTTTACATCTCCATTAGGTAATGGAAACCGGAAGTTCTTTTTAAGAAATGGGGATGTGGGACTTCCGTCGACATTGGAGTCAGGACTGCCCGGACTATCGTTTTTCCCATCACTGTCTGATTCTTCGTCGTCTTCTGAGATAGATGGCAGTGTTATTATCCTGTGAAGTTTTGTTTCTCCTTCGCTCTGAAAGAAAAAAAAAGTTTTTAATAAAATTGAGAATGGAAATGGGGAATGTGTCAACAAGACAACAAGCCGACCATAGAAAAAACAACAGCATAAGGTCACAAACAGGCCTTCAATGTAGCGAGAGATTCCCGCACACGGAAGCGTCCTTCAGCTGGCCTAAGCATATTAATATATAAACATTTCTACTCTCATTTGAAAATGCGTGTTCTATATATACATGTTTTGTACTGTGTTCATGGAAATTTAAAAAAGAGGGTTCACTTAGTTATCAAAAATACCAGACTTATAATTTGATACACCAGACGCGTTTTTCATCTAAATAAGACTAATCTGTGACGCCCAGATCAAAACAGTTAGAAGGCGAACACAAAAACAAGTCGACTAGCATTATCAACACAAAACGCCAAAACGTTGTGCCCAAATACGACAAAGGTAATCTATTTCTGGGATAGGAAAATCCTTAGTATCTATTTCAGCTTTAGGAGGAGCTGTCTTATATGTACTGATTTAGACGTATGAAAGTATATACGAAGCAGTATACATATTGCAGTATTTCCATGATATACGTGATAAATAAAGGCAACAGTAGTATACCGCTGTTCAAAACTCATAAATCCATGGAAAAAAAACTAAATCGGGGTAACAAACTAAAACCGAGGGAAACTCATTAAATATAAGAGGAGAACAACGACACAACACTGAAATGTATAACACACAAAAACGGACCAAGCATCAGACAAAATCCCACGAGAATAACAAATATAACTTGAAAGCATATATATAAAGCATTACACTCTGAATATAAACGTTATAAAGACTAATTAGCTTTGATTTTCCTTCGCTTTATTGAAATAATTTTCACAAAGTAATTCTGCATTTTTTTAAAAGAAAATAATCATTTATTTACAAATAAAGTTAAAACTAATCCATTATCAAACTTATAACACTTAGCAGTAAAACGCAACAAATGTATCAATTAATAATGAAATTGAAGAGAAATGAAAACGAAAGTTCTCAGCAAATATGTCAAATCCTACTATAACAACCTCTGGGGTCAGAAAACATAAGAAGATCAAAAGATTTAATCATTGACAATATGAAGCAGTTTATAATGCACAATTGTTTTTTTTATTTTTAATGTTGAAAATAACATAATTCTCTTATAAAAGGACATTTCATTAGAAAAAAAAAACAGCATGATAACGGGTCTTTTTTCAAAACAAATAGATACAACACTTGGTAGATTATAACTCACTCCAAGAGTCTCTAAAATGTTTGAAACATGTGACAAAATGTAAGTAACTAATTATTTACTTCAGGAAAGAGAAAAGATACGGAGAAAGAAATCTAAAATCAAAAGCCAAATAAAACAGACGAAAACAAACGAAACTATCGAACAAACATGTCGCCTTATAAATTTACAAGACTAACTCCCAGATTACGTAACCTCTATTTAGAATTAAAGTCAATTAAGGATTATATTATTTGTTGACTAAAGTTGTAAGCACAGGCCAATACCATTGATAGAAATAAAACAAAAAACAACAGAAACAGTAAATTGAAAACAAAAATCTGAGCACATGAATGCTCGATCTAAACAATATCAGTCAGGAAAAACTATTTATTAAATGAAGGCAACAGTAGTATAGTGCTGTTCAGAAGTCATAAATCGATTGAGAGAAAACAAATTAGGGTCACATACTCAAACCGAGGGAAACAAATCAACTATGAGAAGAAAACAACAAAACAACAGAAACACTGAAGTGTAACAAAATACAAACGACAATGCAACACACATAGAAACGAACAATAAGATAACAACTGCCATTTTACTGACTTGATACAGGACATTTTAAGAAAAAAACATGGTTGGTTTTACGTGTTTTTGTTGCTTGCCAAAGTCTGCACTTTCATGGCGATGTTAAATATACCGACAATAGAATAACCAACCTCCAAGATAAATCCCTATAAGAGGAAGTCTATGAAAAGTGGCAGAATCAAACATCAGATCTACCAACGGAACGAAATCATCGATGAATTGTTAACAAGACATTTTATTTTAAATCTCGAGTAAAATGTAAAATCACAAAAAAACTGAACGCTAAGGAAAATTCAAATCGGAAAGTATCTAAACAAAAGGTAAAATCAAAAGATAAAACAAACGAATGGATAACTACTGTCAGATTTTTTACTTGGTACAGGCATTTTCTTTGTATGTTGTTAACTTAAAGGTATCATTGCAATTATTGTAATCGTCACATATTTGTTAGCTTCTGACAAGGATTAATGTAAATCTAGGAATTACTTTCTTTGTGCCAATTAGGTTGTAAGCACAGTCTTAGTTGGTCTTAAATGAGATTTCAATAAAAAAAAAAACAGTTGAAGATAAGTTGTCATCAATAGTTATGAAGTTTATTTTATGTCGGCATTTGCTATTCAGATGTAGCAGAAAGTTTTGTTTACGAGGATACGTGTACTGTGAGCATCAATGAAATAGCTCAGTAATTCTATATTTTAGGATAAATATTTATGCGATCAGCCATATTATCATACTGAATTTGTACTTCTCATGAAATCCAACCAAACTTATCAGTAAAAAGTAAAATATCAAAACGGAAAGTCCTTAATCAAATGACAAAATCAAAAGCTCAAACACACCAAACGAAAGTATAACAACTGTAATATTCCTGACTCGGTACAGGAACTCTTCGAAAGTGATTGTTAATTTGTTGTGCCTATAATCATCACTATCTTAAAGGATAATAAAGCAAAGAGGCACATACAATTTTGAAAATGACAAAATTACGACTATACTGATAAACATGGAAAACGTCACTTTCGAACAAAAGTCGAAAGGCATTTATGATGTTGCAATTAAAAATTTCATATAATACATGTTTAGGCATGTTTAGAGTGACTAGACGGTATTAGCTTTGCTCATTGTTGAAGGCCGTACGGTGACCTATAGCTGTTTATGTTTGTGTCATTTTGTTTTTTTTTGTGGATAATTGTTTCATTGGCAATCATACCACATCTTCTTTTTTTTTTTTTTATATTAAACGCAAAATGTACACAAAGCCTTATTTCAAAAGCTTATTTCTGTTGATTGTAAATAGGTTTTACAATATTGTTATAATTTAGTTATGGTCTACAGCAATATGAAAGCTTGTTTTATTGTTGTATATATTTGACTGTTTTAAATCCACTTAATAATTCAAATTGATAATGGATCATGAATAAATCCGATATGTTGATTTTGTGCTGATTTTTTTTTAAAATTTATTGCTTCTAAGTAATTTCAGAGAAATTATTAGCTGGTACTTTATTTGAAAATTTTACGGAGATTTGTCCCTAAGAGTATTCCAATTAATATGCACGTATCACACGTAAACTGCTTAATTAGAGGATTATACCATTGTCTAGTGAACTTATAGACAGCTTTATTATTTCAACCTGAATCTACTGGTACTAATTAACCCAATCACCTGAATAAACTTCGGACTACAATCTATAGAAAATGGTACTAATTAACCCACTCACTGATAAGATTACCCCCTCTTTAAAATACCTTGAATAGAAATTACTCTGTGTGAATGTCAGTAGATATAATGAGAGTCATTCTCCCCAGAAGTGAACACTAATTGAGATGTTTTAAGACGCTCGCTATATGATTTAGATATGAATAATCGATCGTTTGTATAATCAGTTATGTAAAACATTATGCCAAGTCTAAAAGTACAATTCTATCATCTCCATTTTTGACATTTTCCCTTAAGAACATAATGTAGGTCACGTAATGTGTTATATAAATCACGTGCAAACCCAAACGTACAGTTGTATCTTCACGTAAGGACCCTTTCCCAATAATATCAATGTAGGCGACGCAATGTGTTATGTTAAACATTTAACCAAATCTAGTAAATTTCTTTCTTCATTGAAGGACACTTTTATTCGATTAAAAATAACTGTTTACTGCCGATATTCGTGCACAAGGCACATGGCTGTTTGTTCCGAAGCTCAATCCAATCAAATAAAAATAAACACCATCAGGTTACCGAATGATGCAGATGATGAATATGCTAAAATAATGCAAAAAAAACCACAAAAATACTGAACTGTGAGGAAAATTCAAAACGAAAAGTCCCTAATCAAATGGCCAACAGTAGTATACCGCTGTTTAATAGTTTACAGCAAACCAGACAATACATAACTGGAAACTTTATCTAAATGGATAAAAGTTGTTCGTTTATTTATATAATTCATATTAAACGTTAATAAACACAATAAACAAGCTTCTAGCAAAGTGTGTCCATCTTGTGATAAAATGACGATGTCCAGTCACTAAACATTTCAATAGTTCTCCCATCTCATATAAAGCCGAATGAATTGACTAAGGATGATATCAATACAAGAATTATCATCGAATTAAAAAAGGGGAACGACATAAAAAATTACAAAATTGAAAGTTAAGCTTTACCAACCAATAGATTTTGCAAATTTAAAGTATTTAAACTGCAATTACAATATATTTACTAGTAAATATTTGTCAAAATACATATATACCTCATAGAATTAATAAAGAAAAAGTCAATAGCAACTGACAGAATCCAATGTTAAGCTTTATCAATCAACGAATTTTGCAGATTTAAAGTATTCAAACTGCAATGACTATTCAATTACTAGTAGTTATTAGTCAAAATACATATATACCTCATAGAATTAATAAAGAAAAGTCAATAGCAACTGACAGAATCTAATGTTAAGCTTTATCAATCAACGAATTTTGCAGATTTAAAGTATTCAAACTGCAATGACTATTCAATTACTAGTAGGTATTTGTCAAAACATATATAATGTACATTTATTAGGATTGGCAATTTTCGTTGTTTTCGGGAGTACTGATTAACCACGAATCTAAATCTTTAACAAACTATCAATTTTATATAGACCTGAATGCAAACATAAAAAAAAACATTTCCTTAATCCACGAAAATTGATTCCGACGAAAATTATGAATTCACAGTATACCTCTTCATCTTCATATCCATCCTTGAGATTATATGTCAAGTCATGTCGTATGTCCTTCTGAAATTTTTCTGCAAAGTCTGGATACAGGGATAACACATCTACACATCCACGTATATTTATGCATTGTAGTTCACAGTAGGTCAAGGATCTGACGTCACAACATGAAATTCCTACTGGATCGTCCATATTTATGTCAGCACCAAATAAATCTCCCTTCCCTGAAATTATAAAGCGTTTTGATACACAGAAAATATAACTTCCAGGTCAAAACATATGTAAATTCTGGAATCTGACGGATAAATACGTACTGTATTCATGTATTTCTTTTTAATCAGTGAATTATGTCCAGTGCTTAAAAGTTGTAAAAAAATAAAACCAGCACTTTATACATTGCTTTTCTAGCTTTATCCCAACCAAGTACGAGCAAAGACATATAGTTGAAAGTGAGAGTGTATATCAACTGAACAGTTAACGAGCTATACAACCAAAAAGGACCCTGAAAATAAGAGCCAAACCATGTAAGGTCAACTTTGTCTGAGGGATTTGTAAAGTTAAAGGAGATAAAGAACAAACTTTCAAGGATGTATGATTCTTTTCTTGTTAAAGGAGTTAAGTCTTCCATTTAAATGAACAAAATTAACAAACTCCAAGGTAAAAGTAAAGATAAGGGAGTTCTTCAGATCTTATAGAATTCAACGTTATACCATTCCTACACATACAACGAATTGAAATAAGGAGATACTAAAATAATACCAATGCTACAACTATTAACAAAGACCAAATAAAATTAATTTAAGCATCTATTAGGCATTTGAATATACATTTATATACATTTATATCAACATTTCCGGTTATAATATATTAAAACATTCCAATGAGGTATATGTATAAATATAGGAAACAAATAAAAGTTATCATATTGGGATGCTTTGAGAAGAGGTGGACGTATATATCCTTTTATAGTCGAACCGTAAATATTCCATGTTTGGATTGAGTATACTAGTTTAAGTAATTTAAATTGATGATTAGAGCATTAATTTTGTTCAGCATACCTAGAATGGCAACCACCATTTCTTCTTTAAGAACTTCCATAGATCCATTACACAGTAGATATACGTAGTTCACAGCATCGCCTTTGTGAGATAGGAAATCTCCCGGGGCACAGAATGCGCGCTTTGTATGAAGAGAGATAGACCTCAAACATCCTTGTGTGGCATCCTCAAATATTGGCAAAGATAGGATGTCATGATGTAGGTGAAGACCTATTTCTCCTCGAAGTTCATCGGGGAAATCTTTTAAAATCTGAAAAATGTAATATTGTATATTGGCAATAAACTAATTCAGAAAATGTGATGTGGAAGATGACTTATTTTTCTCCTCGAACTTCATCGGATGAATCGTGTAAAATCTGATTCTGCCTGTGTGTTACATAGTTATATTATTGTTCGTTTCTGTGTGTGTTACATTTTAACTTTGCATCGTTTTTTTTCTCTTATTTTTTAGTGTAAATGCACATTGCGATAAGACGTGTCACGGTACTTGTCTAGCCCAAATTCATGTATGTGGTTTTGATGTTATATTTGTTATTCTCTTGGGATTTTGTCTGGTGTTTGGTCCGTTTCTGTGTGTGTTACATTTTAGTGTTGTGTTGTTGTTCTCCTCTTATATCTAATGAGTTTCCCTCGGTTTTAGTTTGTTACCCTGATTTTGTTTTTGTCTATGGATTTATGAGTTTTGAAGCGGTATACTACTGTTGTGCCTTTATTTACATAACCTCATTATAATTGCATTAAGTGGTAACAGACAAACTCGCTAATATTTTATTTGAACTTTTTGGTTCCGATTTCGTTCTTAACAGACTATATAACGTTGAAGTTACGTACCTTATCTCATTTTAATTAGGAAGCTGCTTATATTGATACCCTTGTTAGAAGACCACGTTGTCTCAATGACATCTTTTATAATTTGTATCGATACCGTTGTTAACAGACCACCTAGCCTTGAAATTATCTTACCTCATTGGTATTGATATTCTTATTAATAGACCACGTTACCTGGAATTGATCTAGCCTCATGTGTATCGATACCCTTGTTTACATACTACGTTGCCTCGGGTTTTATCTTACCTCATTAGTATCGATGCCGTTGTTGACAGACTCGGTGTTACCTGACCGCATTAGTATCGATGCCGTTGTTGACAGACTGGGTGTTATCTTACCTCATTAGTATCTATGCCGTTGTTGACAAGACTCGGTGTTACCTTACCTCATTAGTATTGATGCCGTTGTTGACAGACTGGGTTTTATCTTACCTCATTAGTATCGATGCCGTTGTTGACAGACTGGGTGTTATCTTACCTCATTAGTATCTATGCCGTTGTTGACAAGACTCGGTGTTACCTTACCTCATTAGTATTGATGCCGTTGTTGACAGACTCGGTGCTACATTACCTCATTAGTATCGATGCCGTTGTTGACAGACTCGGTGTTACCTCACCTCGTTAGTATCGATGCCGTTGTTGACAGACTGGGTATAACCTTACCTCATTGGTATCGATACCCTTATTGTCAGACCACGTTGCCTGTCTGTTATCTTACCTCATTTGTATCGATGCCGTTGTTGACAAGACTCGGTGTTACCTTACCTCATTAGTATTGTTGCCGTTGTTGACAGACTCGGTGTTACTTTACCTCATTGGTATCGATACCCTTATTGTTAGACCACATTGCCTGTCTGTTATCTTACCTCATTTGTATCGATGCCGTTGTTGACAAGACTCGGTGTTACCTTACCTCATTAGTATTGTTGCCGTTGTTGACAGACTCGGTGTTACTTTACCTCATTGGTATCGATACCCTTATTGTCAGACCACATTGCCTGTCTGTTATCTTACCTCATTTGTATCGATACCGTTGTTTACAGACTGGGTGTAATATCACCTCATTAGTATCGATGCCGTTGTTGACAGACTCGGTGCTACCTTACCTCATTAGTATCTATGCCGTTGTTGACAGACTGGGTATAACCTTACCTCATTGGCATCGATACCCTTATTGTCAGACCACATTGCCTGTCTGTTATCTTACCTCATTAATATCGATGCCGTTGTTGACAGACTCGGTGCTACCTTACCTCATTATTATCTATGCCGTTGTTGACAGACTCGGTGTTATCTTACCTTATTAGTATCGATGCCGTTGTTGACAGACTGGGTGTTACCTTACCTCATTGGTACCGATACCCTTATTGTCAGACCACGTTGCTTGTCTGTTATCTTACCTCATTTGTATCGATGCCGTTGTTTACAGACCAAGTTGCCTGGAAGTGTTCCTGCATCCTGTGTTTGAGTGGTTTTGGTATATGATGTGTTCTAAAGAAATCTTTGAGATCTTTGGTTTTATAGTGATAGTTGGCACGTCTAGAATACATTCGCTGTATAATGGCAGTAACATTACCGAACACTACGGCGTGCATCATGGCTGAAATGGAAACGAAACAATTAGTTATATAGTAGTTGGTACATCTATAATACATTCGCTGTATAATTACAGTCACATTACCGAACACTATGGTGTGTATGATGGCTGAAAGGGAAATTAAACAATACGTTATCTCTCAGTAGTTGTTGGCACATCTAGAATACATTCGCTGCGTAATGTCTTGCACATTACCGAAAACTACGGCGTGTATCATGGCTGAAAGCACAACACATCAGTTAGTTATATATCCTCACAACACACAAGTTAGTTATATATCCTCACAACACACCAGTTAGTTATATATCCTCACAACACACCAGTTAGTTATATATCCTCACAACACACCAGTTAGTTATATATCCTCACAACACACCAGTTAGTTATATATCCTCACAACACACCAGTAAGTTATATATCCTCACAACACACCAGTTAGTTATATATCCTCACAACACACCAGTTAGTTATATATCCTCACAACACACCAGTTAGTTATATATCCTCACAACACACGAGTTAGTTATATATCCTCACAACACACGAGTTAGTTATATATCCTCACAACACACCAGTTAGTTATATATCCTCACAACACACCAGTTAGTTATATCCTCACCTGATCACAAGAATAATGAAAACAATATTTCAAAAATACCAAACTCAAAGGCAACAACACATGGACACTAAACAAATCAAAGGCTATGAATCAAAGAACGAGTCACATAAGCAACACGACGGGTGCCACATGCGGAGCATCTGAGATCACTCCTAGTTTTTGTTGGCGTTCGTGTTGTTTATTCTTTAGTTTTCTATGTTGTGTCATGTGTACTATTGTTTGTCTGTTTGTCTTTTTAATTTTTAGCCATGGCATTGTCAGTTTGTTTTAGATTTAGGAGTTTGACTGTCCCTTTGGTATCTTTCGTCCCTATTTTATGAAGTCATCTGTATTGACGTTTTAATGTTTTACAATGAATTATCAAAACATTGCTTTACTGTAAAGATTTTGAAGGGTTTGTTTCTTTCATGGTATTGAGTGGTTGTTCTTTAACAAATGCACGTGTACCGTTGTATTTGTTTGCCTCCATGTCTTTTGGTAACTATGATGTGTACTAATATTGACGCCTGCTATATAGAATGTTTTATTTTAAGCTTCCTTGCACGTCCTGTAATTGTACACTCATAACGATGTATTAAGATATATGTATGTATAATGGCTAACAACCTTCAAAATGAATTGATTTCTTTTATTGGCAACTAAAATTCTGTCGACTGGAAATATTATTGACCAGACTTCTGATACATCATAGTTTCCGAACAGTAGATAAAATAAAAAATAGACGAACTTACCACCTATTAACATGGCACATATTGAGAATATTTTCTCTGCGTTGGTATTGGCAGACACATTACCAAAACCAACGCTTGTTAAACTACTACATGTAAAGTAAAGTGCTGTCAGGTAGGATGTTAGTATGTCTGGTTTGTTGGTTCTGTTTGAATCTATCGGATCATCGATTCTTTCTGCCAACTCAAATAACCATCCTAAGAAATAACATCAAATAATTCGAAAATGTACACCTTTAAAATAAACTCCACATCAACAAAAAAAACATTAACATTGTTAACTTAGTTCAAATCATTAGGTTTTCTGTACAGTACCAAAAGACAACCATTCTTTTATATTCCTTACCCTTATAAAAAAAATCATGTGTTTATGTATCATCCGACAACCATCTTGTTGTGTAATATACTATTAGACGAAAAATTATGTGTGAGCTGTACCATTTAAAATGCATCGGGTATGTTCAGATCAATAAGAAAACTAAATTATTTTTATGGTACCTCCAGACAACCAATTCAATAATTGGCCGTTTCAGAATCTAAAGCATCATGGGTAATTTCATTGTTCGAACCCCAATGGGAAAATGACGTCTTGACATCGGCTGAATTTCCATTGTTTATGACATTTTCAACCAATCACGACGTTTTGGTGTCCGTTTTTTAAAATAATATGAGGCAGGCATCACCTGTGAATGGGGACGAAGTCTGTATGTATTATTTTTTTTTAATGCAAACATGTTAATGAAAGAAACCGAAATACCGCACGTAACGTTCCCGATTTTGGTTCTGTTGTAAGGGATTTAGCTGTGACGTTCTTTAAGTTATGACGTCATATTCGATGTAAACAAAAGAAACGCTTTCATCAGGTAACGTTTTTTTTTTCATAACAAACAATTATTAAAATTGAATTTAAATTGAGTTTCAATCTTATATTATTCTAGACTGATAAATATAATTTTTTTTCAAAGTCTCGTGCAAACAAGACAGATATCTGTCCGGGAAAACCGGAACAGGAAGTAGATCTGAAAAAAAAGTTAACGATTTTGAGTTCATTAGTAGAATGAAAAATTCTGGAAATATTCCCGATTTTTTTTATTTTTTTTTCATTGATTTTTCTACCGTAATTGGGGACTTCGTCCCCATATTACCCAGAATTCATTAGATTTTGAAACGGCGAATTAAATTTGTGTACGCAGTCATTGGAAAAACAAATAACTTGCGCGTAGAAACATTAAAGACAACAATGTGTTTAAAGTACCATTATACAATAGCAAGGCCATAATTAAATCTAAACAGAAAGGAACTTATATTTTGAAGCCAGTCCTAATTTATGTAATTCTCACATACCTACTGTCCAATTCTGTGGATTATTTTTTAATTCCTTATATCCTATGGCGTACCATATGCATGCTAACCAATGGGCGCTCATGGCAAACATACACATCAGCAGTGTCACAACAACAGCACTGTATTGCGAATATCTATCTATTTTCTGGAGAAGTCTGGCAAGACGTAACAATCTGGCTAGTTTGAGCAAATGTACGGGTGTTTTCTATAACAAATGTAAAGAAACAAAGATAAATCTTTGAACGCTAGTTTGAGCAAATATACTACTGTTTTCTATTATTATCTAATAGTTCGTTTCTATTCTATTGTTGCATTGTCATTTGCTTTTGTTGCACTTCGTTGTTCTGTTGTTTCGTTGTTTTCCTCTGAAAGTTGGTGTGTTACTCTCGGTTTAAGTTCGTAACCCGATTTGTTTTCTTTCAATCGATTTATAACTTTTGAACAGAAGTATACTACTGTTGCCTTTAAAATAACATTACCATCTGGTTATTTTGAGCTAATGTACTTGTGTTTTTTTGGTTACAGTTTTTTTATGCAAACACGACAAAAATCCCACAAAGCTAGTTTGAGCTACACTGTACTGGCGTTTTATATCAAATGTGAAATAACATGACAACAATCTGTTTATTTTTTCTGATCAAAACGTAAATAAAATATGAAAAATAAACGTTCAATGGTCAAATGTGTCTGCCTTTCAGTATTGTACAGACAACTGAATTATCCCCCCCCCCCCCGTGTTTTTTTTAAATGTTTAATGTATTTTATAATTCACTAAAGTGATTTGATTTGATAAAAAAACATGCTTATTGATCCTATTCCTATTGAGATTCGTTTAGATAAATCAGAAATTCTCAACCAATCAAACGATCACTTACCAAGTTGACATTGAATAAAAACAGGAAGTCAAAAGGAAGGGCGGCAAGAAGGTCCAATAAAAACCATCCTTTTATGTAGTTAATTGCTATCTGTTTTAAATCATAAACTATATGGCCACTTCTACTTAGAAACGATGTACAAAAATTTAAAGCTATATCTGAAAATACAAGATAAAAACATATAATATGTATATTGTCATAATAAAGATAGGTTGTTAAATTATACATTTTGTACATATTAGGGACTTATGTTTTTAATTTTCCTCGGGTTCGATATTTTTGTGATTTACCTTTTAAGTTTGATCATACATGTAAGTGCATGCATATTTTAGTTTTTTTTGTCACCAGTAGTTGTTAGTTAGGATAGATGAAAATACATGATAACAGTACTCTACATCGAGTACTTTGTACGATATTTCTCATAGTTGATGTCATAAACTTGAATTTGAGAGTCGAAAAATGTCAATCGGTACGAGACACGTTGGATGACATTGATCCTGTTTTTACCCTTCCGTAGCACCTAATACCTGTACCACTCCGAATTTGGCTTGGTCCATATTGCACAGTATTTAGTTTTCTATGTTTTGTTATATATATTGTTGTTGGTCTTTTTGATATTCTCTCTTTTTTTTCATGGTGTGTTCTTATGAGGTTGACTGTTCTTTTTGTCGTTTGTTGCTCTTTGATCTTTCTGCAGACATTCACTCTTACTTTGTTTTACCATATGATGGGTATAAAAGTGTTTATTTTATTTTTGGTTTTATTATGCATGTCGAAGTCACCAAATGAAAATCAGAAATCAGAGGAATTAAGGCAAATATAAAATTATGTCATCTCTGATTTTATTTCACATTATCCAGTAAAAACTAAGAATTGCTGAAACACACGTTGAGTATTAGGAGTATTCAACAAGCTAGAAAAGGTACATGTATAATTCGGCTGAAAATCGCAGAGCAAAGCTTATAACTTAATGAAATGTATATTCATTTTATTTGTATGACTTTATATCTGTCTGTGATGTTCACATTCGAATTTAAATCCTTTCGTTAATCTTAGTTCATCTTCTGAAGTTTAATACCAAAATGTTTTTTTTTAATCTTCTTTTTTTTCTTTTGTGTATGCTTATCATCCATGTTCATTAAGTTATACGTTTTTTTTATCAGATAAATGTATTATCTTTCTCCTTCTCAATTTATAGTTATCTCGTCTGTTTTGAGTGTTAAGGTGGTACCTAACACTACAGTGTGATAACTCTGTAAAATCAGCTAAACGTTTTAATTACTTTGTGTTGTTACAAATGTAAAGGAGTATTAGGCTTCTCAATGATCAACATTTTGTGTTTGTCAAACTACTATATAACCAGTGTAATTTTTCTGATAAAATAGTTGGTTCAAATGTTTTGAAATTCTTATTTTTTTGTCAAAGGGTCAAAGTACTTTCATTTTTTTAATTTTTTTTGTCAAAGAGTCGAAGTACTTTCAAAATACTTTCTAAAAATTTATGAAAATTAAACGAGCCACATTAATTTTCGTGAAGGTGTTGGACCACCTTAACTATACCATGGATCAATCATCTTTAACTTTCTAGAGACAATTTCCACTAGTTCCGACTCGTGTATGCATGCCAGTATACAATGAAATTCAATTTCTATTCAATCTTAATGTAACAACTATTTTCATTGGCTTAGATTATGCAACGAAAATATCCTACATTTGACATGTATAGAAGACGTTATCGCCTATATATACTACTGTAAACCAACTTATATTCGCGTTTATACCCAGCTAGTCAACTTCGCGGCGATTTATTTTCGCGATTTTCTAATTTACTGAATGCTGTTTGATAGGGAAAGATCCAAGTTATTCCTTTTCCCGACGATTTAATTTCGCGTTATTTTTCTACTCGCGAAAGTCGCGAAAATAAATCGCCCACGAAATTTAGTTGGTTTACAGTATTTACATGCAAGATGTCATACAAAAACCCTAATCTTACCTATTATAAATAATATTTCCACAACAACATCTGAGTAAATTGAATCTCGCGATTCTTTGACGTCTTTGTTTGAAAATGCTGCATTATAAGGAACCATTATGGCAGTATAAAATGTACATAATAATATCAACCAATCCCAGCCGACCTTGAATATTCCATAATGAGCAATCACAAATTTAGATTTTTTGACCTCTTGGACTTTGTACTCTGGCATCTGCCCTGATATTGACCCGGTGAACTGCAAAAGACATTCATAAACATGGTTGTGAAAAATTATTTAATACAAGAAACTTTCGTCTTTTTCTAGTTTAAGAGAATGTAAAGTGATTGAGCCTTTTTTACTATTGCCAAATAATATCCATTTCATTTCAACTCTGGTGGATTGTTTTCTCATTGGTAATCATACCATATTTTCTTATTTAAGGAATGACTGTAATATTTTTTCTGTCTATGAAGAAATAACATTAAAAATTTGGTGAACACTGAATAACGCGCATTTCTTATAATTTAATTCCAAATTCCATTTTAAACCATAGAAAACGACGAAAAAACGTTAAATTATGTCTATGGGCTCATAACGAAATAACGTCAGCCAATCAGAAGACGCGATACATCCAAAATTAAATTATTTGATATGGAAATTATTTAATTAGGCATAAATAGTACATAAGACCATTGCTAGCTTGAATATCTACTTATTTTAATATAGAAATAATGTGATTAGGCGTAAATGATACATAATACCATTGTTAGTTTGAATAAGACAAAAATTATCCAATTGATTAATTTCCGATCAAATGGTTCAATCAGGGTCTTATATGATAAATAATAAATTACAATGTAGGTGTTGTTTATAATTATCAATTTGAATATCTAATAAATTTGTTTTATAGCTTAGCAGTATTTAGAAAATTGATGAAGAACAGGGAATATAGCAACATTTGATAAGGAAATAAAGATGTTTGCTGCTTATTTCCTCCATTCATTTTCTTATTTCCTGAATGGACATTATTACTTGATACAAATAAGTAGATATTTAGATTTTTTTCTATTTTTTGTGCGATTTTCACATTTCCTGACCGGTGTGAGAAAAATATGTCTTTATTTTTTGTGCTATTTTCACATTTCCTGACCGGTGTGAGAAAATATTTCTTCTCGCTAGTGAAAAATCTGTTCTCGGCAAATGATTGTGACATTAAATGTTCTTGTTTTTTTTGTTGACATGTAGAAGTTTTATTTGTTTTTAAGTACATACTGTAATATATGTATCATGGTGATACATGACATGGTACTATTAAACAAAACTTGGTACAGGTATTTTTATGACAGAATGCTTGTTTTATAGCTAGCTAAACCTCCCTGTTATGTTATAGTTTCGTTATATTGACAAGATTGTCCTATATATACGTCATACATATACAATAAACATAAGAACATATCATACTACTGCCTTACATTATTAAGCTTCTGTAGTTTACTCTTTGTTCTGTTATGCTTATGTTTGTCGAACTGGCCAGACAGCTGATAAAGGACCGCTCGACTTCTTCGTCTGTCATAATGATAGTTAGTTGGCATATCAGCACTGCGTAAAGGAATGGTTGGAGGATCAAACAAATCTTCTTCTATAAATAGAAACAATCAATTAGCATAATGTATTTTTTTCTTTTTCTTTCATTTAAGTAGGCTGAAAAGATCTTTATGGTAAATTTAATGTCACTATTTCAACGTCAACATGATCAAAGATACCTTTATGTACAAAGTTTTATAGCCATTATTTTGTACTCTTTAATGTGATTATGACATACATGTTATGACTTTACCGAATTCGGGTTATCTCCGGAGATTTGCTTTCCAACGAGTGGAATTTGTAACGAGGAAAAACTTGTTCTTTCTGAGCACATAATTGCAATAATAGTCATGTGCGAACGAAGATTTTGTCTTTTTTTTTGTTTGAAAGGAGATAGTTTTGATTTTAGTTTGAAAGGGCATAGTTGCGATTTGGTTTAGTTTTCAGAGTTGCAATTTGTGTTATTTAAATATTCAATGAGCTTGTTGTTTTTGTAATAACCGATTCCAATTGTTGCTCTATTTCATATAACGTTCAAATTTTTATTTTTTTTCTTATTAAAAAGAAATTATACAATAAATTTGAATTTCAGAAATTCAAACGTTTGGCTAGCTGTAGCGAAAATTCTGCGTGGCCACGTGAATTCTGTTGATGCAGATTAACAATGAAAAACATCTGTTGATGCAGATTAACAATGAAAAAGTTAACGATAATTACATCTTAGTGAATTCGAAACAGAAGAAAGCACACACACATTAAAATAGTTTCTAACAAAATTTCTTATTTCTAAATAATAAAATTATAGACTCTTCAAAAAAAAAAATACTGCATATGTGACCTAAACCTTTTTCTTAGGAAAAACAAATCTTATATTAAGAAAAATATTTTTGGGGCAAAAAAAAGGAAAATGTCACTGATATATATACTTAAAATGTCAACAACTTAATACTTGAATTTATATATCACGATATACCAATTAATATATAGTGTTAAAACCTTTTCAAAAGTACACCACTTCTAACATGATCATGTATTCTCTTAAAATAGACTTGATACCAAGAAAAAATGAAATAAAATTTGAAAGAGGTAATTGTCAACAGATTTGGAAAGTAAACTTATCAGTTTAACTTCTGGACAGAACAGCTTTATATATGTCAAGTAACACATTACGTCAAGTTTTGAACGTAAACCTTTAAAACAATCAACATTGTAAAATTTATTTCATTCGCACTGTATGCCAAAATCTAAGATTTCAACCATTTAATTACAATTTTACATAGACAATAACTGTTTAGTGTCATTAAATATCAGCTGTTTGTGTATGAAGCTAAGAAACAGGTGAAATGCGAGCTTCAGAGACTCGAAATAGGAGTAAAACACACAGCTGGTGGTTAACAACAACATTGCTGTTAAAATTTTCATTTCAGTATGAAACTTAGTATTACGTCCTCAAAGAGGGACGAAAGATACCAAAGGGACAGTCAAACTCATAAATCTAAAATAAAATGACAACGCCATTGCTAAAAATGAAAAAGACAAAACAGACAAACATTAGTACACATGACAAAACATAGAAAACTAAAGAATAAGCAACACGAACCCCACCAAAAACTAGGGGTGTCTGATCCCAGGTGTCCCGGAAGGGTAAGCAGATCCTGCTTCACATGTGGCACCCGTCGTGTTGCTTATGTAATAACAAATCCGGTGAATAGTCTAATGTCTCAAATGATTATTCATCTCTAAGACTAGCGGTATTTTCTAGTGTCGAATTTTTTTTTTATCAACATTTTATGTATGAAATTGCACAGTCTAATAATGAATGTAGCATTTTTAAACATAAATGAACAGACTTACTTAGAATTTACAAGCCTATACAATGTAATAAATATTGATAATGGTGAACACTATTGGATTTGTAAAACCCAACAACAAGTACTGTGGATTCATTATTATTCGTTGGATATCAATTTTCGTGGTTTTCGTGGTTACAGATGAACCACGAATTCAAATGTTGATCGAATCACACATTTTCTAAAGGCTTTGTATGCGGAGATTATCTAAAACACGAAATCAAATACCAACGAAAATTCAAGTTTTCACAAAAGTTGATACCCTCGAAAATAAATGAATTCACAGTAATATAAATATGGTTCTTTTTAAAAATTGTTCTTTAACATCGTATAAAACTACGGCACATTGGAAGGATGTTTATTCCCGTGTAAAAAAGTTCCTAATTTTGCGTAAATGCATGTAAAACATATTTAGATAAAGTAACTAGAAATACATGTTTATACTACAACTATTTATATTTATCAAAGTTGTACATATATCGATGCTAGTTTGTTTTGTTTGGTAAGGAACATGTGTTTATGCTATTTATAGAAAGGTCTGTTTGATTGGATATATAAAGTATGAGGGAAGAATTGCATGCACGGGTGGTTTGGTAGTAGTTAAAGTCATTCGATTCATTGCAGTCAAGTGCTCTAGATGCTTTTTTCCAAATAAATAGTTATGAAAATTATTTATTTACAGGTTGATAGTCAAAGAAGAGTCGCAAATATTGATGTTGCAGTGCTAGTTAGAGACGAGACAATTTTCATAATTCTCATTGATATAAAATGAATTACGTGTACTTATTACCTGAATAAAAATGCACTTGACTTTTGCAAGTGGCTACTCCCATGTGAGAGTTTTGTACGTCAGCACCATGTATACGGTGCTGTGCGTACAGAACTGTAAACTATTTAATTATTTTACAAGAAAAAAAGATACAATTACCTTCATCTGACCCTGATTCATCTTTGTTATTATTGGTAACGATGGACGGCGTTCGGTCTTTGGTTATATCTTTGTGTGATACTAAGAACAGTACAACTTGGCTCTTTTCATTCTTGATTGGAACAATATCAAGTAAGCACCAGAAACCATTCTCTGAAATGAAAAATGATGCATAATAAAAATATGTGTAAAAAGAGGCAAACACCATTTTCTGGAATGAAACATGATTTATATACAAGTTTAATCTTACTTAAAAGCTTTTGAGAGTTTCGCTGTATCATACTTTCAAGAAAGATCCTATGGTTATGTGCTTGTAACATATAATCTGCTGTATTAATTCTACCTAGTTTTTTCCCCTGATTATGTTTCCCCTAACGATATCCATTTTTATAGTTATTGGACCAAGAATATTCCATTTAGGACAACAAACCAATCTGGTAGCTATGGGAGAAGGCGAATGTGCGAAACGATACATAAACAAACACAACAAGTAGTTTATAACAACGGTAAAGGTTTGTTTCGTTTTATTAGAGTCACTCACTTGAACAGAAACGACCCACAATCATCAAACGTATAAGAGTAAAATATAAGACTCATGTTGTACTTAGGCTTACTTGTCCTAAATCCCACCCATCATTGAAACAGGAAAACAACCAAGCATGTGTCCTATGTACACGGATGCCCCATCCGTACTATTATTTTCTATGTTCAGTGGACCGCGATAAAGAGATAAAATATCTAATTTGGCATTTAAATTAGAAAGATCATATCATAGGGAACATGTTAACTAAGTTTTAAGTTGATTGGACTTCAACTTCATCAAAAACTACCTCGACCAAAAACTTTAACCTGAGGCGGGACAGACGGACGAACGGACGGACGAACAAACGAACGAAAGAACGAACGAACGAACGAACGGACGGACGGACGGACGGTACGACTGACGGACGGACGCACAGATCAGAAAACATTATGCCCTAAAATGGCGCATAACTATTCGATCTTTCTGTTCTAACGAAAATAATTATCTAATAATTCTGTTGCATTCGTTTCATGTTCATCTTTAGAGATACTGTTCTTTATATGTGGTTTTGGTTCGTAAACACCAACAATTTATCTATTTATGTAAAGTAAATTATTTGTGGAGGAGTCCAAAGTCAAGGTCAGATTCAAGGACAAAATGTATTTAGTGTCATCTGATTTAGATGATCATTTATCAATGCTTGTTTCAATTTTTTACTCAATGTTCGTACTTGTGCCCTTGGTGATCGCTTTGATTTATCCGTACAAGACTCTGTCTTGGATTTAGCTATGACATGCATGGTATGATGATCCCGTAAGGATAGCTTTGATTTATTCGTACACAACTGTGTCTTTGTTTTAGTTATGACATGGTAGAATGATCCCCGAAGAATAGCTTTGATTTATTTCGTACAAGACTCAGTCTTGACTTTGACATGGCAGGATGTTCCCGTAAGGATCGATTAAATAATATTTCATTTCATTAACAAAAATACTAACTTATCAACCTATTCATTAAACATTGACATCGTCAATCAGTCTTTTCATTTCATGTTTTCCACTTACAAAGCCGTTTGGAAATATAGTTTTGTAACAATGTAACTCTATGCATTATTACTGGTTCATACATCAAACTCAAAACTTGTCTTATGATCAGATTTCAAATATTCTGACAACAAATTCCTAAAGACTATTTTAATTTGAACAAATGTGTCTTTCAAAAAAACAAATATTACCTTCTCTGAGACAATTAAGTTTTTTAAATGGGTAAATTAAGAAATGATTGAAATACTCTTTATGTGTCTAAAAGACGATAGATATATTCATTATTTGTTTCACGCACTTTAATTATAATTTGTCCTGGAACTAGAATATTTCTACCGAACTACCCGGCTTAATTTAGCGTGAGCAGTAAACTTCTCTTATATATCACACTGACAATTTAAATCATGATTTAATTGTGAAAATGCCGTAAATTGAAATGATAAAATGGTTTTCTGACAACATAATCCAAAGTTTCTATAGAAACTGATGAGAATGGATTTGAATTTTTAAAAATATTTTTCATTTGAGGGCTTTTAACACATTTTAACGAAGAATGGTCATGCAAGCAGGAAAGTTAATATTGTGTACTATTATAAATAGACATGCGTGAAGTGTTATACTGTAATGTTCTGAATAGGATAAATGAGAATGTGGAAATTTTAGCAATTTTTACATTCAAACAACCCCTGAAATGTGTCATTTTTACATAAAATTTTACTGTTTTAATAGAGCTGTTATTTTAAGAGGGCATTGTCAATAAGCATTGAGATTCGTACCGTACAAACCCTGAAGGAGCAAAAATTGCTTTTATCAGAAATGTTATGTCATAGAGAACATTTTTAGGAGAAAAAAAAAGAACTTTCTATCATGCCCTGTCATCTTGCATCTAAGGAAACATATCTTTCGGGATCATTTCACAAGTACAAGAGGTCTGATAATATTTAAAACAATTTGTTGCCATGGAAACCAGTATTTTTCAAAATATATAATTTTCATAGTTTTTGTAATCCATTACATGCAAAATATCATTTTTAAACACCAACGAATTTACCTACCAGGAACATATGTGGTTGGCATATTCATAGATATAAGAAGATGTGGTATGCGTGCCAAAGAGACAACTCTCCATCCAAGTCACAATTTATAAAAGTAATCCATTATAGGTCAAGGCACGTTCTTCAACACGGAGCCTTGGCACACACCGAACAGCATGCTATAAAGGCTTCATGTTAATTTGGCAGACGTATACGTAGGATGAAAATATGTTTTATTAGTTTATCCAACCATGTTCCCATTCAAATGCATTGATGCAACAAAGAAGGGGTTTCAACCCCCAGACCCCCCCCCCCCCCCCTTTTGGAACGAAATTGACAAATGACATTGATATTAGTAAGAACCAGATACATATACTATTAAATCAAGTTGAATCAATGTTGAATTTGGGTTGCAAAATGTATCACATTAAATGAGCACAAGGTTGAATGGTCAACATCAATCAATGTGACATCGTTTAAACGTAATTTAATTCTTCTAGTCATTGTTTCAATAAAGAATTCAATTCCTACTGAAATTTCAATTTTAGGTCAATACTGAATACGAGCTTTAGCATTTATTGAATCAATTTGCACTTTCAATTTAAACATCAAAGACATCAATCAAATGTCTGGTTTCAAAGTCCTTCGTTATTGTTTCTAATGGATGATTTTCATGTAATCGACTTGTACTTGTAAGTGACTCCGTGTTCTACAATTATTCGACAGGTAACTTACCACGATGATTTAATCATGTATAGAACACATTTCACTAGTTCACTTTCCCGCAAAATTGTAAAAAATCTTGCATTTACTTATTTCTGTTGCTCGTGCTTGTACCAGGTTGTCCTGAAGGAAAACTGTTGAAAAATTATTACTTCCGGAGTCAGAAGTCGGTAATATGAAAAAGGGCTTTGGTTTCTTTAGGAAATATCAATGATACAGATTGAAACTATAATCTGTTTTGCTTTATCTAAGGCAGCAACCATTTGATTTTTCAAGGGGGGGGGGGTATGTTTTTTTTTGAAAAAAATATTTACATGAATGTTGTGTATCATTCATACATTCTCCTCTTATACATGCATTTTAAGTTTGGGTGTAACACGTCATCTGCTTGACTGATTTTGTTGTCATTAGCTTATAGCCCTTTGAGTCAAGTGAGCTAAAAATCTTGTATAGATTTAGTCGTCCGGCTTCTTTTGATATCATCGTGCACTACGATCCATCAAGATTGTTTATACCAGTATTCAATTGATGTATAACAGCCTTTGTTCTTAAGTCATTGAAAGCTTTTAAGCTCGCACACAATGAGAACTGATGTTGTTATTAAGAATCGGAAATTTGTATAGCCTACGATCGAGCTATTTCCAAGAAAAAACACCTGATCCGCAAGCACTGTTTGGACCAAGTACTTATTATTCATGAATTGTAGAATCCAATTTAAAATTGTTTGATGACATTTGTCTCACTTCTAATCCTATTACACTCAGAATAAAGACGATCAAAATTTAATTTATTTTCAAATCCTTACGTAAATTTATTTTTTAAATCAATCTTCCGCGAGGGATAAAACTTGATCCGGATATGATTTCAAGTTTGATACAAAACAGAGCGCTGTGTCAGGCAATGTTGAATTGATTGTTCACACCAAGTTCGTAAGAAGCTTTAAATCATGTAGTGTTCTGAATTGCTCAATCCTTGGTTTTCATGATTGTAGTATTTCTTTACTGTTGTGTCTTTTGTCCTTTTAAAAAAAAAATTCAATCGGGTTGTCATTACGAATATGTTTTCATACAAGTAGTAATATTAGCTACAACCTGTAACATTTGAGGAACAATGTATGGATGGAAAGGACTTAATCTGATTTTCGTTATATATTATATAATATATTAATTGCAACTTAATAAATAAAAGTCCAACCTAGATTTGTATCACAGAAAATAACGTAAAATGTACACATACATTGTACGTACTTTTTTGATAATGTGAAAAAAGATAGAAAGAAATAATATTTATATAAGTATTAAAAAGGGGGAAAAGGTAAATAAAAGCAAGAACAAATTAGAATTATGCAAATACAATGAAACAAACAGTTATGGCCTATAGTGGTTAACTTTGGCAAATTGTGATTTGGATGGAGAGTTGTCTTATTGGGACTCACTCCACATCTTCATATATCTTGTTATTACAAAACACAATTACAGGAATCCTTTTTTCGGAAACACAAGTTATGTTATTTAATAAACACAATAACCTATAATTCTTTTATTACGAGTTTCGGCTTTTTTGATAAATAAACTTAACAATCGCGCAGGTGCATATAGTTGCACTCGTTCTCGTGTTATATTGCTACTTTATTATGATGTTCAAAGAAATATTACTGACACAAGCTATGTATCTTAATAAACACAATATCTTTATGACGAGTTGTGGCTTTTTAAATAAATAAACTCTTCACTCAAGCAGGAATTGATACAACAAAGCCAGCATCCTATAATTGCAATTGCTCTCGTGTTATATTGCCACTTCATATGATGTTCAAAGAAATTTTACTACTTTTTTATTTGAATATCGATGTGAACGGGTTGTAACAACACAATAAATTGCATTATATTATTTAAAGGAATATCTTGAGGGATCAGGTGACTGTGGCGTTGACTAATGTAAATGATTAGTTGATGAGATATTTAAAATCTCTGAGTAATGGCACAGCTTTCCTCTTAAATTGTAAGACTATCTGCGTCTGAATAGTAAGCCTATCTTGGTCTAATGGCACAGCTATTCTCTCAAAAGGTAAACCAATATATGGCTAATGACACAGTGTTTGTTCAAATATGCTTTAATAGCTGTCACACGAGGGTCTCAGTGGGGAGTCTTCATATTTGATTTTTTTTTAAGTATCAAGGTTATTTTTCTGCATTTTTTTAAATTTCTTTGTCAAATATTCTCTTTTCTGTTTTTAAACACTTTTTCTATTCAATATTTTTGCATGCTCATTTTTTCTATATGCTTGTATTTTATAGTATTAATGGCACTTTTTCTATTCTTAATTTTTTTGCCAAATAAATTAACATTGTATTCTGTTTTTATACCGTCCAGTTTTGTATCAAATATATTTTATTCTCAGTTTTCTCTATTGTAATTTAGCACCCTACGTATCTCTTTTCTGTAATGATATCGCCAAATTTCCACTATTTTTCTTTCTTTCTTTTTATCTATTTTGTTTTTCTTTTCATTTTTACATATAGATTCTTTCAAAGCATCGTGTATGCTACGATATTTATCCAATGGAGACAATTAAATTTTCAAAGTTAAAACGCGAGGCTCGCCGAAAATTTATCTGTCGATATCGAGGGGATATATATCGAATATACGATATTCATCCACTGGAGATTTGGTGGTGGAATCTGTTTCTCTAATAATTTCTGTCTAACAATATACAGGCAAACTTATTCCATCTTTTCGAATGATCTGCAAAAAGATGTGAACTTTCTATTTGACGTCATCAGGCATGGGCGCCCTTTTTCATGCCGTCACAATAGGAAGTTCAGAGGAAAGAAAGAAAATTCGACGCCATAATCGGATTTTAATGAAGATCTGACATCAAACGAACCACACGTTTGTTTTAATTTTATTATACATTGGGTGGAGAGAGGGATAAATTGACGAAGAATCATGGAAATTCTTTATATGCTAGCACTCTTTTTTTTTTTTATCTCTTTTCTGTCATTTGAAAAAAAAACATGTTTTACTAAATTTTGTTTTATGCTGTAAACCCCATGCAGACCCTCTTATTTATTGCTAGATGTAATGACATGGCTTTTTCTTTTTAATATGCTTTGATAACTGACACAATGTAAAATTAATTTACAATTATCAATCAGGTAGAAGGTGCGTTCAAATACTACTTCCCTATAAATCATCCAAATTATCTCTTTGGAATTAAAATTATGAAACGAACAAAAATTATGTAACATTTATGCAGTCTTTCTTTTTATATATGCTTTCAAAACTGATAATTGCTTACCCAATTTGCAATTTTCCGCCAATTGCAAAATAAATAATCAAACATTAATGTTTAAATCACTACGCTTAAGTTTATTTTGTTACAACAAATAAAGAATATTATGCAATATTGATATAACTAAAAGGGAAATGAAATCAAATTACCAAAACCCATTGGACAAATAAAAGAGTACTTAGTAAAGGAATTAAGAGCGGGAAACATTATAATTCTCGTATGTCACATTTCCCCCGTATCTGGTGTTTGTGTTTGACAGGTTTCTCATACGGGCGACACGGATAACAATGTAAATGTCGATTTAAACGACAGAGCATTTGTTTTCTTATCTAATAGTACACGTAGTAAACATAAAGTACTGCACTTTTACCAAAGACATAATTCATTATTGGATAACCCAGTTTGCCCCTGGTACTAATGCACCTAAGCGCTGTGTGTCTGCCATGACTGGACATCATAAAGGTTCCCGTAAGATTTTGACTTCACAATAGAAAATTCAATGAATGAAAAATGATTGTTGGATGACATCAATAGTTCAAGTGTCGCAGAATTCTAAATAACGATAAGGTCTATGAACATACAGTCCACGAATCTGAATGAAACTAGCAACCTGGTCCAGAGAACCGATTTTATCGAGGATACTAAATAACGTTTTGGAGTAAAAACAAAAATGAAACATTCTGACGAAATTGACATACATGTACTAGTAGTTTATTCTACCCATGTGGAGTGAAGGAAAGCCTATATTAATAGCAAGTTAAAATTATTTCCCCGAGGGTATCACCAGCCAAGTAGTCAGCCCTTTTGTGCTGACATGAATTATCATTGATATGGTTATATTTATAAATTAACTGTTAACAAAATTTTGAATTTTTGAAATACTAAGGCTTTTCTACCCCAGGCATAGATTATAGCTGTATTTGGGAATTTTGGTCCTTTAAGCCCTTCAACTTCGTACTTTATTTTGCCTTTTTACCTTTTTGGATTCAAGCGTCACTGGTGAGTCTTTTGTAGACGAAACGCGTGTCTGGCGTTTATACAAAATTTAGTCCTGGTATCTATGATGAGTTTATTTACATCGGCTAGCCACCTAGTCAATCTAGTTAAGAAATTATTTTGATGTAACATGTTAAAAGAAAATCAACAGAAATTTACTTTTGACTTACTGTTTCTTTGGTATAAATATATTTCTGTTTTAAGTTCTTGTCTTTCCTCCAGAGCTTCGTCTATTTTAGTTTTATCCGTTTCGTCCGAATCAGCACCATATAAGAATTTACAAGCACAGCTCTTTCCCATAATTTGAGCTCTTGCGAACCCCGTGAGTTCACAAAATCCATCAGAACAATAAACGATTGGGAAACTGGACGCTTGAGCATTTCCAAGGACAAAGTTACTATCTGAAATGATATATAACATGATTATAAAAGATGATACAGAAACCCAACGATCCAAACAATTCATTTTCATCTCGAGGTCACGATACAGTTATCTCGGGGTCAATATGGTAACAATCATCTAGATGTCAAACGTACAGACATTCTTCGTCAATAAATATAAAAATAATACTTTTGTATGTTTGTACTTTATATACAATAAGAAGATTTGAAAAAAATGCCTATGAAGAAATCTCCACCAGAGACGGAATGACGTAGAAAAAAAACAACTGTTCAGCCACAATACAGCCTTCACAATAAACAAAATCCTTTCCATACAGCAAGTTGTTAAACTTTAAGAGGGTGTTCATGGAAAAACCAGGCAGTGGATGGCACATGACATATTTTGTTTTCAAATTTTTTTCATCTTTTTCATATGATAAATTCATTATTTCTCAAAGTTACATTTTTTTTTATTAATTGCAATAAATAAAGAGAACAAAAATACATAGAAAGCACTGAAAATCCATTGAAAAGGGGAGATAACTCTTCAGATTGTACTAAATTTTGTTGCATTATTAGTGAATTTTAAAATCATTTTCTGAGCCATCCACTGTTGATTCAAAAATATCTGTGGGAAATATGTTGTGCCACTCATATCAAAGGATTTGCCTGATATTTACTTGGACAGCCTCTTTAAAATAATTTAAGAGAATAAAAACTTAAGTTAATGAAAATTTGTCTCACATATAAACAAGTACCAGCAATAGTTAATCAAACATTGACGTTGGGTGGACTTCACTTGAAAAAAACAATTTGAAAACAATGAAAAGTTCAAAACCACATAAAACACATTCAAGGTATCTTACTTCGCATGGGCAGTAGCCCTGTTCAGTGGTAATCCAGAAATTTTCATAAAAGAGGGGGGGGGGATACTGAATGCCTAAGTCGGGGCCCGTTCCAGTCATGCTTCAGTGATTTCCTTTATAATCAACCATTTTTCCCCCCAAAAAAGGGGGAGTTGGGCCTTCTGAAAACCCGTCTTTATCCGCCTCTGCAGTTAACCCGGTTTAGAACCAGTCTACAATTACCATAGGGAGAAAACTTGTGTTTCAAAAATCAAGTATATAAAAAGAAGATGTGGTATGATTGCCAATGAGACAACTATCCACAAAAGACCAAAATGACATAACTATTAACAACTTTAGGCCATCATACGGCCTTCAACAATGAGCAAAGCCCATAACGCATAGTCAGCTATAAAAGGCCCCGATAAGACAATGTAAAACAATTCAAACGAGAAAACTAACGGCCTTATTTACGTATTAAAATGAACGAAAAAAATAATAGAATCAAATCGGTAATTGGCCAATAAACTATTTAAGACTAAAGTGGATAAACAATCCATCAAATATTGAGCTTTCTGCTATAAAAGTCAGTAAACAATCTAACAAAAAGTGTGCTTTCTATTTTAAAAGTCATTAAACAATCGAACAAATAATCTGCTTTCTACTTCAAAAGTCATTAAACTTTACAAATACATCAGATCAATTAAAATAGAAAACGATTGTAAATTTCATTTCAATTACAAGTTATCAAGTCTAGATAATCTAAATTTGTCTGGCAGATATTAAAACTCTATCCATCATGTGTGCTGTTGACTTTCTACTTTTAAACTTCAATAGTCAATCAAAACAACTTGATAAAAGTTTGTCTGTCAAATAATCAAATACACGCAAATAGTCGATAGCACATTGACATTGCAAGGGCTTCATTTTTAAATGACAATTTGAACACGAACAAAACAAGTGTCAGCTATAAAAGATAAGTATAACATTACGGTTTAACTTTGTTCCTAAGAAATACACATTGGTAGAAAAGCTGGAAGCCAAACCGAAGTTAAAATTAAGTTACACATTTTCACTATTCAAAACAACAAACAAATAAAAGAAAGAAACACACAGTTTCAAAAGCAATTAAGGAGAGGATAAGAGGATGGCAATATACAAAAGACCATTTGACATCTTGATATCAAAATATGGTATTAAATTATACTCCCAAGTTACAAGTGTCAATACCGTATGCCACGAAATCAGTATGTGTTGATGGGGTCCTTTATTCTACATAATAAATGTCTGTACCAAGTCAGGAATATGACAGTTTTTATCTTTTTCTCTGATGTGTTCGAGCTTTTGATTTGCCACGTGATTTCGGACTTTTCGTTTAGAATTTTCCTCGGCGTTCAGTATTTTTGTGATTTTACCTTTTATTTTTTTTTTTATGTTAAAGTCATATGAAACGAGTGGGTGGTGAAAAATAATGTTTATCCAATTCTTGAACCAATACATGTATATATCATATACTTTAATAGTTCTCTGTGCATGATTTTATCATTATTTTCGCAAATATATCATATAATCGTCAACTTTTTTTGTCTGTTTGTTATGATTTAACAAATATGGCTGCTCATTAAATGCCGTGTTTTGAAACCGAGTTTTATCGATTGTCACCTTATAGTAAACAAATCACAAAAAACATGGGTATTGAGCACGTGTTTAACATGTATAATCAAGTATTTGTTTATTTCAATGACAGACCCATGCGTATTGCGATCACCGGATTTTTACGAGGAGGGTTACGCTCGGGTCACTATGCATACGGAAAATATGTCGGCGAATTGCTTCCTGGAAGCAAGCAATTAAAAATAAGTAAACTTTTTCTATATGTGGACAAATTAAAGAATTTTTCTCAGAAAAAAAGTGTAAATAAGTTGTATAGTGAAAACTATCCATTTAGTTATAAAAAACATATGTATATATTTTTTTTAATTTGAGGTTTCTTATGACTTTAAATATTTTAGACCGTTTTCTCTATTCTCGTTTTATTTTGATCATTATTCTCTGATCTTTACGTTTCAGCACCCCATTACACTCTTCCTTTATTTGGTTTGTCTATTATTATTTTTGTCTTTTATTTTGTATGCTTTATATTTCAGCACCCCATTACACTCTGTTATTTTATTTGCTTTGTCTATTCTTATTTCTTAATTGGTTTTGCCTATTGATATTATTTTTGACCATAATTCTCTATACTGCGTATTTAAACCCTATTACACTCTTTTTTATTTGGTTTGCGTATTTTTATTATTTTGACCATTATTCTCAATTTGTTACATTTTAGCATCCCATTAAACTCTTTTCTTTATTTGTTCTGCGTATTCTTATTATGTTTTACCATACTTCTCTATACTGCGTATTTCAGCATCCCATTAAACTCTTTTCTTTACTTGTTCTGCATAATTGTTATTCTTATTATTTTTTACCATTATGCTTTATCCTGCACATTTCAACACCCCGTTACACTGTATCCTTTATTTGCTTTGCATATTCTTATTATTTTTGTCCATCATTTTATGATTCCTTCATCGAGACCCTCATGATTAATAAGCCTTTAAGGTTAAATCGATCATAATCTAGAAAAGCGATAATGAATTTGACAGATACATCATAAGATTTGCCTACAACTTTCATGTCATTTAAAAGACTTTCCAAGAGTAATTCACATAGGACAAGGCAAAGGGGTTATTATCGTTCAGCAAATCAATTTACACAATACAAAAAGCTAATCCTTTGCCAAATCGGGAAACACTGACGGCATATAAGAAAATTTGAAAGACAACATATTTGTAATGCAAAGGAGTAAAATCAATGATTATAATGATGGATTGATTGACAGTTGGTGTTTAACGCCACACTTTTAGCTCCTAGGTCTTTCTGATATGTTTTGACTATATGCGGAACATAGATCTGAGCTCGTATGTCCTTAACATTCTTTTTGACTATTTACAGACCATACATATATGGTTCGCAAATAGTAAAACAAATAGCATAAGGACCTAAAAGCTATTTTTCCGTGGCTAACATAGAACAATAAGTTCTTACTTTAAGCAAAATAACACAAATAACTTATGTCACCACTGTGACATTACACAGTGAACAAAGATGAATACACGGAACAAAAAGAACCATTTGTCATCAAACACACTCAAAATACATGGAATATACGTCAAGCACATGTTATCGATAAATCGTTCTTTTTATCCTGAATTCAGAACACACCTAGGTCAAGAATATCTCAATTCTGAGCATGGCTGTTAAAATCCAATAAGAAAAATGCAATAACTACATCAAAACAATTGTTTCTGAAATATCGATCGAGCGTACATGTACTTTAAGATATTCAGCATGACATTTGACATGCTGTTTACCAATAATACTGCAGGTTAAGTACAATTGGTCCATGTTGACTACTAAATGATAAATATGTTTATAATTAACTGAAATATTATATTGAATTGGTTTGTTCCTCTTTCAATATCTTTAAATAATTTAATTAAAAGCAGGATAATACACTATGTATCGAAATTTAAAAAAAAATCGAATGTTAAGACATCTGTCGACGGGATAAAAATGAATAATATCCTTAATTTATTAAATTAATGATGTTCATAAGATCTTAGTTTTATTATTACTTTTCAATATTTAACTTTTGTAATGACATTTACTGTAATCAAAGTTAAACCAGGTTACAACTGAACGTAATATGCCAGGCACGTGTTAGGTGCGTTCGACCTCACTCTTAATTGATTGGGATTCCCTGTTTTCCTTTCAGATGTCATGTCAGTGGCATTCTACGGCTTCTTTTCCCAATACAATCTGGTTGTCAAGCAGGAAAAAGCAAAAAGGCTACTAGTGGCTTTTAACACCAAATGATCAATCAATAAATGTAATATAGATTATAAATTATATACATAAAGAGATATCACAGGAAAAATAAAATATCGATTAAAATTTTTGGAGAGTTTAATTTTTGGGAAAATATTTCGTTCAAAAGACCCCCTCCCCACAACTAATCCTATGGTAACTCCCTGAAGTTTAAAAATTTCTTTTTAAAATCTTGCACTGGTTAAAAAAATATATAACAAAAAAATCTAGAGAGAATAATTCCCCGCAAAATTATAAATTTATTATATATCTCAAATTCCATGTTATTTCCGTTATCTTTTTACTTTAAATTCATAACTTTTATTTAAAAATTTGTTATTTTAACAGAGTAGCGAACCCCCTCAAATAACAATTTTTGACATTTTTACAAATAGTGTCTTTCTTTGTTCACGCATCGTTGTCAATATAATGGAATTTGATGCGACTGTCATAGAAGTGAGAGATTTAGCTGTCTATAAACCCAGCTTCAATCCACCATTTTCTACATAAGAAAATGCATATACAAAAACAGGAATATGACGGTTGTTATCCATTCGTTTGATATCTTTGAGCCTTTGATTTTGCTATTTGAATAGGGACTTTCTTTTTTGAATTTTCCTCGGAGTTCAGTATTATTGTTATTTTACTTTTTAATTAACTGAAGAACATGTAATAGACAAACAATCTGTCATTTACACGACAACATAATTACACTGAAAATGTCAGTTAATGTAGAAATTAAGTACGTGACTCAAACAGACAAATAAAAGTTCATTTTAATGGTTAATAGAATAATACGATAACCGTATATGAACAATTTTAATGCGAAAACAACAATGTCTGGATTAACCTAGTACTAGTAAAGTATGCTCGAACTAAAACGTCTGTGAAGGCATAAAACGTTCGACAGAACACCAAATTTGTAAGCATTATATTTAAATGAGTTAATGCAGGCGAAAATTGACCTATATAAAATAAAACACAACACTGTCTGTCGATCGGCAATAATATTTAAAAGCGAACACAGTGAACGGTATAATGCCAGTCAATTACAAACAATCTAATGTCATGAAATAAAACCCGAAGTGAGTCAAGATAGTACATATATAAAGACCTCCAGTAGACCCCATCCAACATTTTGAAGGAATAATCATCAAGTTGTTTATGCCCCACCTACGATAGTAGAGGGGCATTATGTTTTCTGGTCTGTGCGTCCGTTCGTCCGTCTGTTCGTTCGTCCGTCTGTTCGTTCGTCCGTCTGTCCCGCTTCAGGTTAAAGTTTTTGGTCAAGGTAGTTCTTGATGAAGTTGAAGTCCAATCAACTTCAAACTTAGTACACATGTTCCCTATGATATGATCTTTCTAATTTTAATGCCAAATTAGAGTTTTAACCCAATGTCACGGTCCATTGAACATAGACAATGATAGTGCGAGTGGGCCATTCGTGTACTGAGGACACATTCTTGTTAGTGTTTGTATGTTGATTATTCGTTTTTCGTGAATCATTTGTCTTATGATAGATCTTTTGAGACAGAATTTTCATATAATTTGCCAAAATGAAGATTTTACTATGCTTTTTTCAAAAATATAATAAAAAGTATGGGTCCCGTTGCTATTTTTCAAGTCGTTGAAAATTGCATAAATTTATTAAGTTTGTTCATGAAAAAAAACATATTAGTGTGCATAATTGTTTTTCTATGAGATGGAATTTTGAAAGAATTTTGAAATAAATTATAAAAAAAAATAGGTTTCATAATATGTTTAAAGAAAATAAAAGGAAAACATGGTGTCACCGAACTTGTTTTCTTGCTACAAGTCAAAATACAATATTTCACTATAAGCCCAGTATTAATTTTGTACTAAAAGAGTTAGATGGCTCATTTGAAAAAAAAAGATTTTAAAAACAAAACAATTTGATATTTTTTTTTTTTTTTTTAAATAATACAATAAGCTTACAAGTTTCTTTATATAAATAAACAGTTTAACTATTTGCAAATCTGTCTCCAAATTTGCATATTTGGACAAATAAGTAGACCGATTTTGTAGTGCGATTTCAGAAACTGCAATTAAATTTGAAGGACTTCGATGTGTCGTTACGTTACGAGTAACTATCCTGGAAGGTATGAACCTTGTCAATACTTCGTACAATGAGAGAATCTAAATTAAAATCAGTTGATAAATAGACACGCACTTGAAAAACTAGTAACATCACTCCATTTTATTCATATGTAGATAAAACGCTCATCAATCATAAAGCTGTTATAGAATGAATAATTAAAGTGGTTCCAAACATGGTGACATTTTTGTGATCAAAATGATATAAAAATAAAAATTCATATTTCAAAATTGTACAACAAGCTAACGATATTTTTAAGTGCAACACATTTCCGCTAAAGATAGAGAAAAAAATGAAAAATAGATTGAATAATGCGATAAAGTACAGGGGACTTATGCATAGAGCTACTTAAGTTGAGATTTGTTCCTAGCTCACAAATGTTTCTAAATGTCCTACGATACATTAATATGAAGATTGGATATCTAAACTTAAGTGGTTGTTATGCATACGGGCCTTGTTTTATAATAGTAATCGTATTTGTGATGGACTTGATTCAATGTTGTCTTCAAGCACTGCTCATGATTGCTACCATGACTGAAATCGTGCTAAGTATTTAAGAGATTTCATTATAAGCATTCGATAAGTACCATTCTGTTCATATTTGAAAATTTTGGATAAGGTATCTGTAATATTAAAATAAAAAGATAGGATATGATTGCAAATGAGACTACAATCATGGCAAACTATTTGAAAGATTTCATTATTAGCATTTGATAAGTACCATACTGTTAATATTTGAGAAGTTTGGATACGATATCTGTAATACTTAAATGGGAAGATATAGTAGGATTGCAATTGAGACAAAAAGCCGCCAATGACCAAAATAACGCTTATATAATAATTAAATCATAGGTCACAGTACAGCAGTATTCAGCGAAAAACCCTTACCGTATAGCGAGCTAGAAAAGGCATATACATGACAAAACATGGAATTATTTAGTTACTGTGAATTCACTTATTTTCTTGGGTACCAAATTTTGTGGATGAAGAAAAACTTGTATCTTCATGAACATTTAATTCTGTGGTTTGCCGATGTCTTCATACAAGCCTTTAAAAAATTTCTCATTCTTTGAACATTTAATTTCGTGGTTCGCCTATACATGTACCCACGGAATCCATTAAAATTAGTATACAACGAATAATAATGAATCTATATTAGTTAGCATATAGTGTTCCATGCATCGAAGTTTTTTGTTGTTGTGTTTCTTGTACCGATATGCTAAATAACAGTGTTAAATGCGTTTTTCTTTGTTGATTGTATGATTAATCCAATAAAAGAATACAAGGGAAGCGTTAAGTCCTATCAAACACATTCATGCAATGCCAACCTTTGACCATAGTATTCTAATTCGTTGGTATGACGTCTGTTGCCGATAATGTTCATTGTTCATAAAAGGAATATTACAGTCCTTTGGTAATCGCTGCTTGATTTATCTATACAGACTTTTTAGATATTTGTCTGCTTTTAAACACGCTGTGCGATATTTAGATTCTAAATATACTTTACGATTGTTAGATTATTGGTTTTTCCAGTTTGAAAAATTTGAAACATGTTATGTTTTGAGCCCTTTCCAGCATGTTCTTCGTTGTGAACCAACTCGAAGGCTCCATATTTAAAAAAACGTACTTTGACCTGCATGTTGACTTGTATAGAGAGTTCTCATTGTCATTCATACCACATCTTCTGATATCTATTTTAGATGTTTGTGATGTTATAAATGAATGTTGATATGGCATTGACGTATACTCGTATCTATTTGTGTTTTTTCTCATTTTCTCATTTTTATAATTGTTCAAATGATCTTGATTACACTTTACAAATTCTCATTATCTTTATAGAAATCATAAAAACCCTATCTCCTTTGTAAATTAATCAATGTATAACCGAAGACAATTTATCAAATGAACCTAGCGTTGAAACTAGGTCTTAAGCCTACTTTATATTCCTTTAACATATTTTACAATTAAGTATAATGAGACTTAAAACATGAATATTCATGATGGAAAGAATAATGAATAAAGATATCGAAGTTGTATAATTCAAATCAACAAAAAAGCACAAATACAACTAATTTTCAATCTCATAAAACAACTATTAACCAAAACATTTCATAGAATAATACTTTTAAAATACATACGAATTAGGTATGCTTGATTCAGTATAAGGAAATTAATCATAATATGCATTGTACCTGTGTGTGGTCTACTGTAATTATAATTGAATGTAAGCGAGATAAGTGTAGTTGCTCAACGATGATAAGCCGTTAAAGCATTCGTAAACATTTGAATAAACATGCAACTTCCCCAATAGATAAAAACAAATCATTACATTACAAAGAAACTGATGACAAAGAACCCGACCAAAAACCCTAAGATAGAATGTTAGAGTAGTTCGGGTCATTCATAGAAAATAACTCATTTCTCAACTGTTTTCAGAATTTGACATCTTGATTAAAGTTTGTTTATTTACGAAGTTCCGAAATATGTGGATAAGCGAATGTGCTCGAGAAATGTAAGTATGCGTAGAGAAACATCAATCGTTGACAGCACGAGGGACGTATCATGAAATCAATTTATTCATCCAATCAGTACTACAGACAAATGAAACACTACAAGATAAAACAATTAAAGTATAATACTTCTTGTCTAATTCATTTTGTTAAGGATGTATTCTTTAGACGTTTCAGTCTCTTTAAAATCTCGTCCTGGAACTATTTCCAAAACACGTGATACAAGTGGAAAATATAAATGAATTTAAAAAATGTTTTAATCGAACTCAACTCTGAAATTTTTTTGTAGTTTTCAAGTAATATTTTTATTACCAATACATTCAGTATTTTTATCCAAAATTTTGAGAACATGGGTGAGGGGTACAATATATGATTTTACAAGCAACGTTTACATCCCATATCACTTTTATAATTTATTAGATCTGTATTTTTTCAATTATTTATGACAAATATGTTAAAATAATATGCATTTTGTTCTACAAGTTCTAACTTGAAATAGAGGAAAATCACAAATTTACATACTTAACATGTACAAAATGTACAGCATGGTAAATTTGACCCAAAAAAACATCAAAATATGAGAAACCTTTCTTTTATTAAAACCTACCTATAATTAAATTCATTCAGATTGTTACACTTCATTTTTATTGAACGAATGAACAAAATATTTAATTGATTTTTTTTCTTCAAAATTCATGTGGAAACAGATTTGAAATACAGACGTCTTCTGTTTGGTACTTCCGTGTTACTACAAAACTAATAAATAACAACAATCTCTAGACAACATGATTGATAAAAAAACGTATATTTGAAATGTCAAATGCACTTTATAATATCTAAAACATGACTTAATTATTACATTGATTTGCAAAAAGCATGTTCTAATAATTTAACTTGATGTAGAAGGTGATTTGGTTGATATTCGTTGAAACGGTTTATTCGATGTAGTACGCACGTTAATTTATAGTTTCATCAATTTTTATAACTTCTGATCGTAAAAGTTTTTCCATGCACAAAAGACAACGGAGAAGGGGAGAGGAAGGGGGAGGGGGAAGTAAAGACTAGGGATCATTCATTAAACAAAAACGGGATATGGGAGCAATCAAAATTGTAGA
Source organism: Mytilus trossulus (assembly GCF_036588685.1). Lineage (NCBI taxonomy): Eukaryota > Metazoa > Mollusca > Bivalvia > Mytilida > Mytilidae > Mytilus > Mytilus trossulus. Next base: position 49,151,606 of record NC_086385.1, on the reverse strand, counting down.
GTCGGTTTATGTATTCATTTTAGTTGATGACTATAAAATGTTGCGAAAGTGCAGGATTTTCACCATTCTTCTAAAGCGACATCGCATAAAGTTACATATCAGTGGTCAGATTAAAACAGACTATAGGTCATCAAAAGAAGTAAAACAATTATTTTGCAAATCGTTTTTCAAACACTTTTTGCTGTTGTTATTGACCTATGATTTTAATCATATGATTCGCATTATTGAACACTTATATCGTTCCATTATAAAATATAATTCACATCTTTATTCTTTGCAATGCAGTAATCGTGTTATCATGACAAAATGCAGATGTTATTTTTAGATTATACCTTATTACAGACATTGAATTTCGGTGATTAAAAGTTTTGTTTATTCTCGGTTTATATTCTATGGTACAAAGCTTTTTCACTTGCACTCATTCCACTTTCCTAATTTTTTGTATACATGTACATTATATGATTTGGTAATGAATAATGTTGCTTTTTGTATATAATTACGTCTAAACAACTGTTTCCGAATGCAAGATGGTGCTACTGTACAATTACACAGCAATGGTAAATCAAGAGAGCGCTTTACATGTGCGCGCACTTTCTTTTAAGTACTGATAGAGTTTGCAATTGTCTTTGATTGTGTTATTACGGAATAAGACTTATCGCCGGATATCTGCTTGTATGACCACCCTCACGTGTACTACCCATTAAGCTGGAATAGCTTATAGTAAATACCTTTCTAAAGCACCCGAGCTCACTTTAAATTTTTGGCGGGGTTCCTGATACAAAATCATCAGTTTTCTGTTTGTTAATAATGTGTTTGAGATTGAAAACAATTCGGTTTAAGGACTCATAACGAAAATTAGTTTATCCGTTATATTTATTCAATATTTCACACTAACAATTTATTATGTCTTTTTCCTGGGAATAAAACTATGATTATATTGTCCATGTAACAGTAGTATTTGAATTGCAGCAATTTCATATCTCAGACGAGACGTCTAGACATGTTTAAATATCAAGTTTCAGTAATGAAGTGTTACCAATTACGTTTTGTCACATATATACTGTTTCAAATGATTGTATTTGGATATTTCCCAGTGAAATAAAAGCTTGGATGCATACAATGTACTATACAAACTTAGTCTTGTATGCTGAAAGCAAAATAAAAAAGATCAAGTATATAAGAATACACTTCTAAAATGATAGTTATCATTATGATTAGGATATAAATATATATCCCGTGCCAGAGTAAAAAATATGCACTAAGTCTACTTCATCGAATAATATCAAAGGTTTATTATGATTAAGTACGCCAGACTCGCGTGTCGTCGACATAAGACTCATCAGTGACGCTCATATCAACATATTCATAAAGCCAAATAAGTACAAATATGAAGAGCATGTAGGATCCAAAAATTCCCAAAAGTTGTGCCATATACGGGTAAGGTAATATATGCCTGGGATAAGAAAATCATTACCTTTTCGAAAAATTCAATGTTTGGTAAACAGGAAGTTTATAAAATGACCACATAATTGACATTCATGTCAACACCAAAGTGTTGACTACTTGGCTGGTGATACTCTCGGAGACAAAACGTCCACCAGCAGTAGCATCGACCCAGTGGCGTAAATAGTTATTAAAAGTACCAGGACTATAATGTAGTACGCCAGACGTGCATTTCGTCTACACAAGACTCATCAGTGACGCTTCCATCAAAATATTTATAAAGCCAAACAAGAACCAAGTTGAAGAGCATTGAGTATCCAAAATTCAAAAAGTTGTGAAAATGGACGTTTCACTTAACTCTAAGGCATACTAAAACAATTTTACAGTATTTTGTACTTTACCTTATGTAATTTACATTCTTCAATGTAATGATTGAAATATAGTATACATTGCATTTATAAGGCTAAAAAACAATTGTTTACAAGAAGATTAACATCACTTCATGTTCAGTACTTTGAAGTTATAGCACTTCAAAAGTTCACCTGCAAATATAGCTTTGTGTCTATTTTATAACGTGGAATTTAACTATACAGTCATTAACTTAATCATTATGATAAAGTCAATATTAAATGTTATATTAGAAGGGTTTGTTTTTTTAATATATGTTGTTATATTAAAGACCTTTTGATTCAATACATTAAGTATCGTTGGCATTTATAAATCTTTACTCTTACTCCCGCTTATAACATATATATGTTTAATACGAATAACCTTTCTACTGGTGGACTATTAGTCCACGAGGGTATCATCAGCTCTATTTATTTTTGGTATTTTTGACATATAGCTCTTCAACGGTTACGGTTACATCTTCGGATTACAAATGTTTGGCTTTTAGCGTTCCTGATGAAGGTAAACCCAGAAAAGCGCTTCGGACGCAAGAAATTATTAACCGTGTTGTTTCTTTTTTTTCTTTCTAAATAATTTTACAATAACATATAGAAATACACACATATTGAATTCGAAATAAAAATGTGTACCTTTGCCATTTTTAGCACTTTTATTTTCTATATAAAGAAGAATGTCATGTTCGTTGAATGGATTTGAAAGTAAATAAAATTAATCAAAGTAAAGATAACGAAAAAGAGAAAGAAAAGGGGATGGTTGTATACTTGAAGTATAATCAATCAGTTTAAGACAGAAAAAACAAGTCCAATAAAAAATATGCATACATATATGGAAACATGATCCTTACAAAACAGACTGAAATCAAGTGCTCTTGAATGGTATGCAGTTTATGTACAGTTGTCCTGATTATCAAATGAATTAAGCATGTCAATGGATAGACAGAAAGAAATAATTTCGATTTTTCTGATTGTGAACCTTTCTAATTCATTACCTCATCAACGAGAAAAAAAGATAGAAATGTAGCTACAAAAATAGACACATACCAACTCTGACAAATGTATTCAATTGGCCGTTTCAGAATCTAAAGCATCAAGGGTAATTTCTTTGTTCGTAGTCCAAAATTAAAATAACGTCACGAAATTTGTTGAATATTCATTGTTTTGGACGTTTTCAACCAATCACGACGTTTCGGTGTACATTTTTGAAAATATGACCCAGAATGCATTAGATTCTGAAACGGCGAATTATATATAATAACGGTAAACACAATTCCAGTGTCCGTAATTTTTTTTAAAAGAGATTTTTCAATGTAATACTCTTGCTCCAAAAGATCATAATGTTTTTTTTAAATCATCTCTTTTGTTGTTACGTTAATTTGTAATTTAGAAAAAACACTTTAAAACTGATAAATTGTTTTCATTGTATTACAAATAGTGACCCTTTATTCTGTTTTACATGCACTTGTTAACATTGATATATTTATATATCACAGTAGCATGGGTTCGAATCCCGGCGAGGGAAGAACCAAAAATTTGCAAAAGCAAATTTACAGATCTAACATTGTTAGGTTGATGTTTAGACGAGTTGTATATATATATATACAAATGTATAATAGTTATATTGTGAAAAATACTATTTATTTGTCATTATTAACAAATGTTTGTTTCAGCATCTTCATTAAAGTTAAAAAAAACAAAAACAACAAAAACACAACAAAACAGCAATACAAGAAGTCACTTCTTACAGTATGTTGATGCATAAAGTTAATCCATATTGTACCCAATGACCAATATATAAAGGAAAATCAGTCGACAAGCATAAATCTTCAGGGGAGAGAAAACTATCTTTAGGGGAGATAATAGTATGTAGGATAGGTGGTTCAACGAGGTTTATATTGACTTTAATTGATTATCAGATATAAAAAAAACAAGCTCTTGCTAAATCATACTAAAATTACATTCTAGTCACATTTATATTGTTTTGATAATAAAGCCTACAAGTTTTCTACTTCAAAATAAGAATCTATAATGTGTATGATGTCCATGTAAACCTATTTAATATCGTGACTATCCATTAATGTTGGCCGACCTAGATACTAATCACATTAAACGGTACCATATTTATAGGGTTATAACACCATATGAGATTTTTCGATAATTAATGTCACTTCAGTGAAGCTCGAGGCAAAATATTTAGAGTCAAGCAACGTTAAAGGGCTGATATGATCGGAAAGGACTTGATGAATAGTCTAACTAGGATATAGAATCAAAGCTATGCATGGGATAGATATATTCCTTGATTTAAATATTATTTTTAATATTTTCTACAGCAATAAAACAATATCATAGATATAGGAAGATGTGGTGTGAGTTCCAATGAGACAACTCTCCATCCAAATACCAATTTAAATAAAGTAAACCATTATAGGTCAATGAACGGCCTTCAACACGGAGTATAGGCTCACACCGAACAACAAGCTATAAAGGGCCCAAAATTACCAGTGTTAAATTATTCAAACGGGAATACCAACGGTATAATCTAAATAAAAACGAGAAACGAGAAACACGTACAAATTACATAAAAAACGAGATACGAGAAACACGAACAAATAACATAAACAAACGACAGCTACTGTAAACATGTACATCAGATTCCAGACTTAGAACAGTTGCAAACATTTGCAGCGGGATTAAACGTTTTAATGGATCCAAATGTTCTCCCGTTTTCTGAAACAATAGCACAACATCAAAACATAGAAAACACACGATAAAATATCAATTGACAATTAACTCAATCAAAAAACGTAAATTAATACACCATGAACGAATAAATTTGTTTCAGTATGTTAATACCAGTATAGAAGTACTAAGCTACACAAGAATGATACGAAAGTCATTGAATTACACACTGAACTCAATACTTTAATAAAAATGTACCCCAAAAATTTACTTTATCAGTTCATTGATTAAAGATGTAAATAAAGGCAACAGTAGTATACCGCTGTTCGAAACTCATAAATCCATGGACAAAAAACAAAATCGGGGTAACAAACCAAAACCGAGCGAAACGCATTAAATATAAGAAGAGAACAAGACACAACACCGAAACGCAACACACACAGAAACTGACCAATCATCAGACAAAACACCACGAGAATAACAAATATAACATGAAAACCAAATACATGAATTTGGGATAGACAAGTACCGTGCCACGTCTTATCTCAATATCTAAAAAATAAGAGAAAACACAAACGACTCAACGTTAAAATGAAACACACAGAGAAACGAACAATAATATAACAATGACCATCTTCCTGACTTGGTACAGGACACTTTTAAAGGGGAATAAAAGTGGTGGGTTAAAACTGGTTTTATGGCATGCCAAACCTCGCACTTTAATGTCAAAGTTAAATATAATATTGAAATGACAACATAATATTACAGGACTACAATACAAATAAATAGGAGAACATATTAGACAAAGAAAAACATGATTAATAGATAACAAAAAGCATCAGGTTTAAAATTCAATACGCCAAAAACGCGCCTTGTCCACACAAGACTCACCAGTGACGCCCAGATATAAAAGATCGAAAGTGAAAAAAGTACAAAGTTGTACAGCACTGAAGATCAAAAGTTGAAAAGGTTTCGCCAAATACGGCATTGTTTTTATGCCCGGGATAAGAACAATTCATGTTATTGCAAACAGTTAATTTTATCAAATGAATATGAAAGTGATATACATAAAGACACTGAAGTATTAAAAATTACAGAAAACTAAACCTGAATACATAACGCCTAGATATAAAAGATCGAACGTGAAAAAGGTACAAAGTTGTACAGCACTGAAGATCAAAAGTTGAAAAGGTTTTGACAAACACGGCATTGTATTTATGAATTAAAATTAACATTATTATTTGAATATCTTTTTTTTTTTTTTACTTTTGTCATTCAATGTTCTTTAAGCTTACTATACGGATTTTCCTCATTGTTGAAGACCGTAATGTGATCTTAAGTTGCTTATGTCTACGCCATTTTCGATTTTGACAGAGATTTGTCTCTCAATACAACGACAGGTCAAAATACCAAATTATTAAACAGTGTCTCTACTATGTGTCAAAATCTATATCGCTAATTGTAAAGAAGGTCGAGGTCAAAACGCTCAGTAATAAACACGTGTCTTAAACAGATGTCAAAATATATTGTTAATTGTTATGAAGGTCGAGGTCAAAATACTCAGTAGGAAACAAGTGTATAACCAAGTATGCCTTTGTCTTAGTTAAACATTCGATAACAGACTGTAGGTTACACTTTGTAAATACAGCTGCTTCAGAAACCATGCATCTTTCGGAGCGACGTATGCTATTCATACATGTCATATATATGTTACTTTGTTAACGTACCGGTTCCCAGATATGAGCTCTGTGTTTTATCACATAGAGAAATAACTTGAGTCTGTAACCAGTATAGAAAAACATAGTAGCACCTATTATATATTTCTTAGGATGTCCAAAAGTCTAAGGGAAATTCACAATGAAAAGGCTGAAGACGTTGTTTCTGTGTTTTAAGTCATAATATTATATGACAGTTGTTGTGTTTACATTTGTCTTTTTCCGATCGACATGATCATTATCATGTTCACCCGTGTACCATGTTATTTGTTTGCCGATTTGATCTTTATACTAACATGACATTCACCATTCTGATACTAATGTTCAATGTACCCTGCATTGATTTCTTCTTACACGTTACTAACACCACAACAAAGTCAGACATATGTTTTTCTTTTTTTTTGGTGGTTTCAGTTTTACATGTTTTATTGATTATTTTTGTATTCATCAGGAGTCCGGTTTTCTTTTTCGAATCATTCTATAATTTCGCACTGCGAATTTTATAGTTTACTTTACATGATGGTTTAACGAATTGTTGAAAACAGAAAGCCCTACAATATCTACTAATTTTTCACATGCCTGGCATTTTTATTTTTGTCTATATTGATAAGTGCCTTTATGTCAATCATACCACCTTCTCATTAGTTTTTTTTTGTTCTTAACATGCAAGTATTCAATTAATCTGTTATCTGAATAATTAGTGAGACAAAAAAAAAACAACACAAAAAGACAATTAATTATCTAAATATAGCAGCGTAAAGACGATAACAGTCTTAATCACTTAAGTTTTTGTTTCATTGAACAGAAGCAGCAAACAACAGTGTTTAGCAGCATTAGGCTATTTACCATCTACGTAAACAATCTTCAGAAACACGTAAAATTTACGATTATGTAGAACTAAAAAAGTAAGATGGTTCTGAAATATAACAAAGAGAGAAAAATAGGCAAATTTGATAAATAACAAAGAAACATGTCACACTCATTTTTTTTAAAGAAGAGAGAAATGGCTAAACATTAAACAAAAATTTAATTGAAAAGAATTGAAGAATGTCCCTTTAGGCCATCAATTATAACGGCAAAATCCATGTAAGTATCTATAGTAGTGATCAGCCGTCTTGTCTATACGCCATATCAAAATGTAACAACCAGGCTGTAGAAATATTATAAATCTTGATAAACAATACCATATTCCTGACCACGATCACGACATTCTCAATAGAAAGGATGTGGTGGTTTATAGATTGGCATAATTATCTTTAATTCGTAAGATATCTCTATGGTAATTGTATTAAATGACTTGGAATCCATTAAGGTAGTCGGTTTCCCTCAGGCGAAATATGACAGTCATTAATGATAGAGTTATCAAAAAGCTTTGGAATAAAATGTCATAAATGTCATAAAATGAAACGCCAACACAAAGATAAAGCTATCATTTTGAAAACCGTTGTTTGTCTATTAAGATGAAAAAGTGTTTAATATTGTCATAAATTGTCTATTTGCTGTTACCCGTGGTCGCACTGAGTTCTTCTTTCAGCAGACTACTCAAGCCAAAATGATAGGGCTTGTTTATTTGATGATGGCATTATATAAAAAAAAAATAACGGCAGGGGTTGTGTGTGATTTTCATATGATGACGTCAAAATGTCACGATAATTTCAATTGAGGTTTGGAGCTGGTATGTTACATTTTGTAATAACAGCTGATAGTCCTTTGTTAATTATATTGACCCTTGTTATCATGCTTACTTTATTCTGTTACCTATTCTTTGATGGAGATCAGACTTCTTTGTAATTAAATTCTACGGTAGTTAAAGAGGGAGTTTTGGCATGCCACAAAACCAGGTTCAACCCACCATTTGTTCCTTTAAAAATGTCCTGTACTAAGTCAGGAATATGGCCAGTGTTATATGATAGTTCGTTTCTGTATGTGTTATATTTTAACGTTGTGTTTCCGTTGTGTCGTTTGTTTTCTCTGATTTTTTAGTGTGCATTCACATTGCTGTGGGACGTGTCACGGTACTTGTCTATCCCAAATTCATGTATTTGGTTTTGATGTTTTATTTGTTATTTTATTAGGATTTTGTCTGATGCTTAGTCCGTTTCTGTGTGTGTTACATTTGTTGTGTCGTTTTTCTCCTCTTATATTAAATGCATTTTCCTCAGTTTTAGTTTGTTACCCCGATTTGGTTTTTTGTCCATAGATTTATGAGTAGTGAACAGCGGTATACTACTGTTGCCTTTATTTAACACCGTGTATTGTTAGCGCATATACCAAACCAGAAACATCAAGTCTATGTTAATCTCGTTTTTATTTTATATTTTGGTTCATTTTATATGTTTCGGAGTTAGTATTGCGTCCATTTTACTGAAGTAATATACATTATTATCTTGGAGTCAGCAAAGGTCAGCATCCTGCTGTGATATTTAAACGAGTCTTTAAAGACCAATACATGGCCCTGGACAGCTTTCAACTACTTATTATTTTGTCAGGTTGTTGTCTCATTGACGTGATTGTCTCAATGTCCATTCTCTTTTCTAGAATTCTTTCATATTTCAAACAAGTATATATAATCATGTACAGACACATTAGATGTAGTTTATATCAGACAAAATACAGATTAATTCTGAACTGACCGAATAAAAAAGTTATTTAAAAAACATCAATGTTAACGTTTGCCTAAACTTTAAGGGAATATTTTTATTTTATCTAGACAGTTATAATTATTTAAATTGACGTTGTAATCTGGGTGATGAAATTCCGTTTGTCTAATTGGTATAAGCTATGAAATATCATAGTTTATATGCCGCAATAATAACATTTGCGTTTTCCGTTCAATTTTCTTACCAGGAACCATTCTGATAGTTTCATTAATAATCAATGCCCTTGTATGGTCTACGTTCTTTATACATAATAGTTAAGATTGTAGGAAAGATAATATAGCACCAAGATACATCAGAAAGAAAAGAAAATAGTATCAATATACGGGAAAGAAGAATTAAGCATCAAAATACACCAGAAAGAAGAATATAGCATCAAGATACATTAGAAAGAAAAATTAGTATCAATATACCAGATAGAATAATATAGTATCAAGAATAAAGAATATAACATCAAGATACCAGAAAGAAGAATAAAGCATCAAGATACCAGAAAGAAGAATAAAGCATCAAGATAAATCAGAAAGAAAAATTTAGTATCAATATACCAGACAAAATAGTATAGTATCAAGAATATTGAATATAGCATCAAGATACCAGAAATAAGAATATAGCATCAAGATAAATCAGAACTGACTTTCCCAAAAAATCTGGCATAAATATGTTGAAAAGTTAATACTGTGATTGCGATGTTGGGATATGTTCCATAGTAGAACTATAAGAATTGTAAAAAGTGTAGAACTGCCAGAGCCAGACATATGATTGTACAGTCCAAAGACGATTAAGACTTCAACTGTCAAAAACTGTTCTATATGACATTTTTTGAATGTTTTATCGTTTGAATTTTCCAATTGATTAGGAACTTTCCGTTTTGAATTTTCCACGAAGTTCAGTGGTTATACTTTTTTCTATTGCAGAAAAAATTGCCGACGTCATTTTAAAAAAATGAACAATTTATTTTAAAGTGCTATTCATGATATTGAAAGTTTAAATTAAGGGATACTTTCAAATCTTGTAATGACCATGTATGCCTTGGGTTAACAATTGGTGTTTATTTTTTTCATCATAACATGATAAATAAAGTCTTTGATTTTCTCTGTTGAACTGAATTACAATTCATCATGCCGATTTCTTCAAAAGGTTTCTACAAGATATAAATTACTTGTATTGTTTAAGGCCAAACGATGTCATTTACTTGTTCACATCATGTGCTAAATTTTTACTGGTGAAGATTGTCTCACATACAATAATTCAAAATCTCCTTTACTTATGTTACCAACGATGTATACGTTTTATGAACGGCAATTTACAGATCAAAAACCTTATCAACGATACACACACATTGATTGCCCATTACTTGTGCACTTATAATCAAGTAGTCTCCTTTATTTGAGGGACATTTGAATGGATTTGGGTCAATGTCAATTGTACGAAGTTAATTAATAACGATAAAGTAACAAGTTTATTTGTTCGTTATAGGTGACAATTCAACAAGTTTATTGGCTTAAATTCATGGTGACATTTGAAATTCTTTTCCTTAATCGTTTCCCCGGACAAAATGACATTAAGAAGATATATTAAGCCCTTTGTTATAGCTTTAGCGGTGACAGAACCAATTTATATGTTAAGCATAACATATAAAAGGGCTTTATCAATCTGGAATGCAAAAGCTACCATCAGTCACTTTCCAATATCAGGATTCGATTCAATTTGCTTATACAGTGAAACCTGTCCAAACCGAGCACCCACGGGACTTTGCGTTTTGTTCGGTTTTCACAGGTGTTCGGATTGCAGAGGTAAACGGAAGTCGACACCAAAAATAATTTTGGCAGTTTCTGACAAGGGACAACAGATGACTCAACAGACGACCTTTTTTGTATGTTGATTTAGATGTAAATGTAAAAATATAAGTAGATGAAGATAGACGTATTGCTACATTTTTGTTAATAAATCAAACGCCACTTTTTTTTCTCTGCGAGTTTTCTTTTTCTTTTTATTTTCTCAATCGTTAATTCCCTGACCAGTTCAGGTTCCCAGTCACTGTCAAATGACGATTCCGTAGTTGAATGAAGATAGTCATTGTACACACGAGTTATCGTACTAAACTAGCTACCTGCTGATTGATACTTCGCAACAGAATAAGAGTAAAACAACAGCAGGCGTCCAGTTTATTCTCGGACTTTATCGTTGCTAAATAGCTAAAGGAAGTCTTCGGGAGCATCCGATACAAATATTAAGGGCCTCTAAAAGGTATCCGGCAATCGGAAGCCATTACCTTGTTGTGTTGCACGACTTATTAATCCAGTAAAGGCTATAAAACTATTATTTAATTAAACGGTTTAGCTTCAGAATGGCAGTTACGATTTTGTGGTCGAAGTTATTAAAGTAACGTGCATTTAATTGATCTGAGGGGAATTTTCTTTTTTGTCGTTATCGGCGATTAGGGTAGCTGAAAAGTTCAATGTGTCTTGACAACAAAAAACACTTCATACAAAGACACAGACATTCTAATTAATTTGTAATATCAACTCGTCAGTTAAATTAATGTATTCTGTCATCTGGTGTTTGTTTAACTAAATCATGCAAATAATTAAAAATACTTGTTTGGTTTGATTGCTATTGATCAATTTTGAGAGGTAATTTTTAAATACCAATTTTCTAACGAGCCTTCAAAACGCGTTCCGAATTTGGTGTTGACAGGGGTCGGTTTGTCAAGGTTAGATTAATGTTAATTTACAGGGAATTGTTTTTGGACTTTGAAAATTGTTCGGTTTAAACTAAAATTTGGTTTACCCAGGTGTCACTGTACTGCGTTTTTGCTTAGTGTTAAAAGTAAAAATAAAGGTTTTTCCCATTCACATATCACATATGAATGTGCTTTATTTTACAACAAAATACCACATCTGTGTAGATTTTGCGTATAACATAAAACGTGATTCAGGATAAAAACTAAACTAATTGTAGCGCAATAATTTTTTTGATAAATTATATCGAATGTCAGTTATGGATGGTCAGTACAATACGTGAAAAGAAATCAATGTTATTTATATCGACACATATTGAAAAAACAACACGTAGATGTGGTATTGTTGGCATTCGATCTACAGCTGTACATGTAAATTTTCTTGTCTCTTTAGTACTTTATTTCAAGTCCACATCTATATACAATATATAAATTCTCACAAGAACTATTCACAAAGAACTTTGGCCTCCAGTATTTGAAATAGATAACTCATGATGTATTATGAGTGTTGATTTAGAAAGGGTAAACATGAAGATTTGATGATGGTTTGAATGATTTAATCTGACTTTGTTGTCTTTTGAGAACTGGCATTAATTTTTGAATCACAGCTTTATTTTTCGAAAATTACAAAAGGGAAATTCGTTTATGAATATCACACAGCTGCTAACATAGAATTGAATTAAAAAGTTCTGACAGGATCTGTTTGTATAAATTATTATGTAACCCCACCATTGTCTATAGGTGAAGTGTACTAGCAAGTACGGATGTACTTCAGTTGAAGTGTACTAGCAAATATGGATGCACTTAAGTTGAAGTGTACTAGCAAGTATGGATGCACTTAAGTTGAAGTGTACTAGCAAGTACGGATGTACTTAAGTTGAAGTGAACTAGCAAGTACGGATGTACTTAAGTTGAAGTGAACAGCTTGACAGTTTAACAATTTCCCTTTTAGATTTTTCAGAATGATTAATTTTGAATTTCTTTTACAAATTCATGCCATTGGATAAACCATAATCTGTCATTTGCATATTTAGTGATTCATTTTTTGTCTTTATACTTATTTTGTATGAGTACACATGCAAATATATATGCTATCATCTAACGTCTAATGTATTGACATGTTAAAAATTGTGCTCGAATTTTCAGAAGGAAATACAAATATATCTATACATTTATTTATTCAAATAGAAAACTTTCTTTAATCAGTTTTTCTCACATTAGTACTCACTTTTTAGAATTATAGCCCGACAGAAATCACTGTGTATACTCAGAAGGTTTTTTACTGAACATTTTTTACCCCTCTCCTGTTTCATTTTTTAAAAGAATTTAAAAACAAGACTTTAATTATTGCCAGCTTACCCTATTTGCATATTTTCTGATATAAAATGCCTAAAACCTGTTTAAAACTGTTTTGATAACATTTTGAAAGCATATCAGAATACTATAAGTGTTATGTTTAGCAGTCTATCATTAATACATTCAAGAATATATAAAATATCCAATCCTGCCTCTGTCTCCAGTTCACATCTAACTTTATGCTTATTTGTCAATTAAAGTTCTCATTTTCTACCTCAAATGGTCAATTTAGAATTCTTGTCACAACAGTATCATCTGTACCATATATCTGACACAATTTACCTAATGGATATACTAGAAGTGTTCAAACAAATCCATATTTGCAATAGCTGTATGTATGCAGATACCAGTCTGAGATATAAATTGATTTAGAATGTTATAGAGATGACTGCTTACATCTGATTTTTGCCTAACTTCCAAGCATTGTTATTGTCTTCTATATCAAGAACTTAAAAAAGTCATAGAATCATAGCATTTACAAGTTAAAATAACTGTTTTATGACCAAGGAGGTATGCAATTTTGTATGTTTTTTGCCCCTTGAGACTCAAATTTCCTAAATTATTCTGCTGTTTCTAGCAATTTTGAATATTTAGTACATATTCAGGATAGAACATGCTAATGTAAGTTTTGTTGAAATATTTTTGTATTTCTAGCTTGCATTTTTTATGCCGTGTTGATAAAAAAGTAGATTTAGGTGTTACGGCTTATTTTGGGGTTATCGACAGGACACAAATACCCCATGAATAAAATTCAGGAACGATCGATGAGTTTCAATGACTGCGAACAGTACATATAAGCAATTCTTAACATTTTAACTTACAAATATGCAAATATTATGAATTAGTTTTGTATTGAGAAATAAAGTAACCTATGTATACTGTAAACTGTGAATTTCTGCTGAGTCATCATATCTAATCAGGATTCTATCATTATTCATGAAATATTTATAAAACTTCATATTTGAGTTAATTTCTTTAAAATCTGTGAGATAAAAATTAAAATCACAAAAATACTGAACTTAGAGGAAAATCAATTCGGAAAGTTAATAATCACATGGCAAAATCAAAAAACAAAACGCATCAAAAACGAAAGGACAAACACTGTCATATTCCTGACTTTTCGTATGTAGAAAATGGTGGATTAAACCTTGTTCTATAGCGCTAACCCTCTCACTTTAATGACAGTCTTATCAAGTTCCGTTATATTTACATTGATGCGTTAAATAAACAATAAAATAGTCAAAATATGGGTACATCAGTCATCATCGGATAACAACTTTAAAAGGAACAATTTAACAGAACACAAAAACATCTACTGTCTACGAATACATTGATTGGTTTGAGTGTCTGACGTCAGAATTATTTTTTAAAACGTCACATAAATTTGTCGTTCAATGTGCCTACAACCAATTTCAAAATTTACACAAGGAATGTTAGCATACAGGGTTAAAATATCAAAAGTATGTAAGAATAAATTTCAGGAATAGACCGAGATTTAAACTAGTCAAAAAGTCATATATAGAATTTATAAGAATAAAAAAAAAGTTGATTCCACTACGCGATTGAATAATTTTGCCGTTTATGGTTCAACGTATATAGAAATTCATAATAGAAATATATCATAATGACATATAATAGAACAATATCATACTGACGGGATATTTTAACGTACAGAGTTAAATCTGTGAGATAAAACAAATTTGGTTAAATTCTGAATGTTCTCTTTTTTCACCCTATATATACATGTATATATGCATATATGCCTTACTTGAAATAATCAAAATCAAGAAATGAAATTAAAATGAAACGTAATGCTTTCAATAACTAATATTCACGCATAACTGCATTTGAGTTATTTAAAGGACTGTCACTTTTCAAAACTGCTTTGAAATTAATATCTTTAAACTTCTTCAGAAATAACTGTACTAGACATGTTTGATCGATCAATTATTAAATTTAAACCATGAAGACTATGCAAGAAAAAAACCATTAGTCAATATTAGACAATCCAATGTTTGCCAATTAATTTCATCATCTAAATAAAATCATCACAGATACCAGGATTAAAATTTAGTATTTCGGCCAGGGTAAATAAATAAGTATCCCGTATAAAAGACGTTCCTGCAAAATGATATGAAAATGGCACGAATAGAGGTGACAATGTAAAGTTTATCGGAGAGAAAGGAAAGTATTATAAGTCTACCCGGGAGGTATCTAGATTTTCCGATATGTTTTCTACGATACATGGCCTTATTCTGAGATAAACAATTATTTATTTTCCAACAATTTGTTTTATCATGCTTTCAAAGTCATAGATGGAATATCTGGAAAAAAATCAAATGTCAGTCTGACTTCCTCTTCCAAGAACATAAAACTATTAAATGTCATCCTTGACCTTTATCTGTAACGATCAATTGAATGTCACATACGTAATGGAATGCACACACAATGCAAGGGATATTGGAAGTGTTTTACGATTGCCAATCAAACAATAATCCATTAAAAAACACAGGATATGAATATTGACCATCACGGGTTAACGGGTTACTGTGCAGCCCTCAACAATAAGCAAAATCATATCAGAAAAAGAAACATTAAAAGGCCTTGAGAGCACAAAAACATCAATACAATAGCTAAAAGTAGGTCGGATGTCTTCCACTATCTTTGAAGATGGCACTGAACAATCGATATGGAATATGAGAGCTTTCAAAAAGGAAATCAACTTATTTGCAAGACCGCTTTTACCAAAACCGAAACATGTCGTTTTATTAAATTCAATTATTCCATTTATGAAGGAGCATAACACTAAAACGGTAAAAGTCACGCTACCCAAAGTTAGAATTGATCTGTGTAAATGCACGCAGAATGTTGTGCAGTTTTTAGATTTTTCCCGCCACAACGTTTTTTTTCTTCTGGAATTGAATTGTTCAATTTGTAAGTTGCAGTAAGGAATTCTATTGTATTTTGATTGTTTCCATATCTTCTCTCTACTTTAATATGATTTAATTCTTAATGTAACACATCTTCTGATTGGCTGAAAGTGTTCTGTCTATCAGCTCATAGACATTATCATGTGACTGCGACTTCAACGTTTCCATTATTATTTACTCCTTTGATTAAGTTATAAAAAATGACTTTAATAGTTTTTCTGTCTATTAGAAATAACATAAACAATGTAGACCATACTTAAAAATAACACGTTACGCGGGTTATTCAGTGTGCACCACATGTTTATGTTATTTCTTCATAGATCGAAAACATATTACAGTCATTCCTTTGATGCTGTTTTCTACTTCTCTTTGAGAGAGAAAAGATATCAAAGGATAGGGCAAAGTGGGAATCTACATTACGTACAAGACACACATTTACAAACGAAAGACGGAACAATGCGAACACAATAAATAAAACGTGATTGTTAACAGTTGAACCGAAAAGGTAAGTCGATCATACTCTTAATGTAATACCCGTCGTGACTATTTAAATTGTAGTTAATAAATTCCTCATTTGATAAAACCCACCATAAATACAGTTACAAATATGCATTGTAATCTTTTTCTTTATATCATGGATTCAATGAATGTGCACTTAAACAGATATCAAGTTTACAAAAAACGTTATAGATTTACTTACACTATCTTCACCCCATATTTCAATGGGTTCGAATTATGTAGACTTTAGTTTTCCATATTGTGATTTTCAATTTGTAATTTGTTTTTTATTGTGTTGTTTGCATTCTGTTATCTGGTGATTTTTTAATGGCATTTTCAATCTGTTTTTGATTTTTGAATTTAAAGGTCTCTGGTATCTTTCGTATCTTTGGTATATACTAAAAAATTGTGGTAAGTTAAATATTCTTAACCGCAATTTAATTCTTAAAGTTGACATGAGACAATACATACATGAGATACATCGATTTTTAAATATTATAAAATCATTACAAAGACACAAATCAAAACAAATAAGCTTTAAAACTGATGTTTATGCATCAATTTTAAACCACTAACAACCTATCAAATATAGAAAAAAACTGCATTCAACATTTAAGAACATCACTATTTGAATCCAAGTAAAGCTACTTCTGTTTGCATATTATCTCACGAGTAGCAACTGTAATCATTTCACTATTAAAGTACACGATTATTGAAATAAATTCAACATATCAGTAACTAATCCGATATTAATCTCTACGTTTCTAATATTTCAACAATGATTTTGACATGAAGCTATTTGCTGCGGACATATACTGATGTATTGGTATTCCACGACAGCATTTAGGTTAATGTACAAAAATCCCGTAAAGCGATTGCTATTATTTAAACTCGACGAAAATAAGAAAACCAATGAAAGAAACCATTTCCTCATTTGAAAGTGTTTTAACGGATAACAGGAAACAACAGAAAACGTATTAACGTCTAATCAAGAAGTTCTATTTTCATTATGCAAAAAAATTAAATGTAAATTTTAATTATAAGAAACTTCCAATTAAAAAGCGACAAGACTACACTTTCGGAACGCATTAGTTGAAATCTTTTACAGCCGATTTCATTGAATGTGTACACAAGGGTAATATCTTTGGTTAGCGTGCTTGTTAGCTGAACCGTGATTTCATTATAAGGTCCGGTATACTACACTCCTTTCGATGTAGCCTAGTCCAACAGAAAAATAGATTGGTAATCTACTGGACTAGTCTACTCTAATGAGGGGTAGTTTACCTGACCTAACAATGACTTCACGGAACAGCTAACAAGCAACCTAACCAAAGATATTACATTTGGCTTCACACTGAATGAAAGAACTCGCACCCGCAAAGTGGAAAGGGATTTCTATAAGTAGCAAAACTTGTTTCCCAATCCACTATAAATAAATATGTTTGAACTAACTGAATGAAATCGGCGGTACGGGGTTCGTCATTTAAAAAATATTGCGTTATAGGTAATGAAAAAGGGGACAAACAGTGTTCAACAATAAATATTTCGATCTCTGAATTGTTAACAGTCTAATCTAAATATACTGATAGTTGAGTGTTTATCAAACACATACCAAGTAAACGCAATCAACGAGCCTCATTCAACATGTTCAATAGCTAATTAATTTATTACGTATTAAACATGAATGAATTATTTTTCTTTAAAGGTGAAATCAACATACACTATACAATCATTAAGGAAGTTCTTATTCAGTTATGTCATTGCATGACCTTTAAATTGATGCCATTGCCCTCTAAATTGATGTCCAGCTTATGATAGTATAGACAGTTAAATACAACGCAGATCAACCTCGATTCGAAACAAAGAAAGAACTACTGACAATATACTTTTCACATCAGTTGAAAGCTCATTTGCTTTATTTTTTTTAACATGCAAAAGTAAAAAATACAAAAATACTAAACTCCGAGAAAAATCAAAGATACAGTTTAACAAAGATCGGTTGCGTTTTAGCTTGCTTATCATTGTATCATAATATTCTGTATCAAAAACAAGATCCTAAATTGAAGTCATCAATAACAAAGTATGATGACACTTTTTTCAATTTGTCTATATATAAACTCATCATAGATACCAGGACTAGATTTTTTATATACGCCAGACGCCCGTTTTGTCTACAAAAGACTCATCAGGGACGCTCGTATTAAAAAAAGTTAAGAAGACCAAATAAAGTACCAAGTTGAAGAGCATTGAGGACCAAAATTCCTAAAAGTTTTGCCAAATTCAGCTAAGTTAATCTATGCCTGAGGTAGAAAAGCATTAGTTTTCAAAAATTTTTAATTTTTTAAATAGTTAATTTATAAATATAACCATATCAATGATAATTCATGTAAGCACAAACAGTGCTGACTACTGGGCTGGTGATACCCTCGGAAAATAAATCTCCACCAGCAGTGGCAAAGTATGAAATGTATGCTCTACAATTGAGATGAAATTGATAGTTGGTTATAAATGTAGACATTGATTTAAGACATGACTTTCTGGTGTCTTAACATTGATGGCAATTAATTTATTGGACCAATTACGAAAACATAATGTTAAGCTAGTATTGACACTATTATTTACCCACCATTTTCCTCGGAAAATGTCTTTACATAACACACACTTCCAAATCTCTTAAAAAAAGACGGAACAACAGAACACAACTAAAGAAATAGAAAAACAAATAAAAAGGAAGAAAACACAAAACAGAAGAAGAAAAAAAAAACATTACAAAGTTGAATTCACTAAAACACAACTCCAGTAAATGTTTAGTCATTTGACACACTCAGAATAAATTATTTAACATGAATGAATCAAATCATTGCACATCTATAAAAACTAATTTCATTGTATAAGTTTTTCCTTTGATAAATTACAAAGGATTAGTAATAGTATACGGGGTGTTTTTTTGTTAACACTGACTAAAGCCTTTGTCATAATGATTCAAAGAAAAAAAGTACATTTAAGGTTGTCATCAATACTATAATGTTGCCCTTAAATCATTAATAAACCGGAAGTTTGAAAATAGATATAAAAACCCGAGCCAATCTCGTTTTTAATGTTTGATATAATCGGTTTGCGGAAGTACTTAAGTAATACTACTATAATCTTGAAAATAAATCAACAACAGAATTGATTAAAAACTTTAACTTGTCAATATAAAAAAACCCTTCAAATGCTCGAATGTCCGATACAGTGATATGGTTATACAATTACTAGGAACTATGATTGAGAAAAGAAGAATTTTCAAACCGATTTCAAAAAAAAAAAGAGAAAAGAGAAAACATATAAGTTTATAACCTATTAAGGAGGTTCGCTACTCAGTTTGAAAATAACAAGGACTTCAAATTACTGTTATGAATAGATGGAACCTGAATAAAGAAACTAAAACAGCTGAAAAATACGCCATTAAAAATTTGATGGGAAACAATTTCTCTAGACTTTTCAATCATTTAACATTTCCCACTGTCTTTGGTAAAACAACAATAAAAAAAAAAGAAAAATGATATTATAAGATTTTGAAAAATGGCTTAGTTATTAAAATATATGGAATGAAAATATATAGAGAAAAAATGTGTTAAAAAATTTAAAGGCACCGCAAATCTTACAAAATCCGAATACTATTGAGTAGCAAAACTCCCCAATACGCAAATTGACGATTTGAAAATTGACAAAGTGTGTTAATAATTGTTGGTGAATATAAATCAACCTGGTTGTCATTTGTTTTTATTTTGACGTTCGACTGATTTCTCCTCGACATATACCACATGAATAATTTTATCAGTAACCATAAATATTTTATATGCGCATTATTTAGATATTGAAATGATATAATTGTGATTTTACTAATTGACTTTAAAAAAAAACGCAAGTTGACCGTTCAAAACATCCTGCTTGGAGCATAAATCAATAGAGTCCTTTTCATTTACTGAATATACCAGACTACAATAACCGCCATAATGATTCAAGGATGACTTCTGAAATAAAACTGTCGTTCAATTGACAATAATACACGATTGCATCACAATGTTAGTTTCAGTTATAACTAATAATTAACGCAATTGTCGACGCTTTTGACATAAAAGATACATTAACAAAATGATTGTAAATTGTACTTAAACATGAAACAGTACTAAAACTAAGGTTTTTTATTTCCTAAGGGAAGGATGACGATTAAACTATTTGTTTAAACTATTCTAATATTTACGGAAAAAATGGAAATAAGTCATCGGACAAACAAATATACATAATTAATTTATTCCCAATGTTATACGTATTATGACTAAACGTTTGAATATAATACACGAATACTACTCAACCCTTAATAACCTACCTAGATTTAAAAAAAAGAAGGATATTCTCGACAATACTAACAAATACGTCTAAATAAAGCTCGTTTGAATTATCATTGTCATATCACTGAGTGACTTAATAACATCGACGTGGATTACCAACTTTCAATGAATACTTGAATGGTTTCTTGCGAAGGCGTACCAACACTTCAGTAAGGAAAGAGAAAACAACGGATGTAACATCAGCTGTATAGATAAACCCAATGAATTAATTTGCCTAAACCTCAATTAATTCTTCTAAGAGATGAAGTGAAAACTTGAATGAATAGAAATCCAAAGACAGACCCAAGCTTTAATGTCACATGTACAGAGCTTTAATGTCACGTGTTACGTCAGATACAAAAGAAATAAAATCCTCTCCTGAGGACTATGGATGTTTTGACACAAAGAAGGAATTAATAAAGATAAAGAATTTGCAGAAGAAAATCGCAATATTTTTATCTGATCAAAGAATGAGAATTAGACATTAATTTGATTTATTTTGATGGCAATGAAGTTATCAGTTATATTAGCATATTATCAATTATTGCAAAATTTCAGACATAATGTTATAAAACCACAAAGAAGAAAACACAAAAAGTTATCTCGAATACTTTTTTTGTCGTTTACCCTGTAATAAGTTGTGTTATAACCAAAGTGAAATTGTTTATGTTGCGTGTACTGTTTACCATTGGAGAGCACTACCAAACGATTCAAAAGTGCAATACTTTGATTACAAATGATTCATTGAATACTTGACAAAACACATGTTTTGTTCAGTAATTATTTTTGAACTAACCAAATCAGAAGGAGCTGCGATGTATTTGATTTAATTACTTAATTTTAAGGTACAAATATATAAAGGGTTTATTCTTTTACACTATTACTAGCATTTGAAATTTAAAAACAAAATGCACTAAGTTAAAACATTTACGAACTACCATTAGATAAACTCAAACGTTGATCAACATCACGCAACACATTTACGCTGTCATTATGTCGCAAGGTCTACTAAGCAATTAGTAAAAGAAATACTACTTTATAAAAGAAGCTTTGGTAAACAAATGAGGATAGTTCTTTTACAGAAAACAATAAAACTAAATACATTAGAACCTGGATCTTAAAGATGAATTATATTATTTCAGAATATTATTAATTAAATGAAATGGTGCGTTGTGCTTTATGAACAAGTACAAGATAATGCTTTCAATATGTTTAAGTTTAAATGTAAGTTTGCACCTTTGTGTTGTATATTTTTTTCATTTTGCACTAGGTCTGAACAATACTGAACCTTAGAACTGTTAATACAATTTTTATCGAAAAATTCCTTATTCGATTATAATTTGTATACATTGTTGAAACCATTAAACTCAGTTTTTCAAATCCCTTAGGCAAAGTTGGCCTTAGATTGATTTGGCTTTTTATCAGGTTAGTTTTGGTCATATAACCGCACCTCTTCAGTTGTTTCAGTTCTTTTAAATGGTTGGCTTCAATTTATTTGGATTCAATCATTTCTAATGAAGGTAGATCCAGGACATCGCGTCGGACACATGACATTTATATAGCATATTGTTTTCATTTTCGCAGATTTCCATTATACGATTTTGATATTAAAAAAAACCCAAACAACAACCACAATACTTGTCCAGGATATTTTACCATCAGAACATATTAATCGTAAGATACGCATATCGATATATCAGGAAAACAAAGAAAACATTACTGACAATAATACTTAAGAAATGCTATTCTTGTAATACGGATATATGTCTTCGATTCAAAGACAGACGTCTTGATTGAAACTTATTAGGATTCCAGTTCAAAGGGATTATCTAGAACATCACATGTTCGTCCATTAAACTAATGATTGAAACAAGAAAGATAGAAGATTGCAGTCCAATAGATTGATAGGAGGACACCGTGTTGATATTTATTACTGATGAAAGACTAACATAATCATATCATTGTGAGTTTTCACACGATTCAATCTTTTTTTGATATACTGAATAAATTGTTAAATGCAACAGCTACATTTTATAGCTATTAAACCAGGTTGGCGTTAATCCACAATTTGCTATATAAGAAAATTATGTACCAAGTCGTCTGAGAAATGATATTTGTTGTTCATTCCTTTATGTGTTTGAGCTTTTGATTTTACCATTTGATAAGAGACTTTCCGTTTCGAATTTAATCGGAGTCTAGTATTGTTGTGATGTAACATTTGTTTTCTAAAGATCACAAAACGCAACCTTCATTAAAACAATGTTAAACCAATCTTAACCTTTCTTTTTAAGAGTTATCCTTGTTTCCCAAATCGAACATTTTCATTGTTCTTACAATGTGTTTCTTTTGTTTGATAATTTAATCGGTGATATCGTGTTTTGAAGTCCGGAGACACGAACAAACATTGTATTTTTTGTTTTATGTGCTTCCAATTTACTTGATCTCAAAGTTATGTAGATCTTTATAAGTAGCAAATCATGTCTTTGAGGAAAAGTCTCATTGACTTATACAAACATCATCCTTATTGATGATTACTACTTTTTGGAGCCTTTTTTGTTGTTTGAATGAAATACCAAAATGTACACACCGCTTTATTTTCTATTTATAACCCCGATCTATTTAACTTGAATAGTATTTGTATGGTGTTGGCTGTTATAAATGTCATTTGATTTATTTACTCAGCAATCAATAACACGATATTTCAATAATTGCAGGTCTGAATAAACAAATGATTTTTTTTCTACAGTTATTGACTTAATAATTGTGTTGTTGTCAATATTTGTCTGATAAACTTTTTGCATGTAAAAATAAATTAAATTTGAAGCAATTGACTAAATGCTGTAAATGTAAGAAAATTTAGGTCACAGTTATGCTTTGATAATAAAAAGGTAGAATTAGCTGTGTAAAAGCCCTATCATATATAAAAAAAAAAACGGTTAAAATAATTCGAAAAGGGACACCAACAAATAGTTATGCTTAAATAATAAACGAATGACAAATATGATATCCGGCAACAAATGATAACCAGTGATTACCAGACTCCTGACTACACCGTTGTCGTCTGCTTAACATCACAGGCATAGTATCTTACCTTATTTTTTCAATTCCATTTTATTTGATTTGAATTCTATTACTATGCATAATCAAGTACAGTGATCTTAATGATTTTCATTGAAAATGATACCCAATGTAATAACGAAAACAAACATTGCTGTCATAGCATGTCTGCTGTTTTATCAGTACTACATGTTAAGTTCGACTTTCTTGTCAGCAATCGTGATGAGCAGAATTTAAATCTATATGATTTTGATATAATTAAGAAGTGTAGATTTCTAACGAATCAATGTTCTCAGCTAGTACGTCATTGTAATAGAGCATTAATCATTATATAGTTTTAATGTATAAACTAGTGAAACGAATGCAAAACATGCATTTAATTAACAACACAACGTTACTAACAAAGGATGAGTTTTGAAGTATTAATTTATTTGAATCTTAATTAACACACGGAAGCAATTCAAACGTCAATTTCTAACGATATTGCATATCACTATGAACTTAGTTTGATTGTGTTGAATATCGGTAATACAATTTATTTTATTTGTCTAGCAATCGATTAAATAGGATTTACAATAACTGCATATTAAAGTAGATAATCGCTATTTTGCTTGTTCTTACTTGTTCTTGAATCATATAATGGATTTTTAGTCGATATTAATAGATATAAACAGCTAAACGGTTTGCAATTCCTATTTAACCATAATGAAAATTATTTTGTAATGTAATATAATGTTGATCATATAAAAACAATAAAACTTACATAAGGGGTCTCAATGCGCTTCAGCTTTGTACTTGATTTGTACTTTGATTTTTTTTTAATTCGAATAGTACTGGTGGGTCGATTTAGAGTCGAAACGTGCATCCGGCGTTCACAATTGTAAGAAAAAAATCTCCAATGAATTTGGGTTAAACCTTCAAGCCAAGAAATTGACAAACCATGAAAATAATTATTAACCAAGAAAAAATGTGATTATATTGATTGTTATTATTTAGATCTCTATTTAAAAAAAAAACTCTCAAAAAGTCCAGCTTACTTTCGTTGGCATTATCATTAAGAATAAAGACTGTAAGTTAAACATATTTTATTGCACACACATAATTTGGATTACTCACTTTTTAACAATATTCTTTTATCCATCAGACTTATACATTGACTGTGGATTAATTACTATTCGTTGTATACCAATTTTCGTGGGTTTCGTGGATACTGGTGAACTACGAATTCAAATGTCCAACGAATATCATATTTTGAATAGGCTTTGTATATAGTGATTGATAATACAACGAAATCAAAATTCCACAAATATGTAAGGTTTCAGCAATCCACGAAAATCGATATCCACGAAAATAAATGAAATCACAGTATCATATGTAATAATACAATGTATACAACAGACATTAAATATGACACTGGAATAAAAATTAAATATATCTGACAAACTAACAGTTTTTAACCAAACCTTTTAACTTGTTCCAACACATTATCTGAAGTCTGTGTTTATAACTCATATTATTTTATTAAATTTAAACCTTATTTTTATCAACCGTTGTAAGCTATCTGTTAAATACGCTACCGTTTTGCAATCCTCAATTATCAATTAAAACTCAAAGGTAAATTGAAGAAAATAGGGGGAGTGTGAAGCCTGTAAAACCCACGTAACGAAGGAAAAAAAGGTAGCAGGACTAAATCCTTGTACCTACACCAGACCCGCTCTTCGTTCTCAAACAATTTATCAGTAACGCTCGAATACAAAAAGCCAAAAAAGCCAAACAAATTGCTATCATATTCCTGCCTTGGTATAGCCATTTTCCGAATTTGTAACAACAAATTAAAAATGTTTTTATTTATTTAAATGTGCACTATATGTCCTTTACTAAAGTTTATTTGCCTCTTTTTCCATATTTCCACAGATTTATTTCTAATACTCGACAACAACACGCAAAGTGCTAAAATTCAATTACTCTAAACTATTTGCAATACAATTAGATAAGCAAATATGGTTTTAAATGCGCATATCCACTTAAATTGCTTTCTTTTCAATCGTACATGCTACCGTAGACGTTCATTTCCTGTATCTTATAAATGTTGCCGTAATTACAAGAACCAAAACAATGATTACTTTAGTCCATGTAGTCGCTCTGTGACAAATAAAAACGAAAACTAATATTCTAAAACACGTTAATCTGGATAATATATTAACTTCTATTTCAACTATTGAAAATAGTTACTGTTGTCGTCATCAATTTATTCTAGACAAACTAAATTGAAAATGTTGGATTATACCATTAAGCAAGTAAATATATGTGTTCACTATGTAAATATTATGAATGTGGCATTACTAATATATTTTTTTTTAACACTGTAATTAATTCTTTGTTGCACATATTGCTGTTTAACAATTAAACTTGGTGTACAGCATTTCATCAAGGTATCCTGTTAGATTACAACTGAATACCCAGGGATAATATTCAGTAAAAATAACTATTAATATTAATTATTTCTTACTCTGACAGATAAATGTTGCATTGTCAATTTTTCCATTTCTCTTTATGTTCATATTAAATGAAATAAAAACCAAATGCTATCTGTTTAAGGCTTGACAATATACCGGACAAAGCAATTTTCATTTTTTGACAATAGGAGACAGAGAGTTCAATGATACCCACTAAAAGAATATTTTGTAGATTGCATCGTGAAAAGTAGAAAAATAAGGATATGGGGTTAATATCTCCGTGTTTACTTTCATTTGAACAAAGAAGCGTACCGAATTTGTTTCCCAATTAACAATATATTATTTCTGTAGACTATCTGATTTTACAGTATACACTTCAAAAAATATTAAATGATTGATATACAAATACCCCAAGGTCATACTGATACAACAACAGTCTATTAAAAGGAATATTGATTTGAGTGATAATTGCATTAAATCAAGGGAACACATTAAGTCAAACTGCATAAAAAATGTATATGTCTCAGTCAAAAAAGTTTCAGTTCATAAAAAGAAAAAAATGAGAACTTAAACGACAGAAAAAAGTCAACACAAATACATCAAGTTTTTTTCTAACACATTTTTCTAAATATGATTTAAAAGATTAGCGGTATGCCAAATACATCTTGGATATTAAAGCCATTGTCAAGTATTAAACAACTTTTGAAATGAAGTTTGTCCGATGTACGCTTCAGTTGATTTGAATTCACCAGGAAGTCAACAGACTTAAACTCTAAGCATAAAAGAAAAATGTATAATCAAGAACTGTATAAAAGACACTTTAAATAATGAGGAAACTCATTGAAGTTCAGTTTGTTCGAGGGAGTATTAGCCGTAAGAATGAATTTAAAATATCTTGTTCGCTAAATGTGATGTTTAAATCATATGAGTACCAAAACACAAAAAGTTGAGCTTATGACGCCTCTGTAAACTAGTTAGCTTATGTGTCAATCAATAAAATGGCAGTGGCTATTTGTGAAATATTCATTATTTAATCACTAAGACATTTATTATTCATATAGTTTTTCTTGGAAACGCATATCAAGTTGCTGTCTTATTGTCAGTACCAAAGTACTAACAGTTGTATAGTATGGCGTTCATTATCACTGAACTAGTATATATATGTTTAGGAGCCATCTAAAGGACGCCTCCGGGTGCGGGAATTTTTCGCTACATTGAAGACCTGTTGGTGACCTTCTGCTGTTGTTTTTTTCTTTGGTCGGATTGTTGTCTCTTTGACACATTCCCTAATTCCATTCTCAATTTTATTTTTGAATCATTAAATGAAATATAAGTGTCTATTTGTGATACCTTCAATATTACCCACTATTACACATAATGTACTATATAGTTATTCTGGCAAACGAATATCAAGTTGCTATCTAACGATACAATAGTATTAGTTTTTTCTACTGGACAAAACCAAAACAAATTCATTTGAAGTCAACCATTTAATGACATAAATAAAAATAATAGTATTATACGGCTGTTCAATAGTCTGAATAACTGAAAATAATCCAGGTAACAAACCAAAACCGAGGGAAACACATCTAAAAAAGTAAAAGAGGAAACAAAGAATAAAACATAACAAATAAATTCTAAAAAAAACACCCAAACATCAACACTCATAAAATCGGACTAGTCCTTTCAACTGCCATATTCCATACTTTGTTCTAATACATTTTAAGAATAACAATAAAATATTATGCGACCTAGGTTATTTAGGTACGTATACATCAGGAGATGATTGGTTACAAATATTTATTATTGTTCAAAATAAAAACAAAATTCAAAAAAATGGTGGGGGTGAATCTGGTCTTAGACTTTGCCACACTGCACTTCTAAAATTATTGTAAACTAAAAAGTCCTTATTTTAATATTAGAACTATTTTGAAAGGTTTAACTTGTTTTATGACTATTATAGCAGTCCTTAAACATTTGTCATATAAGATATAATATATAAGTGATTGGTAATCGATTGTTGTTTTTGTCGAACTAATATAGAAATAAACGTAGTGTTTACGTAAAACAATTATATGTGTATGTACACGACCTATTCAATGATTTCGTTATATCGTTAGCGGCTTTTTTAAACGATGTACTTTATTGGTACACAGACATATGTTTTAACACTAGTAATTTTTGGGGCCCTTTATACCTTGCTGTTTAATGTCGAAGACCATACATTGACCTATATAATGGTTAATGTTTATAGATTGTAACTTGGATGGAAAGTTGTCTCATTGACACTCATATAACATCTTCCCATATCTATATATATTCATATTTGTTCAAATTATATTAAAGACAACGTAGTACGAAAAAATAAAACCATTGACTACTTACTAAGTAGAACGTGTCTGTGAATTGTTTAGTTGAGATTGTATATAGTATTCAGACTCCACTTTGAATTTATTGAAAAATTAAACAGCGAAGAAAACATATTTTAATAGTACCAGTCACATCTATCGACAAAGATGTAGACAAAGATAAACAATAGCTAAAACTTATCAAGTGTACACTCATATTATACATAATAAAGTTGAATAAAATCCATAAACATCCCTCTATTGATAAATGTCAACAATCAGATTTACAATGACCAACTCGATAAGAACAAATTACAGAAGAGACAAATCAAAACTATTTTATTGCATACTTGTGGTACAAGTGGGAGGTTAAGCTAGATATAGAACCAGTCTAAATTGACTATTTCCCTATTAAAAATATTGCATATGTCAAAGCAGAAATTTGATAGTTGTTATCCACTTGTTTGCTGTGTTTGAGCTTTTGATTTTGTCATTTGATTAGAGACTTTCCGTTTAGAATATTCCTCGGAGTTCAGTATTTTGGTGATTTTACTTTTTAGTATGTCAAAATTATTAAGCTTAAAGAAAGCAATAAAAATTAGTAAGAGTAGGGAAACTAATGACCCAAAAACTTAAGCAACCTAGACAACGACTTCCACATAGTATAGAAAGAAAAAAAATCACAAAAATACTGAACTTCGAAGAAATTCAAAATGGAATGTCCCTCATCAAGTGGCAAAACCATATAAGAAAACACATCAAACGAATAGACAATGTTTCTGTTTTGGTAAAGTCATTTTCAAATGTAGAAAATTGGGGATTGAAACTAGTTTAAAGTTTCCTATTTTCCAGAATTATCATCTGTTGCTGACATTTTGTTGTGAGATCAGTACTGTCAATCATGAATAGAAAAGAATATAGGCTGCAGCACATGACGTTACTACTGTAATAATGATAATTGCAACAGCGATAATGACTTTTGAAATGTATAGAACGGGAATAATCTTTCTAATCACGTATGAAAGGCTAAGACATGATTGAGTGGCGTTATTTTCACTGTATGCAAAAGCTTATTAAGCTTGTTAATAATCTCGTTATTTCATTTCTATAGATAGCTCAGCAAGCAGTAGTGTAATCGGAACGATTCGGAAGCAGTATCAAGCAAATATAATTAAAGCTATATTCTTAACAATAGAGTCGAATTGAAATGGAACGCCTTATTATATTATGTCAAAAAGAGGAAGTGGTATGATTGCCCATGAGACAACTCTCCACAAGAGCCAAACATTAACAAATATATGTCACCGTACGGCCTTTAACAATGAGCAATGTCCTGACCGCATAGTCTATATATACAAAGATCACATAAGGTTTCATCTGTATTTTATTTTAATCTGTTCAAGCTGAAAAAACAGTTGATGAAAATCTAGTCTTAATGACCATCAAAAAATTTCATTTTAGTTAGTCCTTATTAATATAATTTTCGGTTTAATTTGCAATAAAATTGCACGTTGTAGACCCCCCCCCCCCTCGGCCCCCCAAAAGAGCCAACGTAAAACAATTAATTTCAGTCAATTCTTGTTTTGATTTGAGAAAAGTGACTCAATTGTGACTTTATAAATGCGTTGAAAGAGCTCGAGGTAGGGCCAATTTGCTGGGAATTTTTGTCTCAGAAGGGTCAATTTTAAAAAGTGCCGACAGAATAAAATATAATATAAAAACATATTATGATATGTGTTATCATTAGTTAATTAAACCTTCAAAACGGATGAAAGTCTAATATGTGAAATTTCGGGTGTTTTTAGGTGGAAAAAAAAGGTAAACATTTCAAACAAAAAATAGTTATATTTTTTATGACTATTATAATTCATACTACTTTTTTCCTAAAAAAATGAAATTGATTAAGTGTGTCCTTATACCATAAAACACAACTTTTTAAAGAAAAAATTGTAACATCGCTAAATTGTACCGATATAACTCTTTATTAAGAAATATATGGATAAGCATCGCCGTGGCTCCATCAGTAGAGCACATAACTACTAATAACTATAAAAAAAGAAGGTATGGTATGATTGCCAATGAGACAACTGTCCACAAAAGACCAAAAAGACACAGACATTATTAACTATAGGTACCCGTACGGCCGTCAACAATGGGCAAAGCCCATACCGCATAGTCAGCTATAAAATGCCCCGATAAGACAATAAAGGATGGTTTCGAAGAAAGGGTTCAAATCTCGCGCATAATATTTGCATTTTTTTGTGTTGATATATCAAATCTAAGTGTTTCTATCAAATTTGTTCGGATGTTTGCTTAATTCATAGAGTCATTCTGGTTCATTTTAACTATATAGTTAACCAGTATATAATTACCAACTATAGGTCACCGAACGGCCGTCAACAACGGGCAAAGCCCATGGAGCATAGTCAGCTATAAAATGCCCCGATAAGATAATAAAGGATGGTTTAGAAGAAAGGGTTCGAATCTCGCGCACAATATTCGATAGAGTCATTCTGTTTCATTTCGACTATATAGTTTACGAGTACATAATTTTACATGTGTTAAAGAAAAAATAGTCTATCTCTTGGTGTCCATTTGTATGACTGTCCATAATCTTGACTTACTTTCTATATATGTGTTTTTATTTATTACATATATTCAAGGAACAACTGCCGTCAAACTGATGTAGGTGCCTGTACATAACCAATAACACGGGAATTAATGATATAGCAATGAAGCCCAAATGTTGCGGGTTTAATATACACATAACTTAAAATAAGGCAATTGTTTACAACTTTCAAAACAACACAAGCAATTTTAATAGAAACCCTGTTGATCATGGTATGTAATATATGTATCATATGCAATCAACAGCAATTTTGGCGCCAATTCACAAACTGTGTAGATACTAGCATTGAAACGCTTACCACCGTCCCTCACACCGGTACCTAAGTCATCAGAAAAGAAAACAACACAACATAACAAATCAATTACACTACAACTCATGATGTATGTAAAACATCAAGAAGCTGTTGAATCTGTATCGCAACGAAGGACCAATTTGTTAAAATACTAGAAAGGCAATTAAACATTTGTTAATAACACAGGGTGATTTATGACCAACTGATATACGATATTTTCCGGTTAAAATATATACATGTATTATTTTATCTTATTCGATAGACGATAAAACCTTAAAAGACCAGGACAAATACAGATATACATATATTCAGAATGAGAAAAACACGATTTGAATTTGTTCGATATTATTTGGCTTCTTGACAAGTAACGTGGTATGGTATCTTGCATAAAGGATGTTAATAATTAAATAAAATCAATATTAAAATATCAATAGTCTTGGCCTTGCTTTTGTAGGAATACCTGTTTAAGGTATGAACATAGATGATGTGACGTATTTTTTTCATGTACTATAATTAGCAAATATCGGGCTATTTAAAACCTGATTTACCCATCTTATCGAATGAAAAAAAAAAAATCCAGGCAAATTGACTCTACTTCTTTTAGTAATACTATGGTTCAAAATTCAAAATTTAAGCTTGTCGACTATTTTTTTTTAAAAAGTTTTACGGGTTTCACCCTCCCTATTATTTGATACTTAAGACTAATGAACACATAAGTTCTAAACTTTCATGTTTTGTTCATTGTACAATACGTATATCAAATATGAAATTTCTATACTTTCCCGCATCTGCAAGAATAAAACGCTGGAAAAAAATAATGTTATGTAATTTTAAATAAAAAAAACAAAAAGATACAGGCACAATATATGTTTTTTTTGTGCTTTTTTCTTGTACAGTTAGGTAATTTACATGTTGAATTAGAAAAACATTTGTTGCAGATTAAAAACACAGTACAATTGTGAATTCCTACTTAGGTATTGGTATGTTTTTCATAACACATTTGGTCTAATATGAAGGTTTCATTTTATCAAAGATTGTCCTATTTGTTACATAAATGTCAAAAATTATTAGACAATTAAACATATAATAAAGAAATAATTTCATAAGGTAAACATGTTTATCCCATGTTGAAACTAAATTTCCTCGTTCAAATAATAGTTTAATATATTACTTATATTATATTGTTATATTAGTTGAACTAACGAGTCCGGTTTATTTCCAACGTTTTTCTCTTACTTCCACATCAAGTGACACGTTATGTTTATAACAACCCTTTTCTTATATTGTCATAATCGATCAGTCAAGAGCCATGTTAACATCCAATATATTTGAATATTTTCAAATTAGATTATTTCAGAGATCAAGTTTGTATTGTCCTATTGTACAATCGTACCAGTAAGACTGATATACAGTGACACCTGTCTAACCGCACCTCTTTGCGACTTATGATTTTTGTTAGGTGTGGGTAGATGGTCAGTTTTATCAGATTCACAACGCACACAATTTGATATGCACGGCCTTAAGAACATGTTTACTTTAGCAAGGTTTTCGGTTTATGCAAGATTCGATTTATCCAGGTTTCTCTGTACAACGATTCAGTTTTATTCATTCATTTATTTTCAATTGTCATCCGGATAGTTTGCCATATATAAATTACACATATTTTTAAAAGCAAGAGATGCAATTTAAATGCAAACGTTACACACATGTCGTATCGTTGCTACCTAGTAATCATTGAAAATTATTAAAATAGGAAGTCGCATGATCCAGTCCATCAAATTAACCTATTTCCGTCAAAAGAGTAAACAACATCAGTTTCAGCTAAATAAAGTGAAATTGTACTCACGTGTGCCATCAAACTTGGTTGCTATGGTATCAAGAAATGTATTTTGCTGTTGGGCTAAAAATCCTTTTCTTGCCGTCATAATCCCTGTTTAAGTAAATGGTTTAATCCATCATATATTGACACACTCTTATAATTGCCCACAGAGAATTACACTGATATCCAGTTTTATAGTTGTCAATCAAAAACACAGTGTTGATATCACTTTAACACACAATTATAACTATTTCTGATTTAATAGATTGTTTTCAGTTCGTCATCTGAAAAATATGGTAAAATAAATGAATGTCCTTAAAATAAGATTCAAAAGTAGTTATATAAAATTACGGTAGTTTTCAAATTCAAATTAATAGAATTCATTATCAAATCAAACCAACTCCGTTTAGAGAAGGGTTACATTTACCTTAATCAGTAAAGGCATTAGTAAACTCAGTTTTGTTTTAATAATTATATGGAGGAATTCCGGGATCATTGAAACAGTAAAAATAGGCAAACTTAAACAGGTCAACTCAAAATAAATGAATATACTCATCTTTGAAACAAAATATTATGACTTTGTACTTAACACAATCGTTAAAAAAGAGGAACGAAAGATACCAAAGGGACAGTCAAACTCATAATCTAAAAAACAAACTGACAACTGTTAAATCTTTGGTTGATTGATCAATGAAATTCGGAACTAACAAGTTGAAAAGCACTTAGACACATCCCTCTTAATCGAAAAGTGTGTGCAAAAACATACCTTTGGTACGAATTTCTGGAAAAGAAAATCTTTTTTATTCCAAAAAAAACTGTTTATGTTTGGTTCTATAGATTAATCAATTAACAAGGGTGTTAAAAGGGGAGTTCGTATTCATAAAAAAAAAGAAATAACAAAAAAATATTAAAAGCGTCGAAAGCACTGACTTTATGAAAAAAACCTATATAAGGTATAGGGAGTACATTCTGGACAATCAGTTTCGACTTTTTTTTGTACCAAAGAACCAGAGAACAAATGAAGCTGATGTTACCATGAATAACTCACTGCAAGGCCTTTCTTAGTGATACAATGCTATTGTAATCTTGAAATGACTCTGGCTTGACAATAACGTTAACAGGACAAGCACACGCTAGATTGATAAAAGAA
Source organism: Mytilus trossulus (assembly GCF_036588685.1). Lineage (NCBI taxonomy): Eukaryota > Metazoa > Mollusca > Bivalvia > Mytilida > Mytilidae > Mytilus > Mytilus trossulus. Next base: position 49,117,057 of record NC_086385.1, on the reverse strand, counting down.
TAAGTATGAAGACAGCGACCGACCAACAGCAGCCACTTAAATCTTAGTTTGATAGACAGACAGTTGTTCATTCTCAAAAATCCAAGTAAATACAAAATGTTACAAAGATGTTCAAAAGTAGAAGTAGTCTTGCCTGAATGTGACAAAAATAAACATTTCACTTTGGATTCAATATTTTTCGCTGGATACCAATTTTCGTGGATTTTTAGGTAACTGGTAAACCACGAATTTCCTCAACCTATGAAAATGGTACCAATGAAAGTAAACGAATTCCAAGTATAAGCATACACTTTTGCTGGTAGCCTTGAACAATGGTGTAAGAGCACTTCATGAGAAAAATGTCAACTTTCATCGGGGAAAAGCAATCGTACTTTTTATATTTATTAACAAAATATTAGAGTCAAGTTATATCTGTTAATTCATGTTGCTACTAGAGCAGTTGGAACTGATGGGATAACCTAAGAGTTACACAGTGGTAATAATCAATGTGTCTAGTGGAGGTAAACTTTACAAAAACTATTATAAAATAATTATTAAAAACAAATGATAACATAACAGTCAATGATCCATATTTAGAGCCAACAGAATCATCGATAAGCTTCTATTAAGGATCTTGTACCAATAGTGTATATACCAAATTAAACCACATGTTACAAGAAAGGTAATATAAACGTAAACATTGGTTAGCCGATGTTCATATTTTGAAATCCATCAGGAAAAAAATTAAAAAAATCTTGTTCTTGCAAATAGTTTAACTGACAATACTTTACTAGGCGCGATCGAGGTTATACAGCTTAAAATTATATTGCATGTATTCATGAGACACAATCAATATAGATTAGTGCATATTGGGGACGTTTTATTGTTACTTATAATAAGGGTCATACTGTAATCTTTTAGTTGTTAACTTGAGGTCTCTGGTTGAGATTTAAGACATCGACAATTGTACAACATCTTCTTATTTCATAACGATACAGTTTATATTTTATTCAAGGATTTTCAAAATGTAATTGCAATGTAGATCTATGTGTGCTTATTAAAGAGGGACGAAAGGTTCAAGATAAACAGTCAAACCCATAGATACAAAATAAATGACGACGTCATGGCCAAACAAAAAACAAAAACAAAAACAAAACAATATATACATTGTAGTACACAAGCCACCAAAATCGAAAACTAAAGACTAAGCAACACCACTATAATGGTTGGTGTCATCAATTAATGCGTTATGAAAATATCTAATAATAGCAGAGTAAAATAACCAATCATTTAACAAAAAACCTAATTGAAAGTGAACCGTATTTGCCAACAAATATCAACAGGTATTCCAGTGATGGTTTTATTGAATTTGACGGCTATTCTAGTGATAGTTTTATTGACTTTGATTAGCTATCCTTGTTATCAATTTTACATGTGAAATGGTTCTTTCCGCTAAACATTGTATGCAATATACATAGTCTGTTATAACGGATTCTTGATTTGTTTTTCATGTATGTTTGAAATGTCATATGTTACAGACTAAAATTGTGAGTAAAAGAGTCACATAAAATATTGTAATCTGCATAAAAATAAAGTTCACTTAATATCCTAACGCCTACATCAACACTTTTTTTTATATTTAATTATCTGTACTGTGAAACATTATATTTTATTCGTTTAATCGGCTATGATGTATTAATCTGTTCTTTATCCACGAAAATTGGTACCCACGAAAAATGAATCAACTGTATTTGCTATAGCCATATCTTGTAAACATACAGTAAATTGCACGATCAATATAAAGAAAATAACACTTGATTTATCAGAAAAAAACCCGTTTATTTAAAAATATTGCACCTATATTCCATCATAACGATATCAAAGAATATTTTATACTACTATCAGGAAAAGCAAATAGTAAACGGCATTTAAATGAAATCTGATATTCTGAAATTATAAAAAAAAAGAAATTTAAAAACAGGACAGCGAACCATAATCAACATTAAAATGAAAACTTGTATTTTGAAATTATAAAGAAAAAAATAATGTTTAGAAATTTAGAAATATCTAACCTTTCAATAAAAGGGGGTAACTTCCTTACATTGTCTAGTGTAGAATCTCCATGCCAGGCTGGGTAACATTTTACAATATCCTTGTTTCATTACATCTTTATATAATATATACGATCTAAATTCGTATACGCTTCTATTTATGTTTCAAGTATTCTCTTTAATTGAAATTAAACAATTTGTTATCCAATCTACAATTTTGTCATGTAAGCTTCTTCATGTAAATATGTTCTCAACGAGAAACATTATAAAATTTCTGTAACTTGAATAAAACAGATACACTGCCTGCGATCAGGTAACAAAGATGTTTTCCTTTTTATGACTAAACATAACTCCATTTCACACTAATATAACTTCAAAGAATCCATATAACACTTTTATTTAACAAATCATATTGTTCAAAACCAGAAAGTCCTTTAATTTTTTTTCTTCAAACAACTTAATATAATACACTGGAAGAGTTTAAAACACTAATACTATATATTATCATGATCGTTTCCCTGGACTCCGTTTATTGTAGAAGAAGAATATTGTATGAATGATATGACAGTTTGTCTCCTCAACGGTCAGAAAAAGTGAATGACACGTTGATTACTTCCTATTATCTACCGATATCACAGTAATATCTTATATCCAATGATCTGTCATTTCTTTGGTACAATGTCCAACTGATCATTCGAAAATCGACACATAATCGCAAATTATCTCGTTCATTTTCTTTTACATCGGAGCATCTCATCTGTCCAATAATCTTTCAAGTAGGAATTAAAAACCAACCTTTTTGACTGTTTTATACCTTAATATTTGCATATAACACGTTACGCATAGATTACAAATTATGCCTACTTTATTATTATATATAATCCAATATGGCATCGTTTTATTCCCTCGGAGAATGTTCCCTCTTAAGGAGAGTTTTCCATCTTAACACGATACGATGTGATCCGTTATCCTCCTGACAGATTGTGACGACTAGCAATTAATGCATCTTCAACATCTATTTCTCTGACAAATCACTGAAAACGACATCACATCATTACTGTGTTCATTTCAACATTACATGTTGACTCTATCGATTCGGGTTTCAATTATTTGATTTTCTCTGTCGCTGTGTCGTTTTGATTCAATAAATGTAGAAGTGTGGCGGTGGTTATATAGCATTAGTCACAAATTTTTATTGTAATTTAATAAATGTTTTATGGCCTTTCATTTAACATAATTTAATGCATATGAATTGCTCAGATAATTGTATCAAGGAGGTAATTGTCTATTGTTTTGGTATATCTAGACTTGTAACATAAGTCTATAATACTATTTGTCTTCTAATTTGTGTATAAATCGTGGAGTTCATAAATAGTAAGTGACATAATTTTACCGATTTTTAAACTCATTATTATATTTATTTGAAATATAGAAAACAACGTCGACAAATACAAATAGTAAACTAGCTGATATAATTACTAATTCATAGTTTGTCACGGTTGTTGTGGAACTATTTAGTCTAATTGTGGTTACGATCAGCGATGTTGCATTTATAATCAATTATAAAACAACCAATTGTATGCATGTATCACATGACTAATTTACATATTGTGTGTTTCGTTTTATTTTATTATTGTTTAGAATGATAAATTGATGTAAGATTATACAAACGGGGTAAGTTCCCAAAAAGGTAAAATCACAAAATATTTTATCCCATGCAGGGTTTGATCACGTTTCATGTTTTCCATATATATAAATACTATGATGTATAAATTGTCTGATGTTCAACTAACACTGCATCCCATTGGTCTTAATTTGAAGAAAGTTTAAAAAAAAATTCAAGGCATCGTCTTGTAACTGTTTCATTATTCATTCGTTTTCCTCCTTTAAACGAGATATGTATGGTGTATTGACATTTTGTAGGTAACGGTATATAATTTGACTTTGGGAAAAAGGATATGCGGCTTGATTGTTGACGAGAGATCAATCATTTAAATACAGAAGGACGAAGATTTTAATCATTCCATAGCTGCAGTCATGTCTTTTGGTGATGATGGAAGTGTTTTACGACCTTGACTGTTTTGACATCCCTCGCACGGTTGGTAAAATGTCTTTTGTAAATGTCTCGGTAATTTGTTATTGAACCTTTATGAACTTGTCATTAACCATGTTAACAGTTAATTGTCATGTGTATAAAACCAATTAACTGTTAGATCAATATTTATACAGAAGTGTTGTCAATTTATTACTGACTAGTTCCTTACATTTCATGCGCAATTTATTGTAAATGTTTAATTATAAGTATTAACGATTACAATGTTATTCCTTTGTTGTCTTATCGTATTAATAACATCCGAATAAGATGTCCTAGATGATAATTGTGAGAACTCAATGATAATTTAATTGACCGATGAACATACATATATGACTTGTGTTAAGGCCTTTGAATTATACGATAAATAAATATCAACGATCTCCAAAGTTATTATATTGTTGTCTTATTGTATTTATAACATCTTGATTAGATGTCCCGGATGATAATTGTGCAAATTCAATGATAGGTCAACTGAACGTTGCACACCAATTTCAATCATTTAGGAGAGTATGTTTATGTTTGTTAGTTTCACTGCAACTATAATAACTAACATTATTAAGATAGATTTGCTGTCTTTACTTTTTATCACTCTTGGGCATGTTGAGAAAATCCTTTTTTTTAAAATAATTTAGCAAGTATTATCAGTATATAACAGACCATCTGAACTTGACATGTAAACATACTTAATATGTATAGTGTCTTAAAAAAATGAGTTTCGACCTATTTCAATATGCAGTTATCATAAGATTAGAGATAAAAAGTTGAAACAGAACTTTTCAGTACAATAAGATTTACAAATATTTCAGGATGCCTAAAAATGCTAATTGATCCCTTGTAGGAGATCTTTTGAATAGTTGGCAACGACCTAAGTGCAAAGAGGAAAACTTTCAAAAAGACAAAAAAAAAAACATCAGCACAATAAGTTATACAAAATTAAGATGTTGAGTGGTTCCTATTAAACTGGATACCGGAAGGTATAAACTTTTGCCGCTTGAAGAAATATGTTGTATAATTTTATTTAATACTGTTGAAGATGAATATCATGCTATTTTACATTTTCCTGTTTATAATGATCTTGGACAAGTACTCTTTACTGAGTCTCTTAGAATTAATGAACATTTTAATAGTTTTACAGATTGTCAGAAAACGGAATTTTTATTTTCGAATCAAGATATAAGATTATGTGCCAAAACCTGTGATTTATTCACAAAGTCGCCGAGTAGGTATAAGTTTACCATTCATGTTTAATATTTATTATGTACATACATATTGTTTTAGTTGATTATCTACTTTCATAACTCTGTACATATTGGCTTATGTATACCAAATGTATCTTTTTTAAATGTATTGTGTACTTTTATACATTAGGTGACACGTTAATAAAATATTAAATTGAATTAAGAAGTTATTCAGCATGAACAAATGGCTAGGTTCCCCATTTTATTTACTACACATAAATGACGAGATGTTTGAATTATTTCTATAATTTGTCCCACAAACAATATAAAGGTATATATGCTTAATTTCCAAGAATATAGTCGATACAATATCTTACAAAAACCTACAAAATAAGATACACAAAAAGGCCACAAAATAAAATATACCAAAAAAATAAACCCAAAAAGGCAAACATAACTAATTGCAATAGAAGAGAAATACATATCAAAATTGCTTAATTTTTCTAGGCGTGTGAATCCGGCTTTTGGAAGCCTCATGTTTAATTACAACGTAGGTATATCAACTTTTTTGTAAATGAATACACCATAAAAAGGAGGAAAGAAAAAGAAAATACTATTTTCTGACACCCTTTCATTTTGTTTTGCAAAAAGCCATCAAAAACAGACAATACTCTTGAATCTTCAAAACAGTGCTATGAAATCAGTTGTTCTTCATTGTAATGGGTCATTATAGCAGGGTATGTGTGTTTGAATAACAATAAAAAGTCCAAGCTTACACTTATATTAAAACTTGTATTTTTGATTCTTTATTTTGTTTTGTTCACCATTTTTGCAATTGATATGATTGAATACTAAGTTTTATTCAAGAAAAAAACTAAAGACGACTGACTTTCTTTTTTTTTAATATTCAAAATACATTCTTTAATTTTGAATTCTCAAAATAATTATCTGAATAACAGATGTGATGTTTTGTCTGCTATATCTATGAAAATATGTGTTTGATCTGTGAATTATCTACATTTTGTTTTAAAGTTTGAATGGATTGAAGACCTTATCCCCTGTCACCCGGTAATGCAATTATTCAAATATGACAAAAGGCCTAAAAGTACATTCAATGATGGCTAATCAAAAGTGTTACATAACTTTTATTATTTATGTAAGGACCATAATGATGCCATGTGTATATAATTATCGCCCTTTACGCTTTAAACAGTGCATCTTCGCAAAACACAGCTCCTATTTATGCAATTGAAACAAAATATATGGCGTAATTGAGAGGCTGTTTCGACAAAGTAGACTTCTGATCAACAGTAAATCATAATAACATGATTAAGGCTCATAAAAACAATTATCTGTGTTTAACACTCTGGTATTTCTCGAAGTACATACAACCCAGTCGAAAAGTATAGTTAAAAAACCTGGTTGCGTAATTATAAACGCACTTTATGTTTCAGACAGTTCAAACCTATTTTGATTTGTAGCATATATTTTTTTCACACCGAAGAAAAGGAAAATAGGCAAACATCATATTAATACTGTCTACTCAGTTTCACTTTTAATTTCATTTATACTGAGTTTAACAGTTCTCGTTTATGAAAGCCATACACGAACATTGACATATTATTGAACTCCACTGGATACTTTTCTACAAATGAACCACAACCAGGTTTTTTTATATTCGAATTATAATTTTTGCGTTTTCGTTCTTTTTGTAAAACAGGGAATCGGCCTCCAATACCGATGGAATCAGTATTGACCGTTGACAAATAATATTCACAAGGATATAATGGTTAACGAACATAATGTTATACGATACCTTTTGATAATTTAGGGTTTGTTTTAGCAATTGTACCTTGTTAAATAGGAAAAATTGGCATACGCGGGATATATTATTTCATTTAATAATATATTAGTATGTATACATTTACATATAATGATACCGGAGTTATGTATAGTAATGGTTTACATATTGAATAATAAAGGATTTGTGTTAGTAAAATGAATTAAATCATTAAGTACGGTCCTTCATTTGATATTTTCGTTCGGATTTAAAAAAAAAAAGATGATGAACGGTCTAGACTCAAATGCAGACAGTTTTTGTCAATGGAATAATTTAATATACATATCTTATAGTACGGATACATGGTAAGTAAGCTTAACGTCACAGAATCAACAGAAAATCCAGTAACATAGACAAAAACAAATAACTTTAAACTTTTTAAGAAAATGGTTTTTTTAGATGAAAATTCAAATTCAAATGATACTTGTATGTTTAATGAGAGACCCTTTATTTTTCTTATACTGTTTGTTTTGTTCAATTATATACTTTGTATGAGTTCTTTTCGAGGATCCGTCGACCCAAAATAAGTATATTAAATGAGGACAAAGTGTCAGAACGATATATTTTGGTTGATCACACATCCACGTAACTTTTGTATAATGAATTATTCCATTATAAAAGCTGTAGTTGTATATTGTTAATATAATGTTTACGTCAGAGATAGAGTAGCAATGCATTTGATTGGTTTTTACAATTGTGTCAGGAGTTCCAAAAGTTAAACTTGCAATATACTTTAATATTCGCTGGTTTTAATTAACTTTGAACGTTTAGTTGAAAATATGACTTACATAATCAAATAAGTTAGAATATCCACAATAATTATATTGAGCAATACTTCCGTGTTGATCATTGCATGTATAGATTGCAAGACAGGAAACCCAATAAACCAGTTTTCTATTAATAATTGTTATCTACCGTGATAAATATGTTAGGTCACGTTCGAATTCAATTGTTCTTGTTATATAAGTCTATATAGCATTGCATAACAAAGAAAGTTAGACTTTACGTAATTGATTAACACTCAACCAACATGAAAGAAAAGCAAGATATCAATAAAGATATGTCTAGTAACCCTACTACATTTGCGTTACACTAACAAATGGACAGCAATATAGTAATAAACACGCAACTTTTATTCTTTTTTTTTACTCACGCAACTTAGCTGCGATAGCATTGGTTAGGTTGTATTGCTCTGACACAAAGTAATAGGCGTAAACAAAGAAAATTCAAAAAGTAGGTTATGTGTCGTTACATAAGCAATTGACTTCCTGCCTTGCAAGTTTACACTTTGTGTTAATATTCATTTACACGTTGTGCATTTTTCAATTCTATACATGTTATAGCATAATAATTAAATTGTGGATGTAACTCGTCTTTGACGTTGACTGAAGTCGTTTTGATTATCATATCATATACACAATTTTGTCATTTGACCATAAAGTTACAAAAATGTATCAACGTTTTTTCATGATTTACGCCGGTTTAAAATGGAATTTAGAATTAAATTGTAAGAAACATTGTTACACTTTGTCAGTCTATTCGTAATAACATAAACAAAATATATGTTGTTTCCTCGTAGACAGAGAAAAAAAATATCATAGTCATTCCTTAATTGTTCTTTATTATTTTACTTTTATAATCTCTATTTGCTTATTTTTCTGATATTTTTTTAACCGGTTATTTGCTATTTTTTTTATTTCACGCACACCATGTTATTCTTTTTCTAATTCTTTAAAATCACAATACTCTTTTTCTTATGGTATAATTGAGAAAGAAATTCAACCTAGTACGCATTTGGTTGGAATATCTCAATCACAAAAAATGCGCAAGCCAAAAGTTATTCTTATGAAACTCAATGCCTGAAAGGTCCCTTTTTAGATTTCTAAATGTAAGCTATTTAGAGTTTTTTTAACTGAATGTATATATGTTGCAGGATGTCTGCAGGCTAATCATATTAACAGATGCATGAAGTACTCATCAATTTTGAAAAAAAGTACATTAACATTTGTCGTACTTAATTAATGCACAAAATATATATAAAAATGACTGGGTTTTGATGTTCAATTTGATAAGTTACATAACACAGATATCAGTTTCTCAGCAATATTTCACCCGTAATAAGCTCCTTAGATTTGGTTCTATTAACAAATCCATATAAGAAAAAAAGGAAGCAATAATACTTTGGGCTCAACAAAAAACATTAATATGATGAAATTTTTTTCCATTAGAAAAACAAACGGAATCCCACCTACTGGTGCAACGTTAAATATAGAACTCACCTAATGTACCCTAGTTGTTGACTTTGGTCAGCTTTAACACATATTTCCCACACAGATCGAAAAACTCATGATGACAGTCAGAACTATTTTGTAGTTTAACTTTAACTGTAAAGGTCTTTTGTCGAAGCGGGTATGGTTAAATATGGGAGCTCCTGTGGGGAAATAGATGAACTACTGGTCACTTTTGTCGGTTTTCATGAACAAGTCATTAAATTAATGAATAACCATGCTGCTACAATTATCAAACCTGTTCAACTGAGCACCGTGCTAATTAACGTGGTGCCATACTTAATTGAAAATCTAGTTTTGTCTGTGTTTGTGAATAGATAATTATGGTGATTATTATTTGTCAATACATGTAAGTTGATACACTAATTATTTCTCACTTCTTTAATTTTTTTTCAACATAAATTGTTAATATATCAATTACTCATTTTCAGCCTTCATGGCGTTTTACCAAAGACTTCATCATAAATTAATGAATATTATATAAATGACTGCATTGGATATATAACACAGTTACTAAAAAGCATAGTCATACATAATGTTATTCATGGATGATTTTTTGTTATTTCAATATCTCATCAAACACCCAACCATCAACTGCATGGAAATGTCATGTGTAACGTTAATGGGAGTATTTCGGAATGGCCACATCGGTAATGTGTAAATTAGAAAAATATAAAAATATCGGTTGAGTGATCACTATGTGCTCTTATATGTTTATGTAACTAAGTATGAAAACTAAATATGTAATACTGCCCGGGGAGATTCATCACCAAATTCCAACATAAGTAAATAGGACTAACCATACTAACTACATCTGGAAGATTATCCCTCAATACTGATATAATATATATAAAGTAACGTGTAAACCAAAACGGTTTAACCGAATTGTGAGCATTATCTCCAAATGATCACATCAGTTACTGTCTTAATACAATATGAAATTTATAATTAAATATGAAATTTATAAATAAAATATATGTGACTCATTGTTCGTTTCACAATAATGTATATCTACATTGTAATTGTTATCACTATATGTTCTTCTCAGTTATTGGTTAATGAAATAATATTGGTTACATAGTGTGCTCGTGACCTAATCCAGTCAGTAAATACAATAAGGTTAGAGCAAATATTAATAAATATTATTAGAGCAAATAATTAAAAGTATTTAGAAGTTATAGAAACATGTGGTATTAGACTGGTAGTCTATCATAGTGATTGAATGTTCAAAAATAAGTATTATGAACTTACTTCCATTGTTTTATCAAGAAGTAAGATCTTTTAAGCTATCAATGCGTTTTCTGATTTTAATTTACTCGTTTGTCATCAATGTCTTCGCTTATTAAAACCTTTCAAATTCGTCCACTACTAAGTGCTTGTTTTACTAAGGGTCGTGACACCACTTCTAGCTGTGTTTTGAATTAATCACCGCCTACTTACTTCATATGAAATAAACACGGTCTCCACGTTGTTGCTTGTAACTTGTAATTTACATTGAAATGTATAGGAGGTGAAATTAGTATAGAACAACTTAGAGCTTAATTCACTAATGTGTACACTACGTATGCATATCTATATTTGGGCCGTTATCACTATTACTCACATCAGTAAATATATAAACACTATGTAAATTTATCTATATTAAGGCCGTTATTACCAAATTCGCAACAGAACATGTTTATAGGTGTCATACCACCAATTACTCCCTCAAATTTAGAACTACACACAGATAACCACATATTGACCTTTCTCACTAAATGTGTTTACTACAAATGTATAATTCTAGTAAATGTATGCACAAAACACATAATCACATTGGTAGTAAATGTTCACATTAGTTGATGAGAAAAGAAAATATGCAATACTACATATGCGTTCTTTAAGGCCAAATGTACATAAATGTGCGTGCAGTATACGCATAACTACTTTAAAAGCTTTATCGCCCAAATATCACCTTAGTTATGTGTTCATTCATTTATACCTGCACACCTACATCTTTGAATACTAATAATTGAATTTTCATAAGATAATGTGCACATTATTTAGCCATATTCACATGGTTTATAAAGTATAAGTGATCGTGTTATTGCATGCTTTTGTAAATTTGTTCGCCTGGTTTGCAGTTTGCATGATGGGTTGCTAATGTGAAGATATTAAAAGCTTAAGACAAAAATAAGTAGCATAAAATTTTGCGTTAAAATACTTTTCGAATCAATCACATTTTTATGGCGCCTTTAAGTTATGTACCTCATAACTTTCGTCTCAAATCGTAGTTGCGATCTCTCTACTTTGCTTTAATCAGGCGTTTCTTATGGAGGTCAATCCAGATAAAATGCTTTGGACGTATCATTTGTATTCCCTGTATCACTATAAAATGTTGATATAGTTTCGTTGTTACTGGACAATTGCTCCTTAAGCAATCATCACACACATTGGACCATCATAGAATCTTCATTAAAGAATAAAACAATTAAGGATATAACTCTACTAAGCCTAGTTCAACTTTCGACATTAGCTAAAAGTCATTGCGTTTACTTCCAAATTGTTTAATTGGGCATTCCCAATGTAGATGAACGTATTACATTTAACAAGTATTATATGTATTCTCTATATCACTATACAATGTAGATATAGCTTTGTTATTACTGGACATTGACTCAACACACAATCATCTACACATCATGATTGGACCATCATAGAACCTTCATTAAAGGATAAAACCAATTAAGGAGATAACTCTACCAAGCCTAGTTTACCTCTATACGTTAACAAGAAGTTGTTGTGTTTCACTTGTTATAAATTCGATGCAATTATTTTACAAGAAGTAGTTAGTGCGTTCTTTGAATATTAATGACCTAGGAGGTTTCAATTGTGGCACCAAGTGTTCATGTCATCATCAACAGGACGCGGAATTATATAAATGATAATAATTGTGTTGATTATTTCTGAATACGCAATGATAATTGTTTTGGACTGTGTAACATCATATTTCCGACTGATGTTATTCACTTAATGAAGTAAATAAATTAAGTTTGTGTCACTGTCATCATTAGGTAAATTGTTTGTCATGAGTCATTATATCAATGCACTCCGAAGCATAGGTGCTCAACTCCTGACACTAACATGATACAACAGGTAGTATCAAGCCTAAAACTTAAAGAATCTTGAAGACAATTGAGCATTATTTATTGCGCATTTTTCCTATTTTGGACAAGTCTAGAATACATAACTGAATTTGTAGATGTATTGCAGATTAACAAACACCATCATTTTTAAACACTTCTTGATGTAGATGTTGTCTTATGTTTGTTCTGCTCAATGATATTGAATTGAATCAACCACACAGTTTATCGATTTTATAATGAAAATTTTTGCACTATTCTTGACTTTATCTTAAAATCAACGCCATTTCAAAACAAATTTACCAAATCATAAAATCGAGAATGGAAATGGGGAATGTGTCAAAGTGACAACAACCCTACCATCGAGCAGGCAAAAGCCAAAGGCCACCAATGAGAAACTTCCGTACCGGAGGCGTCCTTAAACTGGCCCCTTAACAAATATAAATACTAATTCAGTGATAATGGTATCAGACAACACAATAACATTGCTACAGATAAACACAGAAATAAAAAAACAAACAAATTGCCAAATACTGAAAAAGGTGCAATGGGGACAAGACAATAACCAAAAAAGGACGAGACAAGAAAGGAATACAGTCAACTTAATACCATGGCACTCAGAGAAGGCGAAATGAAAAACACAATTTCCTAAAATGATGAAACAAATAAAAAAAAAAACTTAGACAGATAAAACAGTAAACAAAATTAGAAATAAATAGAGGTTAAACAAAATAATTCACCAAGAGACAGGAAAATACAGAAAGAAAAAAAAGAGAAACAATGAACCTTACCCAATTAAAGAATTGAATATTAAGAACGACAGAGCCTTCTAATAGTCAAAACATGGAGCTTGAAGATTGATGAAAAAAGAGATAAAACAGTCAACACATTGTGATAATAAAATCACAAAATTCTGACTTCTGGCGAAATTTCAATACGAAAAGTTCCTAATGGAATGGCAAAATCAAAATTCCACTCACATCAAACGAATGAATAACTACTATCATATTCCTGACTTGGATCATGCATTTTCTTATGTAGAAAATGTTGGAATAAACCTGGTTTATGGCTAACCTTACTTTTCACCTTCATGCTAGTCGCATAAAATTTCATTATATTGTCAACGATGTGTTAAGGATGTATTCTTCTGACTTTTCAGTCTCGTTCAGTCTCGTTGAAATCTCGTTCTTAAATTATTTCCAAAACATATGATAGAAGCGGAAAATATCAATGAATTTTAAAAATATTATAATCAAACATAACTCTGTGAAAAAATTGTGTATTTACCATGAACGGTTTTTGAATAATCCAGTTTTCAAATTTTACGACCATTCAAGTCAGTATTTTTAGTCAAAATTTTGAGAAAATGGGTGAGGGATACAAAAAATGATTTTACAAGAATAATATACATCCCATCTCATTTTGGTCTTTTCAAATTTCTTAGATATGTATTTTTTCAATCATTTATAACAAAAAAGTTGAATTAATATTCTTTAAAATGAGAAAAATCATAAAAATACAAAATTGGCAGTATGGTAAATTTTACACAAAAAAGCATCAAAATATGATAAAACTTTCTTATATTAACACCTACCTATAGTTTTTGTAAGTTAAATTTATTCAGATTGGTCCACTTCATCTTTATGGAAAGTATGAAAAAAAGTTTAATTGTGGAACTGTGATTTTTTTTCACGATAATAGCCCAAAAATAGGTAAAAATCGATGAAAAGTGAGAAAATCATCAAAATTGGGCATTTTCAAAGGGCCGTAGCAAAAAAAGAAGCACACCACCATATGATTTTTTCTTCACCAATTGTTTTGTTACAGTCTTATAAACCTAAAAATCAGGTTAAGAAAAAAAGTTTAATTCTAGAAATTTTTGGCTCCTCAGAGGTGTACATCCTTAACAAACAAACTAACAAAGTATGTAAGCATGTCAGAATTGACCTACTATTTAGGACAATTTATTCGTATTCACGTTTTGCAGAAATAGGACTGGCAATAGATACCAGAGGGAAGTTCCAACTTAAATACCAGAAAAAAAACGACAAGGCCATGGCTTAAAAAATAAACAGACAAATAATAGTACACAATAGCTACCCACACAACAAAGAAAACTTAAACTGAATTTGCATGATGAGATTCAATAAATCTCTGATAATAAATATATCGCTGTTTTATTCAATTTATGTAACAATGTGACGTGTCTACGTTGAAACCAAATCAGTAACAATTATGTCAGACTTTTTCCTGTCTTCGTGTGATTTTCAAAAGGAAAGAAGGTCGTTTTACATTATATAACTTACGATATACTAAACACATTATGAAATGAAGGATGCTAGGCTCAATAGTTAATATGATATCTTTTACTTTGATTCTTTTTGAAAGAAATAGAGAAATAAATTCATCTAATAGATCGACAAAGGAATATGCGATATCTGTCAATCCAAGTCACAATTTGTAAAAGTGCCATATTATAGGTTAAAGTAAGTAGCCTTGGCTCACATCGAAAAACAAGCTATATATGGTCTATGCTTTAGAAAAATGTGATGTAGATATTGCCACATATTTAATTGATGTAGACTTCTATTTATATCTTATTCTCTCATTACCAATGCTATTTTGCAATCAGTGTATCAAATCA
The DNA here is from genome assembly GCF_036588685.1 of Mytilus trossulus. Lineage (NCBI taxonomy): Eukaryota > Metazoa > Mollusca > Bivalvia > Mytilida > Mytilidae > Mytilus > Mytilus trossulus. Next base: position 49,101,860 of record NC_086385.1, on the reverse strand, counting down.
CAGAGGACATCATGGATAAGAATGTTTTTATTGAAATAAACTTTTACTACGTTTATATTTCAAAACATGCATTAAATCTTTGTTAAAATAGGAAACTTACTTCAGGAGAATTTTGTTTAGGGTATATACCAAAAAGGGGATTGTGTCGTGCTCCTTAGTTCAATGGCAACCTTCAAAATCTTTCAATAGAAAACCATAAATGTTTGTACTTAACATTTTCATAATGACTATAACCTCTAACTGAACTAACACACGAAAATATATAAATTGTTATTGTCTATTATTATATGGCTATTTGTAAATGACTTGTGATGATCATGTTTTCATTTAATTTAATAACTATTATTTCCAATGAAGAAGAATAATCACATTTTAATAATCCCAGCGGAAAAACATTGACCTTTCTATATTTGAAAAATATGACTATATTTATAATGAAAGACCCCGAAAGACCCCGAATACCTATGTAAACATGACTGATGTCTTTTTTATTTGATTGCTTTGCTCTGATGTCTTACAATCATGTATATTTATCTAATATATAATCCATTAACCTGAATACTAGTTTTTAAATGATTGTCGTTTGTTCAGGTCCGTCGTATTACAATATAGCTTTTCGTCAATTGTTTCTGTTTTACAAATTAGATAAAGGCAACAGTAGTATACCGCTGTTCAAAACTCATAAATCCATGGACAAAAAACAAAATCGGGGTAACAAACTAAAACCGAGGGAAACGCATTAAATATAAGAGGAGAACAAAGACACAACACCGAAACGCAACACACACAGAAACGGACCAAGCAACAGACAAAACACCACGAGAATAACAAATATAACCTCAAATCCAAATACATGAATTTGGGATAGACAAGTACCGTGCCACGTCTTATCTCAATATCTCAAAAATAAGAGAAAATACAAACGACTCAACGTTAAAATGCAACGCACACAGAAACGAACATTATTATAACAATGGCCGTACGTTTTCCAAATTGAATGATTTCATTTTGTTTTGTGTCAGGGCTTTTTATAACCAACTATATGGTATAGGGTAATGTCTTCTTTGAAGGCCATATGGTTGCTTATGATTGCTTACATCCATTTTATATAGTCTTTGATAGAAAATTGTTTTATTGGCAATCATACCACATCTATATTTGAATTCATCTACATATTACAATGGTCAAGAAATAAGAGTCATAAAAACATAAAGATTGCAAGTAAACATGACTGAATGTAATCACATCTATCTTGTTATTTGAAAAAAAGTTTACAAGTAGTCTATTGCAATGGTAACGATCGATTGATATTTAAGCCAATCACAAAAAGCAAAAGCCTTCAGTTTTCTAACAAACGAAATCTTATTACGAAATGTGTCCATTGTAAAAAGCTTGCAGCATTGTGAAATACTGAAACGATGTACATAATTAAATAATGTTAGATTACTGACAACTCTATCCAAATGAAAAGCTCTATTCATATTAAATTTATTCTTTTATATATCTGTGGAATTCAAAATTTCCTAAGGGTCTTCAAATATGATTGTCAAAGATATATCATGATTTATTCAATTTTTCATCGCAATTTCAAGTGAGGTTTTACAAATTCCCATACGAAATTACGATTATGGACTATCCTTCAAATTAAACGAATCAATGTTATGTAGTCTTTGGTATTTTGAAAGGAGTTTATACTTTTATCATGAGGGAAAAAAAGGCAACAGTAGTATACACCTGTTTGAAACTCATCAATCCATGGACAAAAAACAAAATCGGGGTAACAAACTAAAACCAAGGGAAACGCATTAAATATAAGAGGAGAACAACGACACAACACTGAAATGTAACACACAAAGAAACGTACCAAGCATCAGACAAACTCCCATTAAAAAGTTAGCATTTTAACGAAATGGGTGTTACATATAGTTATTTGTCTTTTAGTGTTTATTTGCTATATATAACGTGGCTCTGTACTTATACATCCCATCATTGTGTAATTTGTGCTATGATCACTATTGATAATCTTGTCTCACATGTTTGCTGATGTGCCTTATCTGTCTGCCTTTTTGTGCTTCTTTGTCACATATTTGCTTGTTTTATAGTTGTTTAGCTATTGTGACTGTTTTGTTGTGCATACATCGTTTTTATTAGGATGGATACATGTTTCTTTACTACTGTCATACAAGTAAAAGGTTTTGCGTTATAAAACCAACTTTTATTCACCATTGTCTTCATTAGAAAATGTATGTAGCGAGGTAGGACAGTTGGAGCTTTTAATTTTGACATTTGATTAGAGACCTTCCTTTATGAATTTTTCATCTGATTGTTTTTTTTTTATATAGATTATTTGACTTTTGAGCTTTTTAAGTATAATTTTTCGGATCCCTTTTGGTGATATAGATCTTCAAGTACTGAATCACCCTTCACTTTTAAATTTTGGATTTGAGTGTTCCTTGTTTGGGTTCTGGTGATTTGTTTATTTTCTTGTGTACCAATTGTCGTGGATTGATGAACACTTTTTCGTTTATTTTTGATCTTTCGATAGAAATAAGAAATATACAAAAATGATGGACGATCTATCGTGCTTACAGTATTACTTTCGATGACATACATTTTGAATGTTATTCTTAATTCAGGGCGCAGGTTCATTGGAAACAATTTCGCGCGGATTTTTTAATTATGGAAAAATTAGAATTTAAATAATGCAATATACTAGTATCAATATATTTATAGACTAGGGTTCGTCATCTTCATGAGATTGATTTTATCGCTTGAGCCGATCCGGTGAAAGTTAGAAAAGTGATCGAGTTGTGATGACCAATGCTAATCTGTTTATTGCTATATTACCTATAGAGACTTTTTTTTTTAAATACAACTGATCGAATGAGAAAACAGACATTTGCATTAGGACAGTCTATTTGAAGATGTGTGTGATAAAGATGATGACCGTTATATTACAATTGATTTATAATCACCTGGAAGGGTCATCAAACGCCTAATCAATAGAGCTGAGGGACGAATAAATGAACAATTCATTGATGAATTTATCCCGACACACCTGTCTATAAAGGTACTATTCTGAGATAAAACAACATGTTGAACCCTCCCAGTCAAGTGAATTAAATCAAGTTACACCAGCGAGAGTAATTTTAATCAGGAGTAAATGTCGGTTAATAATTATAAAGTAAAAAAAATCAGACAGGTGTACTTTGTTGATCTTAGGGTGAATAGTCTTATTTCATATTGAATGTTATTGGCAGCTATAAGATAGTTATCACATAACTTGCAGACTACTGAACTGTCTCGTTCGAAGTTTCACGTCTAAAAATCATGGATCAATGTTTAATGATGACAATAAATGTAATTCAAATGTACTGTTGACAAGAAATCAAGTCGAATAGCAAATAATATGATTACTGTTTACATTTGTTTTCATACCAACTAACATCAAGGCTATAACAGTGATTGTTTTTTCAGAAAAAAAAACTTTTGGTATATGCTGCAAATCTGTAATTGTCTTATAACTTTGTAAAATAGATTCATACGATGTCACCATATTCAACACACAATTATTGTTTAGTTGTATATCAGTGTCATCTCCTTCTTGTTGTTAAAAGGACCCTTCTACCCAGATTATATAAAATGCAACCAGTGTCTGGTCAATTAGTTGATGAACACGAGTTAGGTCAAGGAAAACTCGTCCTTTTTCTAAAATAGGCCATCTGAATATACAATATCCTTATGAATAATTATTGTTCAGGATATCAACTCACAACCTTATTTTTGTTAGACATGTGTTATTCCTTAAAATTCGAAGACCGTCACTAAGAAGTCTTTTGTAGAGAAAACGGGCATCTGATGCAAATAAAAACATATATGTATATATGCATGTATATACTTGTATCAATTTGCCACATGCAATGTTCTTTGTCATTTTATTGTCTTTTTTATTTTATTAATAATCAATAATACATTGATGTTGTCGAGAAATATTGTTGCAAAGTTTACCCATGAGGCTTAATGAGAAAGGGATTTTCAGATTTGACTACTGTAAAATCAGAATTGATTGCCTGCATTTATTATTGCGTTTTTTGGTATTCAAGACTAACATACGATTAACTTTTTGTGATATTGAGTGTTTACCTCATATAAATATTTCAAAATGTGTGTTTGAATTATTGCGATTATAACCTTATCCAATTTTTTGCAATAAGAATAACTTTGTTAATAACAGTATATGCTCACACCATCGTAGATACCAATCTAATACCTGCATCGAAAAGTTCAATTTGTAACTTTTATTAAACAGTACTTAACAGTAAAATCACAAAAATACTGAACTTAGAGGAAAATCTAATCAGAAAGTCCATAATCACATGGCAAAATCAAATAACAAAACACATCAAAACCGAATGGACAAGAACTTTCATATACCTCACTTGGTACAGTAATTTTCAAATGTAGAAAATGGTGGATTAATACTGGTTTTATAGCGCCAACCCTCTCATTTTGATGGCAGTCTCATCAAATTCCGTTATATTTACAATAATGCGTGAACTAAACAGATATAATAAATAAGAAATAAAAAATATTGGGACAGCAGTCAAGATCGTGTAACAATACAACTATTATTTAATTTGTTTTGTTACCTATTCGAAAAAATAGATACACACATAAACATGATCTATTTTGAACGCGTGTTTCGACTCATCAGGGAAGCTCGACTTTAATCTCCACACATATGAATATTTGATACACGATGCACTATTTCATATTCTCGAATTATCAGATGTAAGTACACGATCTTATGTTATATACGTCAATAAAACAATAAAACTACGACACAAACTTAGAAGACATTAATCATTATGTTTCAGCAAACATTTTTTTTTAGGTCTACGGAATGCTCTCTAATTACTTTAAGGTGGCATTTGTCTTTAGGAAGTGACATTTTATCAACTTGTATCGAGACAGAGTTATACTGGTGTGATCAAACCGCTGTTACCATTGGCTAAACCTATAAAAATATATCTTTCATCATATCAATAATAACAGACAATAAATTTCAATGAAAGTCACCGTAACATGTAATTGATTGATAGATTGATGATTGCTGTACAATATATAAGTGCAAAAAGGTTATATCACAGTGTACTCAATACCATTATTCGATCTAGTCTATGTGGTTTTTTTTACAAAAGAGATTGACATCGACAAAAAGTTTATATCATCTTCCAGTCTATCCCCCAACTTTACAAAAAATAAACAAAAATGTGATACTTGAAAATCTGATCGGTTAAATATTTATAAGTAAAAAAAAGAAAAAGAAACAAAAAGATTAGCAGTACAGGTTAATATTCTAATTCATAACAGGTACATACATTGATGAGATTTAATCAGTATAAAACTCAACAATTCATATCGGGTGGTCAAAATTAAAAAAAAAAAATCCAAGGAAATTACAAAACGGAAAGTGAATTTTAAAAGAAAATAATAAGATGTTCATCAAAGAGATTTAAGTTCGAAAAAGCGCACTGTTTATACTGATCTAGTCACAGATTTTAATACCAATTAGTCTACATATTTAATATATTGTATAATACACAACTTTTCGTGAATATTGTTCAAAATATTATAACTGCAATATTCTCCGCGTACAATTTCTATAACGTAGAGGATATATATAACATTTAATGGATAGCCTCATGCGTCTCCATACTGTTACATTGACAAGATTATAAATAATGACATGATGATCCGGAGAAGCAGCACATGTTTGAATGCAGTTTTAGTGTATTATATTCTGTAATACAAAACATTCGGCATGTGAACTGTTATAACACACGAAAAAATCTGATCCTAATTAGGTTTGACAGTAATAGTATTAAACACTGTTAGAAACATCAGAGAAACGAATAGATCGTATCTCAAATATAAATTTGTATAAATATAATGAAATTTCTACTTTCCATTTTCAATGTTTTTTTTAAATATTGTAAAAGATTTGTTCTTAACGTTATCTTATAATGCTGTTTATCTAGACGTGTATTCGGCAACTTAGATAATTTTGATGAAAATAGTCAAATGATCATTTTCCGATAATAATATTTTCACAATTACAACTCTGCGGTGATTTGAAATTTTTAAAGACTGTAATACATTACCATTGATATAGTCATAATTATTCGTTAACTGAAATAGATAACCTGAGCTGTTATTGGAATAACATCTCGGAAATATAGGTCCTCAATGCTCTTCAACTCTGAACTGAAATTTAATCTAATCGTATTCAATTCAAACATCAGTGTTCAGTCTTTTTTAGACGCGCGCACACAATTTCAATCTATTTTAAGTTTATCAGTTCATGTAGTAGTCTGTTTCATTTCAAATTTATCTGTGTCTGTCTTTTTTTTTATACATATTCAAAAAGTAAATTGATAATTCTTATTCTGCAATAAACACTTGCAATTAACAGTTGTACATTTGTATGTTTGCATCAATGATATCATGATATAAGTTATATAATGGCAAGACTCATTTGCACTTACAAATCTTGTAACGTGGTCACACTCTTTTAAATGAAATGTTTTAACGACAATTATACACGCTAACGTCTGTTTACGTCCTACATGAACTATCATGTTTTATATAATTAATTGTGAACCAGAAAACAGACATGCGTACTTTCTATCGCATTCTATCTTGAACCACAATTTTGCCTTAAATTTAGTTGTGCCGCTTCGAAGAAGTATATATAATTTTATAATTATTTATAAGAATGCCATATTATAGTGTTGAAAAGTTAATGAGACTTGAATTGTACCGCTTTCGTACTGTGAACCTCATCAGTGAAAAATACTTTTAATAAGGTATCATTGAAATTGTATATTGCAAATATCTATAGTCATTAGATTCAGCTGAGCAACATACATTTTTAAATCATTTGTCCAAACGAATGTTTTAGAAATTTTCGTTATTATATGTTATGGATTTCCTTTTTTTGTGTACATCCAAATTTATATTGAGCAATTATTTTGTTTTTCAAGGGACTTTTGTTGTTTAGTGTACATCCACATTTTTACCTTCTTTTTTTTTTTAATTTAAATGAAAATGAAAATTATAAATGTAAATTGAACTGGTTTTTTACACTTTATAATTGACACCTCAGATTTTATCAAATATTTCTACATAAAACACAATAATTATTATACACTTCATACTTCGTCACAATCATATGAAATGTTCAAATGCCTTTAACAGGTCGGGACCACTACCTTATATGGAAATGCATAAATTAGCATACTTATGTTCTCGCACATGTAATTCTTTATTTACATGTGACGCAATTTATTTTTACCTAGGTTTTTGACCAATCCACTAAATGAGTCACAATGCATGATGGACTACTACGTGTTTACAATCAACCAAGAACACGTGTTATTTACTGAAATACAACACATTTTTTCGTGCAATGCGGGATTCACAATTTCGCTTAGTTTTTCATTTTGTGTATCCTCATTTATAGTGCGTGATATAAAGTATTATTTCCATGCTCAGATAAACGAAGAGTTGTTTTTATGCGAAAAAAAAAGGGTTTGAATTACCCGATATAAAGCAATTAGCATGTTTGATGGCACAGATATTTCATGTATTTGTCCACCAGACAGCAACGAAACAACAGCGAAAAAACACAATTACCCATGAGACAAACTTACTAGTGTAAAGTAAGCCGTCGAGAACATCCGGTGCTGATATTTATAGATTATCGTTGGTTATCTCAACGAGATTGATTTTCTCGCTTGAGCCGATCACGTCGAAAGCGAGAAAAGCAATCGAGTTGAGATGACCAATGATAATCTGTTTATCGCTATTTTACCCATGACGACGTTGTCAATTTCATGTCAATTTCATTAGCAGTGCCACGTGGCTCCTTAGTTTCTAGCAATAATTTTCCATCTCAAGCGAGTAGCATGATATGAAAAATTATCACAAAAAAGGATCAAAGGAAAAATGCACAAAATAGCTATAACCACGAATACATCAATTTTCGTATAGATAATTAAAGGCAAATGTGTGATCCTTGAATTTTGTGTTAGTAAAAAAGGCGAAGAAATATTTACATATATGGCAGTGTTAACAAAATATATAAGTATTTATTTTTGTCACATTTCAGTATATGGGACTTCCAAACTGTTCCCTTTGTTTTGAAGGTAGTGAAGTCAGTAACTGTAGTTTCGGTTTGTTCGTTTTTTAACGGGCTCGGACATTTGCCAAACTGAATGAAATCATTACAGCTGATTTCTTACACCTGCAAAGTAAAACTTTGGTTGGCTTGCTTGCTTTGTTTTTATATTTGTTTGTACAAGCTTTGAAAATAAGATTGACATCTTTAAACAATATATGTATCTAGGCATAGTTTAACTTGTATATTTTATATTTTGTACAATATACAAACAAAGCAAGCAAGCTAATCAAAGTTTTTCTCTGCATGCATTAGGAAATAAGCTGTAATGATGTTATCAATATGTATGTGCGACAAGGTGGAAAATTTGATATGTTTTGTGAAAATTGCAGCGTTGGATCTATATATAAAAAAAAAATATGGTATGATTGCAAATGAGACAGCTGCCCACAAGAGACCAAAATGACACAAGAATTAACATTTATAGATCACCGTACGGTCTTCAACAATGGTCAAAACCCATACCGCATAGTCAGCTTTAAAAGGCCCGATATGACAATGTTAAACAATTCAAACGAGAAAACTCATGGCCTGAATTATATAAAAAAAAAATGAACGAAAAACAAATATGTAACTCATAAACAAACGACAACCACTAAAATACAGGGTCCTATACAATATATATTTTTTTGATGGGATAGATTTCTTCTCCTTTTATATATTTAATTGGGCCGGGGTTTTTTTTTTGTTGTTGATTGTTTTACACAAGTAATTTTTGGGTAATTTATAGCTTACTTTTCAGCATTGAACCAATGACTGCTTACTTTACTAAATTTTGTCTTTGTTGGAAAGATGTCTCATTTGGCACTCATACATCATCTTCTTATTTCTATATACAAAGCACGTTTTAGAAAATAAAATAGGTAATATGACACCAACTATGATCCAGAGACTTTTAATTTTGGAGATTATGTCAACACAACAGCAGTCGAACGATTAAAACCTCTGAGGTATATTTTGTGATAAATTAGCAACAAACGGATATTATCGATGGATGAAACTATAAAAAATGTATTGAGCTACATACCGTACCCGCTCAGTGGCGGATCAAGGGGGGCGTGGGTTCCGGGGGACGAACCCCCATTCTTTCGACAATCAGTGCATTTGGATGGGGACATGTAGTTGGAACCCCCTCCTCTTTTGTCCAGGATTGGACCTCCCTTTTTAAAAGGCTGGTTCCGCCCCTTCCGCTTTCATAACACTTATTTGTAGCATACTGAATATTATGATGTTCTTACTTTTTGTTCAGGTCCTGGTGAAAAAAAAATACACATTAAGTACAGAAAGAAGTGTTTCAATTAAAGTTTTCGTGTTTTTCTAGGCAGAAATGATTTTGGAATGACATTATACCGGTTTAAAAGAGCTGAAATGATTTTCTTACTGGACAGTGGTCACTTCATTGGATATTTCACTGTTTCATGTCGTGAAATTAATACAGGTTCAATTCATGACAATGCACTAAACCGGTTCAACTACTTTTGTAAGGCGACAAAGAAAGTCGAATCGTGAAGCCAGTTAACATTTTCTTTTTAATCTGAGCATGCAAATGGAAGATTACGTTATATATTTAACATTAAATATATTTGAAGAATACAAACATTGGTAATGAGAGTCCCAGACAATATATTAGTTGACCGTTTTCCCACTAATTCCACGTGTTTTAAGTAGTAGTTTACTCGTAGTAGCCCACAATGCTATGTAGTTCATTGAGTCGATTGGTCAGTTTTTCAAGGCCATATTGGCCATTGTGTTTTGGAAATTACTATGCAAATATATTCTGACGTCAGAAAATCTAGAGTTCTTGACCTGTTTAATGGTATACTCGCTTTAATTGTAACTTAAAGTTATATTATCGCTTACGACTTCTAATAACATTTTCAAAACTTAAAACTACGATGAACATGTACGAGTTAAATTCATTTGTGTTTTATAGTTTTACCATAACAATAAAAATGGACAACCAGATCATCTCCTATCTTGTCAAAATACTTAATTTATACGTTTATGTGTCATTTTTAAGAAAATCTACTCAAAGGTAGTCATGCTGTTAAGTATGCTTGATATCGTTTATGGCAATGTAAACTTTTGGTGAACTTTGCGTTACAAAAATAATATCAAATAAATCATCCTTGGTTAAACTATTGAATTTAAATCAGTCATGGAGTACAATATATCTTATTAAGATTTTTCCATGTGATTTAAAGGGATAAAATGATAATAAGTCATCAATTATTCTAATTGGTTTAGGTGTACAACGCTGATGAAAGCCTTTGAAAAATCACACTGATTAATCTTTCTTTGACTTAATACATTGTTTCAGTAGCTGACGACGAAGACGTGTGTTTTTTCAAAGTTTCTATGTCATTTTGAATAAAGACAACAGTAGAACACCGCTGTTCAAAAGTCGTAAAGTGATTATATAAAACAAAATCCTCAACAAAAACTCAAACCGAAGGAAACACATCAATTATAATTGGAAAACAACGGAACATGACACTACAAAAGTCAAAAAGTCTGAAAAGACCAGTTTTTGTCTGAATTTGCATATATTTTTACTTGACATTCTTAATTTGTCTGCATAATTTTTGAAAATTCTTGACATAGTATTAGTTTGTCTAAAAAGGTTCTTGATTTTTCTTGACAAGTGTCTTGACAGTATTAACATTGTCTTAAAATTTCTCGACACTTCCTGTATCATCTGATAAGAGTCTGGATTAGTCTCGACCAATTCTTGACTGTCTTAAATTTGTCTCGATCTGTCTTGACATATTCTTGACATTCTTAAGAATGTCTGAAATTGTCTTGACATTGTCTTGACATTCTTAATAATGTCTGAATATGTCTTGACACATTCTTGACAGTATTAAATATGTCTTGACACTATCTCAACAGTATAAATTTCGCCTGAACGGTTTATGAAATCTTTTGGGTTTGTGTGGCTAAAAAAAGAGGAGGGGGGCTTTCGTGTTGGTCCAAGAATTTGTTCTCGTCTTGATTCAAACTCTATATTTTTAGAACAACCCCAAAACATTTTTGTTTTATATTTTGGTGTTGAGATTTATAATTTTTTGTCAACAAAAAATTGTGATAACAGGCTCCTTCCTGAAAAACAAATGTTTAGATTTATATTATGTATGTTTGTTTGAGACCAATGAAATTATTGATTAAAAATTATAAAATTCAACACTCAAATTTGAATTGTAAATAGAAATCATTGATGGGACCCATTATGAATACTTTTTTTATTATTATTCCTGGAGTAGATAATAATTTTCTTTTAATCTTTGGAATGTTTATGGCAGGTCAACTGATAGGTTGTATGGCTGATTACAGGTAAATCAGTAATTTCTATTTGACAGTTGCGTGTATTCTGGGGTGTGTTATAACTTATTTTCATGGGGAACATCCTGTCCATGTATAATACTTAATATATATTCCAACAGATGGCATTACACAATTTTTTCTTCTGTTAAATGAATGATTTTATATCATCATAATTTGCTATTTCTATAAACCACATTTTTGTACAATAATTATTTACCATATTAACATTGGATATTATGAATGTAGAGTGAAATATGTCTACCATATGATTGGTTTTAATAATGTAATTAATAATTAAAATTTAGGAATCAAAATTTGTATTTTTTAAAAAAAAACACATTTAAATTGTTAAATATCAACACACCCTCATTTAAATTATTTTATAAATTAGATTTCGTAGCCATATTTACATTTGTGAAACTATTTAAATACCCAAATTTGCAATTGTTTTACATGCCAAACTTCATATTTGTTGTAAGGAATGTAACTTAAAAACAACAGTATATTATGTAAAAAGAAATAAAGATTAAGGTTATATTATGAATATTGGTCATGATTTGTAAAACTCAGAACTGTCAAGTAAATTTAAGACACAATTCAAAATGTTCAGACTATGTCAAGCCAAACTGAGAAAGAATAAGAATGTCGAGAATATGTCGAGAAATTTCAAGACAGAATTCAAATGTAAAGAATTTGTCAAGAAATTTTAAGACCATATTTAGAATGTCAAGAAAATGTCGAGTAAATTTCATACAAATTTGATATAAATGAGAATTTGTCAAGAAAAATTAAGACACGAGTCATACTTTTGGAGAATGTCAAGTAAATGTTCATGCAAATCAAGACAAAAACTGGTCTTTTCAGACTTTTTGACTTTTGTAGTGTGAGAAACACTGAAGTGTGACAAAACCAAACGTTAACATAC